>NC_092370.1:219405005-219726311 GCF_030028105.1 Mobula birostris
ACTGTCAGGAGAGGGAAGGGGAATAGACAGAGAGAACAGAGCACCCCTGTGGCTGTTCCCATCAATAATAAGTATACCGTTTTGGATACTGTTGGTGGGGACGACCTACCAGGGACAAGCTGTAGTGGTCACGTCTCTGGCACTGAGACTGGACCCTCAGCTCAGAAGGGAAGGTGGGAAAAGAGGAGAGCAGTAGTGATAGGGGATTTGATAGTTAGGGGGACAGATAAGAGGTTCTGTGGGAGAGATCAAGAATCCCAGATGGTCTGTTGCCTCCCTGGTGCCAGGGTCTGTGATATCTCGGATCAAGTTCTCGGTATTCTCAGGAGGGAGGGTGAGCAGCCAGATGTCATGGTCCATGTAGAGACCAATGACATGGACAGGAAGGAGGAGGAGGTCCTGCAAAGAGTTTAGGGAGTTAGGTGCAAAGTTGAAGGGCAGGACCTCCAAGGTTGCAATCTCAGGATTGCTATCTGTGCCACGTGCTAGTGAGCTAGAAATAGGAAGATAATGCAGCTAAATATGTGGCTAAGGAGATGGTGCAGGAGGGAGGGCTTCATGTTTCTGGACAATTGGGCTTTGTTCTAAGGAAGTTGGTTCCTGTTCCAACAGGATGGTTTGCACCTGAACTGGAGGGGGACTAACATCCTTGCGGGTAGATCTGCTAATGCTGCTCCGGGGGGGTTAAACTAGATTTGCAGGGGAAGGGGAACCAGAGTGTAAGAGCAGGTAGTGAGGTGGAGGAGGAGAGAGGTCATGTGAGGACTGCATGTATAGACAGAAATCAAAGGTTTGTACGTGATAGAAATGTTCTCAGGTGCATCTATTTCAATGCAAGGAGTATTGTAGGTACGACAGATGATCTTAGGTTGTGGATTGGCACGTGGGATTACGACATTATTGCTATTAGTGAGACTTGGTTGCAGGAGGGGCAGGGCTGGCAGTTTAATGTTCCAGGGTTCCATTGTTTCAGATGGGGAGGGATGAAAGGGGGAGGAGTGGCTTTATTAGTCAGGGAAAATATCACAGCTGTGCATAGACAGGACAGCCCAGAGGGCTTGTTTACAGGGGCCATATAGGTGGAGCTGAGGAACAGGAAAGGTGTGACCACACTAATAGGGTTGTATTATAGACAGCCCAATAGTCAGAGATAATTGGAGGAGCAAATCTGTAGAGAGATAGCAGACCGATGTAAGAAACAGAAAGTTGTAATAGTAGGGGATTTTAACTTTCCACATATTGATTGGGACTCCCACACTGTGAAAGGGCTAGATGGTTTGGAGTTTGTCAAATGTGTTCAGGAAAGTTTTCTAAATCAATATATAGAGGTGCCTACGAGATATGATGCAATACTTGATCTCCTATTAGGGAACCAGACAGGTCAGGTGACAGAAGTAGGAGAACATTTTGGGTCCAGTGACCATAATGTCATTAGTTTCAAGTTAATTATGGATAAGGATAGGTCTGGTCCTCAAGTTGAGGTTCTAAATTGGAAAAGGGCCAATTTTGTGGAAATGAGAAAGAATCTAGGAAGAGTGGATTGGGATAAGTTGTTTTCCGGCAAGGATGTGTTCAGTAAGTGGAAGGCCTTCAAAGGAGAAATTTTGAGTGCAGAGTTTGCATGTTCCTGCCAGGAGTAAAGGCAAAGTTAACAGGCATAGGGAACCTTGGTTTTCAAGGGATATTGGCAATCTGGTTAAGAAAAAGAGAGGTGTATAGCAGGTAGAGGCAACAAAGAACAAATGAGGTACTTGAAGAGTATAGAAAATGTAAGAAAATACTAAAGAAGGAAATCAGGAAGGCAAAAAGAAGACATGAGGTTGCTTTGGCAGATAAACCCAAAGGGTTTCTAAGGGTATATTAAGAATAAAAGGATAGTAAGGGACAAAATTGGTCCCCTAGAAGATCAGAGTGGTTGTCTATGTGTGGAGCCTCACGAGATGGGGGAGATCTTAAAACAGTATTTTTGCATCAGTATTTACTCAAGAAACTGGCATAGCGTCTATGGAAGGAAGGGAAATAAGCAGTGGTGTCATGGAACATATAGAGATTAAAGAGGAGGAGGTGCTTGCTGCCTTACAGTGAATAAAGGTAGATAAACTCCCCCAGGCCTGACATGATATTTCCTCGTACCTTGAGAGAGACTAGTGTAGAAATTGTAGGGGCCCTGGCAGAAATATTTAAAATGTCCTTAGCCACGGGTGCGGTGCCGGAGGATTGGAGGGTAGTTCATGTTGTTCCATTGCTTAAAAAAGGCTCAAAGTAAACCAGGTAATTACAGGCCAATGAGCCTGACATCAGTAGTAGGTAAATTATTGGAAGGTGTTCTGAGAGATCAGATATACAAGTATTTGGACAGCCAAGGGCTGATTAAGGATAGTCAGCATGGCTTTGTGCATGGTAGATCGTGTTTAATGAACCTTGTAGAGTTTTTCCAGGAGGTTACCAAGAAAGTAGATGAAGGAAAGGCTGTGGATATTGTCTACATGGACTTTAGTAAAGCCTTTGACAAGGTCCCACATGGGAGGTTAGTTTATAAGGTTCAGACACTAGGTATCCATGGAGAGGTTGTAAACTGGATTTGAAATTGGCTGTGTGGGAGAAGACAGAGTGGTAGTGGATGATTGCTTCCCAGACTGGAGGCCTGTGACTAGTGGTGTGCCTCAAGGGTCTGTGCTAGGACCATTGTTGTTTGTTGTCTATATCAATGATCTCCATGATAATGTGGTAAATTGGATCAGCAAGTTTGCTGATGACACTAAGATTGGAGGTGTTGTGGACAGCGAGGAAGGTTTTCGAAGCTTGCAGAGGGATCTGGACCAACTGGAAAAATGGGCCAGAAAATGGCAGATGGAATTTTATGCAGACAAGTGTGAGGTGTTGCATTTTGGAAGGACAAATCAAGGCAGGACATACACAGTAAATAGTAGGGCACTGAGGAGTGCGAGGAACAAAGGGATCTGGGAGTTCGGATACATAATTCCCTGAAAGTGGCGTCATAGGTAGACAGGGTTGTAAAGAATGCTTTTGACATCCTGGCATTCATAAATCAAAGTATCCAGTGTAGAAGTTGGGATGTTATGGTGAGGTTGTATAAGACATTGATGAGGCCAAATTTGGAGTATTGTGTGCAGTTCTGGTCACCTAACTATAGGAAGGATATCAGTAAGATTGAAAGAGTGCGGAGAAGATTTACTAGGATGTTGCCGGGTCTTCAGGAGTTGAGTTACAGGGAAAGATTGAGCAGGTGAGGACTTTATTCCTTGGAGCATAGAAGAATGAGAGGAGATTTGATAAGAGGTTTACAAAATTATGAGGGGTATAGACAGAGTAAATGTGAGTAGGCTCTTTCCACTTAGATTAGGAGAGATAAGTACAAAAGGACATGGCTTTAGGGTGAAAGGTTTAGAGAGAACATTAGGGAGAACTATTTCACTCAGTGGTTGGGAGTGCCGATTGAGCAGCCATCTGATGTGGTAAATGCCGGCTCACTCTTAAGTTTTAAGAATAAATTGGATAGGTGGGAGAGGTCTGGAGGGTTATGGACTGGGTGCCAGTCAATGGAACTAGCAGAATAAAGTTTTGGCACAGACTAGAAGGGCCGAATGGCCTGTTTTTGGTGTTGTAGTGTTCTATGGTTCCCTTTGCATCTCTAATCTTTGACTTATCTCCTTAGAAAATAGTCTACACCTTTATTTCCTACACTTCTTTGCTCATTCTCCTAATTAGATTAGATTAGACTAGATTATGAGGACACTCAGTCCTTGTTTATTTTCATTTAGAAATGCATGTATTAACAAATGATACAATGTTCCTCCAGACTGACATTACAAGAAACACAAGACAAACCAAGACTAAAACTGACAAAACCACATAATTATAAAAAAGTGTTACAAGAGTGCAAAGCAATACCGTAATTTGATAAAGAGCAGACCATGGGCACGGTTTAAAAAAAAGTCTCAAGTCCCGATAGCCTCATCATCTCACGCAGACGGTAGAAGGGAGAAACTCTCCCTGCCATGAATCTCCAAGCACCGGAAACTTGCCGATGCCGCACCATTGGAAGCACTCGACCGCAGCGGACTCTGAGTCCGTCGGAAAATTTCGAGCCTCTGACCAGCCCTTCGACACCGAGCACCGAGCACCATCCTCTTCCGAGCACTTTGACCCCACCCTGGCCGCTGAGCAACAAGCAAAGCCGAGGACTCGGGGCCTTCCCCTCCGGAGATTCTGGATCACACAGCAGCAGCGGCAGTGAAGCAGGCATTTCAGAAGTTTCACCAGATGTTCCTCCGTGCTCTCGCGTCTGTATCCATCAAATCAGGATTGTGCACAGCACCCTACTTGATAGATAACAGACATCACCACCGGAGTGGCCGCTGCGAGCTGCATCTATGTCCTTCACAGACTCTCTGCTTCCTCAACACTACCTGCCCCTCCAGCTGTCTTCATATCATTTGCAACAATAGCCTCAGGGGCATCAATTTCATCACCAAGTCTGTCCAAACTTGTATTATAGTTAATACTCTCTAATCTTGGTTTACAAGGTCGCCAGCTCGACGCTCAACCCAGCACGGATAGAAAGCGCGCAAGGAGCCAGTAAGATTCAAACCCAGGACCATTTGCCTCAAAGTTCAGTGCTGATGCCACTACACCAGCCAGCCAGCACAGCTTTTTATCTACTTACGTTGCCACTTTCAAGGAGCTATTGACTTGCACTTCAAGATCCCTCTGTACATCAAACCTCCCAAAGCTTCTGCCATTTACTGCATACTTTCCTTTAACATTTGACCTTCCCAAAGTCTGAATTAAACTACATCTGCTATTTCCCTGCCCATATTTCCAACTGATCTATATCCGGCATTAGTTGATAATCTCCCTCACTATCCACTCTGCAGCAAATTCATTGATCAGCCTCCTATATATATCTGTCCAAACCATTTATACATCTCATAAACAGAACATAAAATAATGACCATGAACACTGGACACCTGAAGTGCTGCTGAACTCGCATCTCCTTGACTTGAGACACGTATTCCAAAGGAGCTTTAATCAATCAACGTTACCTGAATTACATGTGTAAAGCCCATTTCAATGAGGGCTCTCGAGGAATAGTCAAGGAAACAAAACCCTCTATAATTCATTCGGTACCAGATAAGCTTCTGCAGTTCAAGCAGAAGTGAAATATTTTTTCCAAGCATTCAAGCACTTCATAGATGCACTGGGACTGTGGGATGCCATCTTTTGGAACTTCCTGAAGTTTGAAGTGCTTTAATCTTTTACTTGGGAAAGAGGAAACTGGAAAAAAATCTTTGTAAAGTCTTTACCACTTGCCAAATCTTAACGTGTGTTCATATCATATCCAGTATTTTTTTTAATTCTCACCAACCATAATTCTCGCAACAAGCTGTGGTGGTAGCAATTCCCTCCAGCTTCAAGTTGTAAAGCCTCCTGTGTAATTTCTTCATGAGAATCTTCAACAGTATAAGCTTTCCTTTAGATAAAGGTTATTGGATTTTAGTTGTGTGAAAAGCTGAAAAGAGGGCAGAGAATTTATATGAATGCTGCCAGAATTCAATGGCCTGAGAGGTGGACATGCTAAGACTTTACTCTTTACAGCACTGAAGACTAAGGAGTGACCTTGTAGAGATGTATAAAATCATAAGAGGCATTGATGGGATATGCACACAGTCCTTTCTCTAGCCCCCCCCCCACACCCCCAGGGAAAGGGAATCAAAAACCAGAGGCCAAAGATTTAAGTTGAGATGGTTAAAAAAAAAACTTAAAGGGACCCAAGGGAATCCTTCCTGCAGAGAACAGTGCATGTATGAAAGGAGCTGTTGGAGGAAGTGGTTCAGGCAAGCACAATAACCACATTTAAAAGACAGTTCAAAAGGTTTAGAGGAATATGGACTCAACACAGGCAAATGGGATTAGTTTAGATGTGCATCCTAATGAGCATGAAGGAGCTTGCTTCTACACTGTATTATTCTGACTCTAAATGCCTTCAATTGCTAGAATCAACCAAAATCAAATCACAATGGATTCCAGTTAATTGGGCCATGGTTAATCGGGACAGCTGTTTATTTGGGAAAACTCTTATAAGAACGAAAACTAAACACTAATATTGCCAAGATTCCCTTCCTTTCTTTGGGACAGGAGACTTGCTGAACAGGTTCTAACTAGCATCAGTCACGCACACTTGCGTGGCCATTAGGCACTACACACCATGCTTAGAGTAAACAGTTTTTAAATAGTGAGAGTTGTGCGCACTTGTGTTCAAAAAGCAGGATGATTTTATCACTGACAGGTGGTGAGAAATAAGCAGCAAGACAATTCAGAACCGTTTTGATCACTGCGGTTTCAAGCCTTCGGGCTTGGAGGTGCTAAAAACATCTGGGAGTGGAAATGAAATGATTAACTACTTCAACAAACTTGAACTACAAAGAATTTGAAGGTAGCGACAATGAAAATGAAGATTTGGAGGATGCAATTGTCAATACTTTTGTATGATGGCAGTCCATTATCTGCACCAGGTGTCTGTGCTGATTTTGCTCATTGCATACACTGGATGAATTCCTTTGTCGATAACTATTAGGAACTAATACAGTTTTATAGTATGTAGCACTATTAGCAATGTTTTAATTTGTCCCTTATTTAAATACATAATTTGTTACTCAGTTGGTCATTTATTCATTTTTAAACTATTTCCATCAAACTAAGGCTAATCAGGGTAGCCACTACATTGGGTCAAAATATACAGGTCCTGATGTGACCCAATTAACCGAAATCCACTGTGTTGAAGAAAAGGGGGTGTTGTGAACCAAGCAGCAAAACAACCAGTTTTATCCAGAGGAGTCACTGGTTGGAGAAACAAAGAGTGGCCTGGATTCAAAAAGCCTATGTTGTACCATCACTTTACTTGTAGGTTAAGCTCTAAAAAAACTAGCAATTACACACTAGCAGTGGACAATTATAGTTTTAAGTAGGTCTTTTGAAATTGCTCATGTACTCTATATCAAAGTGGCCTTCATGTTCAAACACTGTCATGTTATTATTATTGATAATAGGCTGCATTTGCCTTAAGTCCCCAAGTGATTAAAAAAAAAAGTTCCACATTCATCAGTGGATGCATTGTAAGAGCTCTGCTTGTAAAATCTGTAATCAATGATGAGGTTCTTCTTTTACTCAGACTGAAGTGAATTGGTAGGGGAGACAGGTGGGGGTGGAAGGGTGATTTATGTTAGGAACTGAACTAAAATGTCAAAGCTTCTGTTTGACAGATCATTAAACTTTAAGGTCTTTTACTTAAGTGAAAATAAACATGGCTTCCACAAGTAGTCAAGGAGACATCCTATTCTAAACCTTTCGTCAAAATTTAAGGCAAGCATTTGAAATTCTTTGTCAGAAACCATTATTTAAGCAATACTAATAAATATTAGATTGGTGTCATAATAGGGAAATTAAATTATATTTTTGCTGCATTTTGTTTATAAACACAAATAAAAAAAGAACTAATTATACCATTACCAGCATAGCTTTGGTGAAGCTGAACAATACTTAAAATGCCAACCCAAATATAGTATAAATTATCATCAGCTTTGAGATGAAGAACATGTGTGCTATGTGAATCGTCTACTTCAGGAAGTTTCCAACCACAAATGTTACATTTTCTCATAAGACATAGCTTATAAGAACTCACCACCACCAACCACAGCACTCCTCCCCTCCTCTTCAACCCCACTGCATTTAACACAGTGGCTTTTAAACTACATGAAGCTACAGGCTTAACTTCTGATTCAAGTTTAATGTGAAACATTGTCCTGGAGCGCAGCATTAAAGACCTTCTGAACAGTTCCACATCAAATCTTCATAACGGTTACAAAAGCAATAAATAAAATGTCAATTAGACATAAGAAATTGTCATTAAACTGAAAAATGAATTGAGTCACATAAATTTTGAATTTTACTCATTAAATGTTATTAAAATGTTGCATCCAGATCAGCAAGACTACTATATCAAATTTTATACAATGCACACTAAGGAAAAAAATTTACATTTAAGTTCCATACAATAGCTTTCAGTGTGTAATTTCACAAAATTATTGCTCAATGCATTGTGTTTCATGTAAATTGGATTTCTTTGCTGAGTATTAATGACATCAGTTCTTTACCATTGACAGTATATGAGAAAGTAAAGCCAAGATCAACAACACTTTGTTTACATGGTTCTTTTACATTGGTTTCATTTCTAATTCTCTAGCAAGGAACAGAAAGAGTGAGACACTTGGAAATTGCTAAAACATGTTGCATAGCAAACCTTATATACCATAAGGTTAATAGAAACCATAACAAACCTTATGGTCTTATACAAACCAACTAAATTAATCTGTATTCCAATGTTAGACTTAAAAAAACATCTGACCCAGGTCAATGATGAGTGGCGCACAGGGGACAAAAAGCTTATGTTATTTGTGTGGTGATTAAGGTGATCCTTAATATGACTGATGCCAGTTTAATATAAGTGATTTGGGTATTAACATCTTATGTTTAATGCAATGCCACTGAGTTGAAAATACTCTTTAAATCAGCCGTTTTGACAAAACAGGAAAGTTAACCTCAGTTTTAGGAATATAATTTATAGGATGTTTGATTCATTACTGTACAATTATGCAACATCATAATAATACATTGCAGGATTTTAGTAATACTGCCAGAAAAAGATATGAAAAATATGTAAGTACATTTTCCTTACAGAGCATCCTAGATGTGTGGCATTGTCGTTCTATATTTGATAAAGAAGATAACACCAGCAATTCATTGATAAGATCTGTATTTTTAAAACTCTGCAGTCATACATGAACTTCTGATTACAGCCTATTTACAATATGTGATCCAAAAGCGGACCTAAGGGCATTCACACAGTAATCTGTCATGAAATACAGTAACTTTATGTTGGTATCAAAAACCACATATATGACCAATGTGCACAATAAGCAATACTTGGATTGCTTAAACATGGGAGGTTACTGACTAATAACAGACTACAGTGCATCATCACATTCACCATTTATTACTTTTTGAAAGCACTGTGGAGCCCACTTAAGAATCTAAATTTGTTTCTCAACTGAGAGAAGTTGAATAAGTTTCTTTCAAGCCCCAGTCATCCCTGAAGTCTCTTATTTCTGCTCTCAAGATTTTTTTTTGCTTTTGAGCATCACACACAAAATGAGTAAATAAAGAGCAGATAAGTAACACACCCACATTAAATCTCTGGTTACTTTTTGCACCTTTAAAAGTGCCGTTCTGAAGTACAACATGTACGGTACAGTAACCAGTACTAATTGAGTGCAAATATTTTGCATCAAAATTTGAAACAATGAGTAATTATTAAACAGCATATATTGCTTGATGAGGCAGTAATTCCTTTCAGCCACCCAGTTTTTTCCAAAAGCTGAAAGAAATCATATTAACATGGCCATCAGATTTAACAGGGGCAGCTTATTATATTTTGAAGAGCAAGACTGAGCAAAACCTGTGAAGCTCAATGCTCTTTTTTTTGTAAAGTCTGAGGTGGGTTTCCTTTGTAGGTTGAGAACAGTGCAAGACGATGCGCATGTCAGATCTGCAGTAAAATTTTTAAAAATTACAAAAAAAGTTTTATTTTTAAAAAAAAAACGAAGTTTCATACCCTACTCTTTCCCACACCTGGTGGGATTTCAAAAAAAGCTGTTACATCAACAGAGTGGTGTGACACATGGAGCAATATAACACTGGTAGTGTAACATTCCAACTGGATCAACACAGTGCTTATTATGCCATAAGACATTATGGCTCAATTCCCTACTGCTTCATTAGATTTTTTAAAAAGGTTAAGATGCGTATGGTATTGATGACCCACTCCCCCCTTATTAAATTAGTCAGGTACACAATCCCAACAACACAAGTGTCGTGCCACACAACACTGAATATAACTGAAACACAGAATCTCATACACACCATGAATAATGCACCAAAATATGCACTAGTTATGGATTAGGGAAGTGTGTTCACTTCCATACAGGAATCTTCAAATTAAAGCTAGTTGTATGAATTAATGATGCTCGATGCAAGTGTGAAATACAGCAGGTTAAAGAGGATATGTAGTCTATAATTCCAATGAACAATATATACCCAAACTTAAAATTTGGTTCTTTACTGTCTACATTTTGTTTATTCAGTTCCGTATCCAAACAAAACAATTATGTATCTTTAACAGATACTTTAATATTCAGTATACCGTATCTCCTGGCAGTGCATTTTAATACACTTCTAGGTAAAAAAATAATGAACAGCATCTTGATGCACATGGATATTAACCTTTACACAGTTTAGTGTGCTGTGTCTAGAGGTATTTTAACACCATAAGAGGTTTAAAACCAACAAATTAAAAAGAAAACATCCACAAACTTTTCTGTAACTATAAATTAAATTGCAGCAAAGTCACAGGGACAAGCAGAACACAATCTTCAGTCTAAAAAAATATTTTCTTGCGGTCTGCCACCAATAAGTAGGGAAACGTATCTGGGTATTTTGAAATAGCAAACTTCTTGGAGTATCTGTGCTAATGCAAAAGGATGTTTTTTCTTCTTTTTTGGAAAAAGTTAAACAATGACTACATTTACATAAGAATTCTCAGACATCAATCTACTGTACAAGTTTTGTATTGGTTCCCCTCCTTTTGCCATACTATTTAAACATGAGAAAAGTTATATACAGTACTGTTACAGAACTGTCATTCATAATGAAACAGATGTGAAATCTACTGTAAAGTAGCACAATACAAAAGACCATTGATCCATCTCTTACTACATAAATGTATACCATGGAATATTGATACCATGCTTCTTTAAGATGAAATCCCTTTTTTCACACCTTTCTTTATTTCAAGAGCACCCAATTTTTTCCAAAGTTCTTCCCGCTCTTTTTCCTTTTTCTTTTCTCTGAAAAACATATTAAATCAGGACTATATATTTATAATCTCAAGTTGCAAGTGGATATTTTTTTCATAATATACTTTATCAGAAAAAAATAGATCATAATTTTTAGTCAATGTCTTTGAGAACCCCCATTCAAGCCTTTAACACAGAATTGCTAAACTCCTAACCTGTTACTGCAGTCAACGATGAATAAAAGTTTTGCTTACACAGCAAATATCTTTTATGTGGTTAACTGCATTAAACATCTTTTAGACTAGTACTTTTATGTCTAGAAATGTACATTCACAATTATTCTTAATGTTCAGGGGCAGGAACGTGGTTGGGTGGCAACTGCAAATTGGAAACTACAATGCTTTCTAATATCTGTATTTCACCACATGGCCAGAATATACTAGGTGCCCTTAAAATGATCTCTAGTCTCTGTGGTTCCCTCTCACCCACTGATTCACTTAGTTATGATTTTTTGAGTAAATCCACACCATTAAGGTCTCAAATCCACAGCTACATATTTTAGTACTTCAGTTAGGGCCTTTAAAAGTAATTCTACACTTAACTTAATTCATCTACTGCAATAAAATCTTACTTTTGCCGATCTGACTTGTAGGTTGCTGTCAGCTCATCAAACAAGGGGCCGTTCATTTCCATAAAAGCCTTCAATACATTGTAGACTAAAGCTACAATTGCCCTGAAGAAAGCAAAAACATGCACTGATCAATGAGAAGTGTGTATACAGTAAATTAAGATAAACTCAATGACCATCATTGAAAGAATATGAATAAATCTCAACAGTAGATTAGCAGAATACACTATGACAAATCATTTGTGCAGACTTTGAAACAGAAATCAAACATAAATATAAAAGATCCCTTGAAGGTACAAGGTTTGGTGCAGGAGTGGGCCCGCAGAGCTTCAAGCAGCTCCATCAGCAAGAACTTAGCTGATTTTCCACTGCCATCTTGTCATCATTCCCATATCCTGAATATTCTTTCTTTCCAAATATCTACTGTAGTGTGTTTTCAAAATACAGAATGACAGAACAATAAAGCAGCTTCAGGAATGGAAAACTCAATGATTCTGAGCCCATCCAATGAAGGAAAATTGCTTTCATGTTGGCATCAGAGTGTGTGGTGACGCTTCTGGGTTGCCTCCAGCACATCAAACCACATATTTCACTGCATGTTTCGACATACATGTGATAGATAAATCTAAATCTCAGGTTCTGATGTTACCACCCACTGGCTAATGACTCCTTCCAGCTTCTATCTTGTCAAACTTCCAAAGAATATCATATTTATAGATAAACTCATGTTCTTCTAAATTCGAAAATATGTGGGTCGGCAGACAGGCTTTGTGGGAGTGACCGTCAGTAACTAACCTGAAGCATTTTCTCTCTCTATAAACACTTCCAACCCCAAGTACCTTTACCATTTTGTTTCATTTTGGATTTCCAGCATCTACACTTATTTTGCTTTTGGAAATATTCTTGTTCTACTCGCTCTATCAAAACAATTATTTTTGTGAACTGCTGTGCACCAAGAAACGGATGGAGCCCAGAAATGTACAGAATACCCCAGATGGTCATCTCACCAAGCCGGTAGGACTTTGTGCTCTTGATACTTTTGTTATTAAAGATTAATATCTAAAGGTTTGCTATACAAATTGTTATATCTACACATTTGAGATTCATCAAAATACCAATACATTTTCTCGTCTTCCACAATACTTAGAAATACAGTAGATTCTGGTTAATTAGGTCATTGGTTAATCGGGCAGCTGCTTACTTTCAACTCTTATAGAATAAAAACTGGAGTGAAAATAGCCAGGATTCACTTTGTTTATTTGGGACACTATGCCGCCTAATTGGGATTGGAGACTGTTGCTGAACAGTTTCTAACTAGCATCAGTTGCGTGCCATTTGTGGCCATAGCAACACTATACCATGATTAAAACTAACAGTTTTTAAATAGTGCCAGTTGCGTGTGTTTGTGTTCAAAAAAGTGATTTTTGTTACTAATAGTTGGCAAGAAGTAAGCAGTAGAACAATTCAGAACTGTTTTGCTCACTACAGTTTCAAGCATTCAGGCTTAGAGATGCCAGAAACAGCTGAGGGTGAAAATAAAACGACTTCACTACTTCAACAAGTAGTTGAAGAATTTGAAGTTATTGACAATCATTTTGAATGTTATAATGAAAATAAAGATTTGGAAGATGCAATCAGTGGAAGTATTATACGAAGACAGTCCATTATCTGCACTAAGTGTCTGCACTAATTTTGTTCCTTTACAGTCAATCGAAAGAATATGGCATCATACTCTGAATGCATTCTTCTGTTGATAACTATTAAGAACTAATACATAGATTTGTACTATAGTATTGTAGCATTCTAATTTGTTCTGTACTTCATATAAATACATAATTTGTTACTCAGTTAAATGGTAGTTTGTTTTTTTAATACCTTTTCAAATATTTCATAAAACTTTGGCTAGTTGGTTGGTGAGTCTGACCATCAGTTTTGGGAAAGTTATTGGAAGGTATTCTAAGGGACCGAATATACAAATATTTGGGTAGTCATGGACTGACTAAGGATAGTCAGCATGGCTTTGTGTGTAGTAGGTCATATCCAACCAATCTTATAAATATTTTCGAGGAAGCTACTAGGAAAGTGGATGAAGGCAAGGCAGTATTGTCCACATGGACTTTAGTAAGGCATTTGACAAGGTCCCGTATGTGAGTATGGTCAAGAAGGTTCAGTCACTCAGCATTCAAGATGAGGTAGTAAATTGGATTTGACATTGGCTTTGTGGGAGAAACCAGAGAGTGATAGATAGTTGTCTCTTTGACTGGAGACCTAATGGAGTGCCGAAGGGTGCTGGGTCTGTTGCTGTTTGTCATCTATTATTAATGATCTGGATGATAATGTGGTTAACTTAATCAGTAAATTTGAGGTTGACACCAACATTGGGGGTGTAGTGGAAGGCAATCATGGCTTGCAGAGGGATCTGCATCAGCTGGAAAAATGCCAGAAGGAACTTAATGCAGACAAGGGCAAGGTTTTGCACTTCAGTAGGACCAACCAGGTTAGGTCTAACGCAGTGATTGGTAGGGCACTGAGGAGTGTGGTAGAACAAAGGGACCTGGGAATACATGCCCATAATTTGTTGAAAGTGGTGTCACAGGTAGATAGGGTCAAAAAGAAAGCTTTTGACATACTGACCTTCATATATCAATGTACTGAGCTCAGGAGATAGAATGTTATGTTGAAGTTGTATAAAACATTGTTGAGACCTAATTTGGAGTACTGTGTGCAGTTTTGGTCACCTACCTCCAGGAAAGATGTAAACAAAGTTGAAAGAGTACAGAGAAAATTTACAAGGATGTTGCCGGGTCTGGAGGACCTGAGTTATAAGGAAAGATTCAATAGGTTAGGACTGTATTCCTTAGAATGTAGAAGATTGAGGGAAGATTTGATAAAGGTATACAAGATAATGAAGGTATAGATATCGTAAATACAAGCAGGGTAAATGCAAGCTTTTTCCCCAATGAGGTTGGGTGGGACTACAACTAGAGGTCATGGGTTAAGATTGAAAGGTGAAAAGTTTATGGGGTACATGAGGGGAAACTTCTTCACTCAGAGGGTTGTGAGCGTGTGGAATGAGCTGCCAGCACAAGTGGTACATGAGAGCTTGATTTCAGCATTAAAGAGAAGTTTGGATAGGTACATGGATGCTAGAGGTATGAAGGGCAATGGTCCCGGTGCAGGTAGATGGGAGCAGGCAGTTTAAATGGTTTTGGCATGAACTAGATGGACCAAAGGGTCTGTTTCTGTGGTGTATTTCCCTATGACTCTAATTGGGCCAAAATGTATCCTAATTAACTGAAGTCCAATGTAATTATATTTATTTTCCAACCAAAGTGGATAGCTTAATACACATCCATATTATATTCATTCTGTCACGTTTATTGGTCATTCATACCTTTATGTCTCTCTGTATGCTGTCTTAATTTCCAGTTTGAACTATGAGCAAACTTCTATTCATTATACTGGATTTCCTCCAAAGTCACTTATAACCAAAATTACAACTCAAGAAATGACAGGCTAGTTATTACTTACCAACCAGAAAAACTATCTTTCTCGTACAATATTTTATGCGAAATACCTCAAGAGAGACATTGCTCCCAAACCCTTGAGCCCTAATTGTGATATGATTGTGACCTTGTTAAATGCATACACCTAATGCTATGCTATATCATAGTGCCTAATTCACTGCACATGTAATTATTGCCAGCATTTTTGATTCTAAGACAACTCTGAAACCTACCATAGCACTTCAGAGGTAAATTTAAAGAGCCGTTTATTACCTTGAAACTACCCAATTACCATAAACTAATTATTCTGAGAAGGGAACCTACAATCCCCACATAATTGATTGATGATTCACTGTTCCCCGCTTCCACGCCAGTTACAATCTCAGAAAATAACAATTTTCTTTTTACTATTTTACCCATTCTCATGAGTTGCTTGTACCCTGTACCACAACTCAACAACAAATCATAACATTTTTTCCATAACTGACATCAGAGTGTCTAGTCCTTTGCTCTCTCTCCTTTTCTTGTACAGCATGGTTATGTACATTTCCTTTTAGTCTGCAGAGAACATTTAAAAATTTGGACAATTCTGGAAGAAACAAATCATTTCATTCACTATTTCTGTATTCGTCATCATTAGTTCATCAAAAAACAAGATCATGTTTAGGAAATGTCTGCTGTTTGTTACATTAATTTCTGCAATACAACCACTTTACTAATTTTACTTTTTAAGTTTCTGATTCAAAGAAAGCTTACCGGAATCACCATGCCTTCTACTACAAAGGTAAATACAAATCATTTGTTTAATGCCTGTCATTTCCTTACTGTATTACAATATCTCTCTGGCACAAGGGACACACAATATTTCTTCCACAGATGTTTACATACCTATTGTTTGTATGCCTTGCTATTTTATGCTCATTCCATTTGTCTCTCTACTAATTTCTTGACCATCCATTATTGAATTCCAAAATCCTCATGGGTGCTACTCTATTTGGCAACATTATAAGTCTCTTCCTTTTTAAGTTTACAGTTTTAATTTAACAAAAGCAAAATAGTGCAGATGTTGGAAACCTGAAACTGAAAACAGAAGATGCTATAAATACTCAGGTCAGGCATCTTATGTCGAGAACAACAAGGTTAAGTTTCAGGTCAATGGGCATTCATGTTGTCTGTTTAACAGATCACAGTCCTGAAACATTAGTTCTGTTTCTCCCTAATAGATGCTGACAGACATGCATTTTCCATTTTCATTAAAGTCTAATTTCATTAGTTGTGGTTGGTTCACTTTTTCCATTTTTAAAAAAAATTTCTTGAAGAGGGGAAAAATAGCAATCACAACAGCTACAACAATTCTATGTAATCAGCTCCCCTACAGTATGTAATTGCTTAGATATAGAATAAGCAAAATCAAAAATGGAAAATGGCTGTTTACAAGGGAAAAAAACTGCCTTAGGGTATTATTTTTCAGTTCAGATCCAATGACTTACTGCAGATACAAAACATTTTATACTCAAAAAACAACCTCAAATGAAAGCAAAAAAAAGTCAAGTACCTGCAAATTACCATTTCTTCCAACATGCAAATGAAAGACATTACAAACTATTCAAAGGCTGACCTAATTTGCTGTTGAAAATTAACAGAAGACGCATCATGTTCCTTTCTTCCTGCAGAGGGTGCTCTATTTGAATGATTTTATCATTAACTCTCTGGTTTACTAAAACCTATCCACCTGTCCTTCAGCATCTCCTTGAACCAATTTTGTTATCATCTGCTTTCAAAGTTCAGAAAATTTTGTGCACTTATCAATGCATAGTCACATCCGTAATCATCATGATTTTACAGTCATACAACCACACGATCTACAAGTGAACGTCGAGAAAGGGAAAACAAAGTTTCCACTTTCTGAATTATTAATAAACTGCTATAATGGGATTAATAAAAACTAGACACCAATAATCACTTAAGTAATAAAAAAAATGGATTTGCATTTATACAATGCCACTCATAACCTCAGTTTCAAAAGTACCATATTTTCAAAAGCAGTCATTATTGTAATGGAGGAAACGCAATAACCAATATGCACAGAGGAAGTCCCTATAACAGTAACGTTACAATGACCAGACAATCCATTTTGCTGTGTTACTACTTAATGACCAGAACATTATAAAACTTACTAAAACAGTGTCACAGGATATCTCACATCCACCTGCCAGTGATAACAATGCAAATTCTCACCCCAAATGACTCCAGGTGTAACTCTATACAACCTCTTGATCAGTGTAGTGTCTGTGCTCCTGACATAATCATATTATTCAATGAATATTCAGCTGAACAAACTCTGAAAACCATTCTGCTCTTCTATGGACCTTCAGCACTTTATAATTGTTCAAGATTCCCAGCTTTTGAATTCAAGGCTAACATTGTCTGAGGTGAGGGAGATGGAGGCAAGTACTCGCATAATAGACAAGAGAAGACAATATGGCTTTCTGTTCAGACTAATGAGAATCAGATGGTTTACACTATTAAAGCTGTACAAAAGACAAAGTGGTAAAACAACATAGCCAAAAAGTATACAGGAAAAGCTCTTAAAGACAATAGAAATATTTTTGCTTTAGAACTATACATACGGGTTCCAGTGTTCTTTGGAGATTCTATAGAGGCTGGGAAACATGATGGGGAGGATTACAGCTGAATTTTCTTCTATCAAACTCATAATGTATTCATTGTTCCAGTAATAGAGCGCCCTCTCGGCCACCTTGAGAGGAAGAAAGAAAATAAGTATTTGGCATTTTTAAAAAAGGCAATATTATTGATAGCAATACCAATTCCAGGCAGTATCTTTTCAGGTCTTGGTAAATCACTGTTTTATCAACTTATGATTAAAATCAGTGTCCAATTCTAACTTAGCTATGTCAATTATTGTGTGGAAAGCAATATAAACAGAGGAAGTTGTTTACCACGTCTTCATAGACTCAACTCCATTGAATACACTAGCTATAATAATACAATCAAATATCCCAAATTGAATTTCACCAAGTTTTGCTGGTCTGTCTCATTTATGGATTTCAACCAGAATTTGATAAATCGATAATAAATCAGTGATTCTTAATGGTGAATGAACTTTATAAATATTTATCTAAATTGTTAGCTTACAGATAAATGAAAGTAAATCTAGAACATAGAAATTTACAGCACATTACAGGCACTTTGGCCCACAATGTTGTGCTGACCATGTAACCTACTCTAGAGACTGCCTAGAATTTCCCTAGCACATAGCCCTCTTTTTTCTAAGCTCCATCTACCTATCCAAGAAGCTCTTGGAAGACCCTATTTATCCGCTTCCAGCACCGCCGCCAGAAGTGCATTCCACGTACCCACCACTCTCTGTGTGAAAAACTTACCCCTGACATCACCTCGGTTACCTATTTCCAAGCACCTTAAAACTATGCCCCCTCGTGTTAGCCATTTCAGCCCTGCGAAAAAGCCTCTGGCTATCCACATGATCAATGTCCCTCATCATCTTATACACCTCTATCAGGTCACCTCAAATCCTCTGTCGCTCCAAGGAGAAAAGGCCAAGTATACTCAACCTATTCTCATAAGGTACACCCTCCAATCTAGACAACATCCTTGTAAATCTCCTCTGCACTCTCTCTATAGTATCCATACCCTTCCTGTAATGAGGTGACCAGAACTGAACACAGTACTCCAAGTGGGGTCTGACAAAGGTCTTATATAGCCATAACATTACCTCACAGCTCTTGAACTCAGTCCCATGTTTGATGAATGCCAACACACCATATGCCTTCTTAACAACACTGTCAACCTATGCAGCAGCTTTGAGTGTCCTACGGACATGGACCCCAAGATCTCTCAGATCCTCTGCACTGCCAAGAGTCTTGCCATTTATCTTGTATTCTGTCTTTAAACTGGACCCACCAAAATGAACCACTTCATACTTATCTGGGTTAAAGTCCATCTACCACTTCTCAGCGCAGTTCTGCATCCTATTGATGTCGCGCTGTAACCTCTGACAACCTTCCAGACTATACACAACACCCCCAACCTTTGTGTCATCAGCAAACTTACTAACACATCCTTCTACTTCCTCTTCAAGGTCATTTATAAAAAAAAATCACGAAGAGGGGTCCCAGAACAGATCCCTGCAGAACACCACTGGTCACCGACCTCCATGCAGAATATGAATCATCCACAACCACCCTTTGCCTTCTGTGGGCAAGCCAATTCTGGATCCTCAAAGCAAGGTCTCCTTACTTTCAGAAGGAGCCTGGCATGGGGAACCTTATCAAATGCCTTACTGAAATCCATATACACTACATCCACTGCTCTACCTTCATCAATGTGTTTTTTTACATCCTCAAAGAGTTCAATCAGGCTCATAAGGCACGAACTACCCTTAACAACACCATGCTGACTATCCTTAATCAGATTACGTCTCCCCTTACGCTCATAAATCCTGCCTCTCAGGATCTTCTCCAACAACTTGCCAACCACTGAAGTCAGACTCACTGGTCTATAATTTCCTGGGTTATCTCTGCTCCCTTTATCTCTGCTCCCTTTCTTGAACAAGGGAACTACATTTGCAACCCTCCAATCCTCCGGTACTTCTCCTGTCCCTATTGATGACGCAAAGATCATCGCAAGAGGCTCAGCAATCTCCTCCCTCACTTCCCACAGTAGCCTGGGGTATATCTCATCCAGTCCCGGTGACTTATCTAACTTAATGCTTTTCTGAAGCTCCAGCACATCCTCTTGCTTAACATCTATATGCTCAAGCGTTTCAGTCCACTGCAAGTCATCCCCACAATTGCCAAGGTCTTTTTCCCTGGTACTGAAGCAAAGTATTCATTAAGTACCTCTGCTACCTCCTCCGTCTCCAAGCACACGTTTCCACTATCTCACACAACTCATCCTCTTGCACTTCACATACTTGTAGAATGCCTTGGGGTTTTCCTTAATCTTGCTCACCAAGGCCTTCTCATGCTCTTTCTGGCTCTCCTAATTCCATTCTTAAGCTCCTTCCTAGCAACCTTGTAATTTACTACAGCTTTAACAGTACCCAGTTTCTTGAACCTTTTGTAAGCTTTTCTTTTCTTCTTAACTAGATTTTCTACATTCTTTGTACACCATGGTTCTTTAAATCTACCATCCTTTCCCTGCCTCAATGGAACACACCTATGCAGAACTTGAGAAGTTGCAGAAATGGCAAAGTGGGTGTTTCACCCACTCTATAACTGAGAACTAGCATGAGGGCATATTCAACCAGGATCCCAACAAGTGAACTGGGGCATCAGTCATTACACCGGGCCCTGACAGGTTTCATAAACTGCCTGGTTCGATGACTTACCTGTCAGGTTACCAAGTTAAGGGAAGTATGCTCAGCATCAAACTCCTGCTCTCCTGCCATCCAGCAAACAGTAACTTTTATTTATGCAGGCTACTCAATGGCATAAAACAGCCTTTGGTGATCCACAGCTTTGTCACGTTATGGCACCAGGTAGACAAGATCATTCTGGTGCAAATGGCCTAAAATAGGCTGGAAGAGCAAAACTTCAGAGGAGGAATGAGGCCAAAAGGTCTGGTTTATGCAAGAACATAAACAGAAGCAAGAGTAAGCTGTTTGGCTCCTTGAGCCTGTTGCATCATGCAATAAGAACCCAGGTGATCTCTGCCTCAGTCCCATATACCTAGATTTAGACAAGTTTCGGGGGGGGAGGGGTGGAATTGCTAGTGATTTGGGCCTTCACAGTTGAATATGTGACTGCCAACTATGAAGGAATTAAAATCAGGGATAATCTAAGGTATAGATGGAAAAGCAACACACACGAAATGCTGGTGCTGCATTCCACCAGCATTTTGTGTGTGTTGCTTGAATTTCCAGCATCTGCAGATTTCCTCGTGTTTGCATAGATAGAAAAGTAAAGGATTGTAGACTTAAACTACAAGTATGTGAAGAGCAAGAGGATAAGACATGAGAGAATAGGACCAATCAAGTGTGACAGTGGAAAAGTGTGTATGGAACCACAGGAGGTAGCAGAGGTACTTAATGAATACTTTGCTTCAGGATTCACTACGAAAAAGGACCTTGACAATTGTAAGGATGACTTGCAGCAGACTGGAAAGCTTGAGCATATAGACATTAAGAAAGAGGGTGTGCTGCAGCTTTTGGAAAGCATCAAGTTGGATAAGTCACTGGGACCGGACGAGATATACCCCAGGCTACTGTGGGAGGCAAGGGAGGAGATTGCTGAGCCTCTGGGCAATGATCTTTGCATCATCAATGGGGACAGGAGAGGTTCCAGAGGACTGGAGGGCTGCAGATGTTGTTCCCTTGTTCAAGAAAGGGAGTAGAGATAGCCCAGGAAATTATAGACCAGTGAGTCTTACTTCAGTGGTTGGTAAGTTGATGGGGAAGATTCTAAGAGGCAGGATTTATGAACATTTGGAGAGGCATAATATGATTAGGAATAGTCAGCATGGCTTTGTCAAAGCCAGGTCGTGCCTTATGAGCCTGATTGAATTTTTTTGAGAATGTGATTAAGCACATTGATGAAGGTAGAGCAGTAGATGTAGTGTATATGGATTTCAGAAGGCATTTGATAAGGCACCCCATGAAAGGCTTATTGAGAAAGTAAGGAGGCATGGGATCCAAGGAGACCTTGCTTTGTGGATCCAGAATTGGCATGCCCACAGAAGGCAAAGAGTGGTTGCAGACAGGTCATATTCTGCATGGAGGTTGGTGACCAGTGGTGTGATTCAGGGATCTGTTCTGGGACCCCTACTCTTTGTGATTTTTATAGATGACCTGGATGAGGAAGCGGAGGGATGGGTTAGTAAATTTGCTGATGGCACAAAGGTTGGGGGTGTTGTGGATAGTGTGGAGGGCAGTCAGAGGTTACAGCGGGACATCGATAGGATCCAAAACTGGGCTGAGAAGTGGTAGATGGAGTTCAACCCATATAATTGTGAGGTTGTTCATTTTGGTAGGTCAAATATGATGGCAGAATATAGTATTAATGGTAGACTCTTGGTAGTGTGGAGTCTTAGAGGGATTTTGAGACCTGAGTTCACAGGACACTCAAAGCTGCTGCGCAGGTTGACTGTGTGGTTAAGAAGGCATACGGTGTAATGGCCTTCATCAACCGTGGGATTGAGTTCAAGAGCCGAGAGGTAATGTTACAGCTATATTGGACTCTGATCAGACCCCACTTGGAGTACCGTGCTCAGTTCTGGTTACCTCACTACAGGAAGGACGTGGAAACTATAGAAAGGGTGAAGAGGAGATTTACAAGGATGTTGCCTGGACTGGGGAACATGCCTTATGAGAATAGGTTGAGTGAACTCGGCCCTTTCTCCCTGGAGTGACTGAGGATGAGAGGTGATCCGATAGGGGTGTATAAGATGATAAGAGGCGTTGATCGTATGGATAGTCAGAGGCTTTATCCCAGGGCTGAAATAGCTAACACGAGAGGACACAGTTTTACAGAGCTTGGAAGTAGGTACAGAGGAGATGTCAGGGGTAAGTTTTTTTACGCAGAGAGTGGTGAGTGCGTGGAATGGGCTGCCGGCGACAGTGGTGGAGGCGGATACGATAGGGTCTTTTAAGAAGCTTCTGGATAAGTACATGGAGCTTAGAAAAATAGAGGGCTATGGGTAACCCTAGGCAATTTCTAAAGTAAGTACATGTTCGGCACAGCATTGTGGGCCAAAGGGCCTGTATTGTGCTGTAGGTTTTCTATGTTTCTACAAAGCCAGGAAGGGGTAAAACCATGAAGTGATTTGAAAATAATGATGAGAGCTTTTCTAAAATGAAATGCATTGTTACATCAGGAGCCTAACAACATTACACAGTGAGGGATGATGAAAATTCTTGTGAATAATCAAGGTTCACAGAATCAAAACAGCACAGGAATCTTCCATGTGGTTAAGTCTGCAGATTCATTATAATGCAATTCAGTCAACTCAATTTCCCTACAGATTTTTTAAAAACTTAAGTATTTATTTGATTCAATTATGAAATTCTTAATTAAATTTGCATCTGTTACACTCTTAGGCAATATATTTTAATTCATAAATACATACTGCACATTTATTTCTTCATATCAAAACCCAAATCTTTTACTAATTACTTAAAACCTCTCCCATCTAATCCTTAAACCCTGAGTAATGAGTATTGCTGCTATCCATACCTAAAGTTTCCATACTGTACAGTATATCAGGCCTCTGATGCTCTTTGTGGTGTTTACAGAAAACAATACACTTTAAAACCATCAGAATGGCCGCGCTACCATCAAAATGTTTCAAATTTAAGGCACTTCAGCCAACGAACCTGGAAATGAGGACTGGAAACACATCTGGAAATTTGCTTGAAGAGTGGGTCCTGAATTTTTACAAACTGTGTAGGCTCAATAACATCCAGGATTTCTTCCATTTCCCCAAGAAACATGACCTGGTTTAGAAAACAGTAACACAAAATAATTCACAAATTTCCAGCACTTTCAGTAACACAATATATATTATTGCTGTAATCTTTTGGATACTAATTATCTAACATTGCATATCTCTAACCCCAATATGCTAATTTTCAGTAACTCAGGATCTTTCTTTGAAAATGGTTTCCCCTAAATCCCACCCTTCAGAGGGTCATTTTATGAAGCTACCAGTCTGCAAGTGAAATGATGCTGCTGCAGTTCACCCAGATACTCGGTCTTTATGGGTTTGCTGTTGGCCGACTTATCAATAATCGGCATCATCGAATCTTCACACAACACCCACTTTCTATTCGGAATTACTAGTCAGTAATATTGGCATTTTCCATGGGTATCCTGAAACACCATGCTTATTAAAGTACTATTCTTACAAGCATACTTTCTGGAAAATGACATTAGACTACATAACACAACCACAGTCCAGGAATCAAATCCGTAACCTTTCGAGCTGCAGAGTTCAGTTATATATTCTTCATGGACAAGATATTAGGGACACCAGTGCATCAAACTTTACATATGACTTTGAATTATTCCAGTTATTTTATTTTATACCTGCTAAAACATTAGTAACCGAATATTTGTGTGCAGATGTTCTAGAGCAACATTAACGTTTCAAGAATACATTCTCACACAACAGCAACAAATACAGTGGATTCCAGTTAATGGGAACACATCGGGACCAGTACATTTTGGCCCAATTAAGCGGTGTCCCAATTAGCCAGTTTTATGGAAATAGTTAAAAGATATAAACAAGACAGACCACTGTTTGAGTTACAAATTATGTATTTAACTGAAATACAGAACAAATTAGAACACTACCAATACTACTACAGTAGTATAGACAGAGGAATTCATCCAGTGTGCATAATGAATAAAATCAGTGCAGACACCTAGTGCAGATAATGGACAGTCTTCATGCAATGCTTTCAAAAAAAGGCATCCTCCAAATCTTCATTTTCATTGTAACATTCAAGATGGTTGTTGATACCTTCAAATTCTTTGTAGTTCCTAACTTGAAGTAATGAAATCATTTCAATTTCATTCCCAGCCGTTTCTGTCAACTCCAAACCCAAATCCTTGAAACCGCAGTGAGCAAAACAGTTCCGAATTAACACTGCTTATTTCTATCAGTGGCAAAAATCATTGCTTTTTTGAACACAGACACACACAATTGACACTATTTGGAAACTGTTTACTCTAAGCACAGTGTCGTGTCCAGCAGCCACACAAGAGCACATATCTGATGCTAGTTGGAAACTGTTCAGCAACAGGCTCCGTCACAATAGCATCCCAAATAAACAAAGGGAATCCCGGCTATTTTTTCAGTTTCTGTTCTATAAGAGTTGTCCCAAATAAGCAGCTGCACTGACTAAACGATGGCCCAATAAACCAGAATCCACTGTTGTGCTTGTTCACTTTGTTAGCCATCACACAAATCAGAACAAAACTGCTTATACCAGTTTATCTTCAGTCTTTACTATGTTGGCAAAGCTTAACTAATCAGAACTATATTGCATCACTGAAAGAGCAATGAAAATGCACCACAAAAGACAGCATTAAACTCAGGCATAATTGTTGCCCAATTGCTAAAGTATTTCCATATTTAATGAGAAATCAATATAACAATTTTTATCTCATAAGATGGAATACATAAGAGCATTTCAAAACAATGCTCATCTGCAAAGATAAATTCAGTAATTCAGTGAGGATTACAAAACATTTATTTTCAATATGACAACTGCTTTATTAGAAAACCTGTGACAAAAGAGCTCATTAGGAAACATTAAATAAGGCCTTGGCACCCCGCTGTGTCAATACATTTTGTTATAGTCTCTTCCGGCAATCTTAAAATTAATTTTGTTCTTTGAAATCATGGGCAGGCCTTTTACTTTTGGTAAAACTATGAAATACTCTACGT
Organism: Mobula birostris; assembly: GCF_030028105.1. Lineage (NCBI taxonomy): Eukaryota > Metazoa > Chordata > Chondrichthyes > Myliobatiformes > Myliobatidae > Mobula > Mobula birostris. Next base: position 219,430,503 of record NC_092370.1, read on the forward strand.
GGCAGTGGGTCATCTATTTGTTATATACCCAACCCAAATGAAGATAACGTAAAGGAAATCTCCCTCTCGGATTGTACACAGGTTATCCATTCTATATAGTTTGTTTTCACTTCTTTGTCCCCTACAGTTCAAAGCACCAATTACTTTTTATTGCCAATTATAGAAACCATAGAACCACAGAAACTACAGCACAGAAACAGGCCTTTTGGCCCTTCTTGGCTGTGCCGAACCATTTTCTGCCTAGTCCCACTGACCTGCACATGGACCATATCCCTCCATACACCCCCCATCCATGTATCTGTCCAATTTATTCTTAAATGTTAAAAAAGAACCCGCATTTACCACCTCGTCTGGCAGCTCATTCCATACTCCCACCACTCTCTGTGTGAAGAAGCCCCCCCTAATGTTCCCTTTAAACTTTCCCCCGTCACCCTTAACCCATGTCCTCTGGTTTTTTCTCCCCTTGCCTCAGTGGAAAAAGCCTGCTTGCATTCACTCTATCTATACCCGTCATAATTTTATATACCTCTATCAAATCTCTCCTCATTCTTCTACGCTCCAGGAAATAAAGTCCTAACCTGTTCAAACTTTCTCTGTAACTGTGCTTCTCAAGTCCCGGCAACATCCTTGTGAACCTTCTCTGCACTCTTTCAACCTTATTTATATCCTTCCTGTAATTTGGTGACCAAAACTGAACACAATACTCCAGATTCGGCCTCACCAATGCCTTATACAACCTCATCATAACATTCCAGCTCTTATACTCAATACTTTGATTAATAAAGGCCAATGTACCAAAAGCTCTCTTTACGACCCTATCTACCTGTGACGCCACTTTTAGAGAATTTTGTATCTATTCCCAGATCCCTCTGTTCTACTGCACTCCTCAGTGCCTTACCATTAACCCTGTATGTTCTACCTTGGTTTGTCCTTCCAACGTGCAATACCTCACACTTGTCTGTATTAAACTCCATCTGCCATTTTTCAGCCCATTTTTCCAGCTGGTCCAAGTCCCTCTGCAGGCTCTGAAAACCTTCCTCGCTGTCTACTACACCTCCAATCTTTGTATCATCAGCAAATTTGCTGATCCAATTTACCACATTATCATCCAGATCATTGATATAGATGACAAATAACAATGGACCCAGCACTGATCCCTGTGGCACACCACTAGTCACAGGCCTCCACTCCGAGAAGCAATTCTCTACTACCACTCTTTGGCTTCTTCCATTGAGCCAATGTCTAATCCAATTTACCACCTCTCCATGTATACCTAGCGACTGAATTTTCCTAACTAACCTCCCATGCGGGACCTTGTCAAAGGCCTTGCTGAAGTCCATGTAGACAATATCCACTGCCTTCCCTTCATCCACTTTCCTGGTAACCTCCTCGAAAAACTCCAATAGATTGTGCGTGGTAGGTCATGTTTGACCAAAGCCATGTTGACTCTCCCTAATAAGTCCCTGTCCATCCAAATGCTTGTAGATTCTGTCTTAGTACTCCCTCCAATAACTTACCTACTACCGACGTTAAACTTACTGGCCTATAATTTCCCGGATTACTTTTCAATCCTTTTTTAAACAACGGAACAACATGAGCCACTCTCCAATCCTCCGGCACCTCACCTGTAGACAGCGACATTTTAAATATTTCTGCCGGGGCCCCTGCAATTTCAACACTAGTCTCCTTCAAGGTCCAAGGGAACACCCTGTCAGGTCCCGGGGATTTATCCACTTTAATTTTCCTCAAGACAGCAAGGACCTCCTCCTTTTCGATCTGTACAATTTCCATGATCTCACTACTTGTTTCCCTTAATTCCATAGACTTCATGCCAGTTTCCTTAGTAAATACAGACGCAAAAAACCTATTTAAGATCTCCCCCATTTCTTTTGGTTCCGCACATAGCTGACCACTCTGATCTTCAAGAGGACCAATTTTATCCCTTACAATCCTTTTGCTCTTAATATACCTCTAAAAGCTCTTTGGATTATCCTTCACTTTGACTGCCAAGGCAACCTCATGTCCTCTTTTAGCCCTCCTGATTTCTTTCTTAAGTATTTTCTTGCACTTCTTATACTCCTCAAGCACCTTATTTACTCCCTGCTTCCTATATATGTCATACAACTCCCTCTTCTTTATCAGAGTTGCAATATTCCTTGAGAACCAAGGTTCCTTATTCCTATTCAATTTGCCTTTAATCCTGACAAGAACATACAAATTCTGCACTCTCAAAATTTCTCCTTTGAAGGCTTCCCACCTACCGATCACATCCTTGCCAGAGAACAACCTGTCCCAATCCACGCTTTTTAGATCCTTTCTCATTTCTTCAAATTTGGCCTTCTTCCAGTTAAGAATCTCAACCCTAGGACCAGATCTATCCTTGTCCATGATCAAGTTGAAACTAATGGTGTTATGATCACTGGAACCAAAGTGCCCCCCTACACAGACTTCCGTCACTTGTCCTAACTCGTTTCCTAACGGGAGATCCAATATTGCATCCCCTCTAGTTGGTCCCTCTATATATTGATTTAGAAAACTTTCCTGAACACATTTTACAAACTCTAAACCATCTAGACCCCTAACAGTATGGGAGTCCCAATCAATATATGGAAAATTAAAATCCCCTACCACCACAACTTTATGTTTCCTGCAGTTGCCTGCTATCTCTCGCAGATTTGCTCTTCCAATTCTCGTTGACTATTGGGTGGTCTGTAATACAATCCCACTAATGTGGCCATACCTTTCCTGTTTCTCAGCTCCACCCATAAGGACTCAATAGACAAGCCCTCTAATCTGTCCTGTCTGAGCACTGCTGTAATATTTTCCCTAAGAAGCAATGCTACTCCCCCACCTTTCATTCCTCTGCCTCGATCACATCTGAAACATCGGAACCCTGGAATATTAAGCTGCCAGTCCTGCCCCTCCTGTAGCCAAGTTTCACTAATTGCTATAACGTCATAATTCCATGTGTCAATCCACGCCCTCAACTCATCCGCCTTCCCCACAATACTCCTAGCATTGAGATATATACACCTCAGAAGATTTTTACCACCACTCACAACCTTTCTATTAGCGGATTTGCTTGAACTTTTAATATCACTTATTTTCACCCCAGCCACACTGTCAGCTCTGGCACTCTGGTTCCTATCCCCCTGCAAATCTAGTTTAAAGCCTCCCCAATAGCACTAACAAACCTCCCTGAAAGGATATTGGTCCCCCTGTAGTTCAAGTGTAACCCGTCTCTCTTGTACAGGTCCCACCCGCCCCAGAAGAGGTCCCAATTATCCTGAAATCTGAAACCCTGCCCCCTGCACCAGTTCCTCAGCCACTTGTTCATCCTCCAGAGCATCCTATTTCTACCCTCACTGGCATATAGCACAGGTAGCAATCCTGAGATTACCACCCTCGAGGTCCTGCTTTTCAACTTCCTACCAAGCTCCCTATACTCACTCTCCAGGACCTCCTCACTCTTCCTTGTTATGTCATTGGTACTTGTCATTGTCAATTATGAATTGCACTTGTAATGGATTTCCTCAATTTCAACCAATATTATATATATTTTCCATGCCCATCACTTCTTCTAAAATCAACATAAATAGCTGACTTGTAGGATTTAAGTACAATCCTGCAAATGTCTATATTCTGGAACAAACCTGGTCAAGAGCCTTAAGGATTTGCTTTGTTTGCAGAAGATTCACTCAATAGTAGAATATATGGCTAATTTAGAAAATTCCGCTGCTTGGGATGCAAAAAAAAAAGTAATAAGGAGTCTTACTACTTCACCACGATCACTATTTTGTCAAAGTCTTGGGGTGCTGCTCTGACCCGAATATGCTGGAATGCCTGTCCCCATTGTCTGACTTGGAAACCTGGAATATGATTGGTTCAGTGTCAGAGATGACTGACAGGCAATCATAGCTGACACACAGAACATAGATCTCACCAAGCAATGGGGAAGTGGGAGAAGATGGAAATTGTGACATCAGGACATCTGCATACTTTAGAAAAATAAATTTGGAGGCACACACCTATGAAATGGTATGAGGATATCTTTTAATTACGATGAAGATTCTATGAAGAAAAGCTTTTGTTTATGAAAAAGTAAAGGCTTCAAAACTTGAAAAAATTGTAAGTAAAATGAACAATGCATCAGAAAATGAAATTTGGTCACAGCATTCCAAAAATCTGTCATTAACAAGTTCTTACGTTTTAATTGGAAATTAAATAGTCTGCACATTGATTTACTCAACTTAAACTTGTACCTTCCTTTCAGTTATTACTCATTTACTGATTTCACAGAAAACTACAATAGCAGCAGTCAACACTAATATATCCATATGAACACTATGGCGCAGTCAGTCCCTATTGCAATTATTTTTTCCAAAGCAGTGATCAGAATACATTTCTACATAATGTATGGTGTACCCAAATTATTGGTGACTATAATCTGTTACAACTTTCTGAGAATAGTTCCCAGAGGGTGAATATATTGTAAGTCCAAAAAGTCTCAAATTCACATTCTGAATCAGTACAACAAAATGCTTAAGAACATCATGGAGTAATTTAGCACTAAACTTTCTTATTTTTTGCATTTCAAAATCTCAAAAATATAAATTGCATTTCATTTAAATATAATGATTACTTCAGCATAAGCAATTTTTTGTATTCCAACAGGAGAGAATGAAATCATATCATTACCTCTTTTTGACTGCATGTTTTTGGCCAAAACTTTAGTAAACCCCTGACGACCTGAAGAAGCATAAAAGTCAAAAGTATTAAGATCAATCCACTTGAATTCTATCTAATAACATTAATTGACAAGCATCATAGAACTCACCGGTTCAGTTAATGTTGGATCTTTTTCAAGAAACTGTACAATGCAATATGCCAACTGCGAAAGAAAAATAAAATGTTAGAAGAAGAATGCACTTTTTAAAAAATCTCAGGAGTTTGCTTTGATGCAGAATTTTAATAATTATAATATATCTGGGCTGTTGTGACAGGAATAAGTTATATTTGTACACAAAAAATTTACAAACTTGACCTGGTTTAAATGTATCCATTTTGATCTTGCAAAGAACAAAACACTAGATGGAAATATTCAGCTCCAGCTCTCCCATCTGCCCTCAACTATTCAAGAACTTCTCACATTGCTCATCCAACATTGAGAGAACTCCATCAACTTAATGTTGCCGAGGATGAAAATGTTAGATCAATAGTTTACCCTTCACAGAAATATCTGTTCACAACAACACTGCTAGTAACAAGAATCTATGTAGAACTGGTTCCATTTTCATAATGTGCACTCTCTTCATGGTATATTGTCGCATTAATTGCTGGCAAATGAGAAATTCAGAAGAAATTCAGCACCAATACATGAGGTGCAGAGGTCTACCTCAGAAATATGCTGCACATGAACAGATTCCTCAAGTAATGAGAGGGATCTCATTGAAACTTATCTAATATTGAAAGGCATATGTAGTGATTGTGATTGCTGATTTATTATCCTTCTCAACACCTTTCTCCTGCCTTCTCCCCGTAACCTTTAATATTCTGATTAATCAAGAACCTATCAAACTCCCATCTTAAATATACCCATTGACTTGGCCTGCACAGCCATCTGTGACAATAAATTCCACTAATTCACCATCCTCTAGCTAAAGAAGTTTCTCCTCATCTGTTCTAAATGGGTGTCCCCCAAATTGGAAGCTGTGGCTTCTGGTTTGAGACTCCCCGACTATTGTAAATATCCTCTTCATATCCACTTTATGCAGACCTTTCAATATTCAATCTGCTCTCATTCTTAACTCCAGCGAGTACAGGCCCAGAGCTAACAAACACTCTTATGTTAACCCTTTCATTTCTGAAATCATTCTCATGAAACCCCTCTGGACTGCACATCTTTTCTCAGATAGGGGGCCTAAAAATGCTCACAATACTCTGAGTGCAGTCTGACCGATGCCTTATAAAGCCTTAGCATTACATCCTTGTTTTTGTATTCTAGTCATCTCAAAAATGCATGAGATGCCATTTGCCTTCCTTACCACTGACTCAACCTGTAAACCTTAAACTTAGGGAAACCTGCACGAGGACTCTTAAGACCCTCTGATTTTTGAGGTTTCTCCCCATTTAGAAAACAGTCCTTGCCTTTATTCTTTCTACCAAAGTGCACGGTTATGCACTTTCCTACACTATATTCCATCTTCCACTTCTTTGCCTATTCCCCCAATCTATCTAATTCCTTCTGCAGACACCCTGCTTTCTCAACACTACCTGCTCCTACAGCTATCTTCGTATCATCCATAAACTTGGCCACATAGCCATCAATTCCTTCATCCAAATCACTGACATACAACATGGGAAGAAGTGGTCCCAACACCAACCCCTAAGGCATACCACTAGTCACCAGCAGCCAATCAGAAAAGGTCCCCTTTATTCCCACTTTTAGCCTTGTGCCAGTCAACCAATCATCTATCCATGCCAGTACCTTTCCTGTAATACCACGAGCTTGTTAAGCAGCCTCCTGTGCGCCTCTTGAAAATCCAAGTAAACAACATTCACCGACTCTTCCTTGTTTATCCTACCTGTTATATCTTCAAAGAAGATTTGTCAATCAAGATTTCCCTTTTAGAAAACCATGCTGACTTTGGCCTATTTTATCATGCGACTCCAAGTACACCAAAACCTCATTCTTATAAAGACTCCAACATCTTTCCAACCACTGAATTCAGGTTAAATGGCCTATAACTTCCTTTCTTCTTCCTCCCTCCATTCTTAGAGTGGAGTGACATTGCAATTTTCCAGCACTTAGGAATCATTCCAAAATCTAATGATACTCAGAAGACTGTTACTAATGCCTCTACAATTTCTTCAGCTACCCCTTTCAGAATACTGGTGTGTAGTCCATCTGGTCCAGGTGACTCATCTATCTTTAGGCTTTTCACATTCCCAAGAACCTTCTCCTTAGTAACAGCAACGACACTCACTTCTGCCCTGACACCACTGCATTTCTGGCATTCTGCCAGTGTCTTCCAAATGCTTATTAAGTTTGTTCGCCATTTCTTTGTCCCTCATTAATATCTCTCCAACCTCATTTTCCAGCAGTTTGCTATCCACTCTCATCTCTTTTTTACTCTTTATATATCTGAAAATCTTTTTGTATTCTTTTTTACATTATTGGGTAGCTTACCTTCATGTTTCATCTTTTCTCTCTTTATGGGTTTTTTAGTTGCATTCTGTTGGTTTTTAAAAGCTTCCCAATCCTCTAACCTTCCCACTAATTTTTGCTAATTGACCTCTGTTTTGCTTTTATGTTAACTTTGACTTCCCTTGTCAGCCATGGTTGTCTCATCCTCCCAATAAAATTTCTTTGGGATGCATCTTTCCTGCACCTTCTGAATTTTCCCCAGAAACACCTGCCATTGCTGTTCTGTCACCATCCGTTAGCATCCACTTCCAGTCAACTTTGTTCAGCTCCTCTCACATGCTGCCGTAATTCCCTTCACTCCACTGTAATCTGGATACATTCAATTTTACCTTTGCCCTCTCAAACTGCAGGGTGAATCCTAACATATTATAATCCCTGTCTCCTAAGGGCTCCTTCACCTTCAGCTTCTTAATCAAATCTGGTAATTATATAACACCAAACTCACAATAGCCGATCCCTAAGTGGGCTCAACCTCAAGATGCTCTGGAAAGCTATCTTATAGGTATTCTACAAATTCCTTCTCTTGGGATCAGCACCAACTGGATTTTCCCAATCTAACTACACATTGAAATCTCCCATAATTATTGCAATATTGCTCTTTTTACCTGCATTTTCTGTCTCCCGTTTTAACTTGTACCCGACATCCTAGCTACTGTTTAGAGAGCTGTATACAACTCCCATCAGTCTTTTTAACCCTTGCAGTTCCTTAACTCTACCCACAAGGATTCAACATCTTCCGATCCTATATCCCCTTTACCAAGGATTTGATTTCATTTTTTACCAGTGGAACCACCCGACCCCCTCTGCCTACCTGCCTGTCCTTTTGATACAATGTGTATCGTTGGATGATAAGCTCTCAACTATGATTTATCTTATTTTATTTTATTTATTTATTGAGATGCAGCACAGAATAGGCCCTTTAAGCTGCGCTGCCCAGCAACTCCCAATTTAATCCTAGCCTAATCACGAGATAATTTACCATGATCAATTCACCTACCAACCAGGAGGTCTTTGGACTGTGGGAGGAAACCGGAGCACCCAGAGGAAACCCACACGGTCACAGGGAGAACATACAAACTCCTTACAGGTAACGGTGAGAATTGAACCTGGGTCACTGGTACTGTAACGCGCTGTGCTAACCACTATGCCACGACTCAGAAATGCCCACAATATCATACCTGCCCTTCTCTAACTGCACTACAAGTTCATCTACCTTATTCTGTATTCTGTGTGCATTCAAATATAACAACTTCAGTCCTATATTCATCAATGGACTCCTCAATCCACTCTTCCCAAGGCAACTTCAGTTTTATTATGACCACTGATTCACGGTTTCTGATAGAATGACCACGTCAGGCCTCAGTGATGATGATGCGATGAAGTCAGGGAACTTTAATTATTTGCCAAGATCAACTTTCAGTTGCCAGTCAGATGCCACGGAGAGCAAGCCTGCTGGTGATCTGGGCTGAGGCTGTGGTTTATCTTCAGCTTTGACAAAGGTTATGTGCTTTCTGTGTTGGCAGAGGTGCTTACTGTTGTTAATGGTTGAGGAGTTATTTTAGTGACTGTTAGGTTGAATCAAAAAATGAAACAGCTTTCTTTTATTTCTGGTACACCAAAATCTTGAAAATTCCTACATAGAGCTGTAGAGAACAGAAATCAGCTCTATGGCACAACCTGTAACACCAATCTACATTAATCCCATAAATCCAGATTAGAGCAACATCCCTCCACTCCTCTTCTATTTAAGTACCCATCCATGTGCCTTTTAAACATCGTCCTCTACCAACTGCTCAGGCATCTCATTCCAGATAACCACTACTCTATGTTGGCCACCATAGAAGTATAGTGGCTAGCGCAACGCGATTACAGCTGGAAGCACTGGGGGTCGGATTTTAATCCCGGCATCCTCTGAAAGGTGTCTGTACATCCTCCCCATCAATACAAGGAAACGAACAAAGCAACTATTTGGCAAATGTGGCAATCATCTCCAAGTGAAAGATAGAAACTGATATCCTCTCAGAAGTAATGACCAATACTGAAGAATATATGAAAATATAAGCAGAAATAAGTCACAAGACTTCTCAATCCTGTCCCAGCATTCAATATTATGACTGATCTACAATGGCCTCAACCACTCTTCTGTGCTTGTTCTAATCCACAAATGCTTGACCCCTTTCAAATATCGATCTCTAACTTAAATGGTTTAGCCTCCACTACCATCAGTGGCAAAAAAAAATACAAATTCTTTTATATCCAAAGATCATAAAAGTACACTGAAATAAATAAGTAGAATATAAGCACAGAACCAGGCCAAGACTCAATTCACTCAATCTGTACACAGACACCTCACAGCCGTAACTTTCAGGGAACTTTCTTCTTCTGTTCCTTTACCAGTTTCTCCGTTATGCTTCTCATCTCATCAATTCTTCTGTATAGTCATCGTCTTTTCTTCAGGGTTGGGAAGTCCTAAACTAGAGGGCACAGATGCAAGATAAGAGGGGAGAGATTTAAAAGAGACCTGTGAGGTAACTTCTTTGCACAGGTAGTGAGTACCCGGAATGAACTGCCAGAAGAAGTGGTTGAGGCAAGTACAACTGCAATTTGCATAGATACATGGAGGGGAAGGGCTTAAAGGGTTATGAACCAAATGATACATTCTTAGAAGTTTCCAAATGTCACCAGAATCTTTGACAAACAACTGTCGATACGTTGTGGAAAGTGTCTTAACTGATTGCATCATGGTCTGGTATGGAAACATCAATTCCCAGGAATGGAAAAGACTATAGAAAGAGGTGCAACACGTACAAAATGCTGGAGGAACTCAGCAAACCAGGCAGTATCTAGGAAAAAAGTACAGTCAACGTTTTGGGCCGAAACACTTCAGCAGGACTGGAGAAAAAAAGCTGAGGAGTAGATTTAAAAGGTAGGGGGAGGGGAGAGCAAATTACAAGGTGATAGATGAAACCTGGAGGAGGGAGGATGAAGTAAAAATCCAGGAAGTTGATTGGTGAAAGAGACAGAATGTCATGGAAGAAAGAAAAAGAGGGAGGTGCACTAGAGGGAAGCGATGGATGGGCAAGCAGATATGGTGAGAAAGGGATAAGGGGAAAGGAAATGGTGAAGGAGAGGGGTGGGGGGGAATTACCATTAGTTTGAGAAATTGAAGTTCATGCCTTCAGGTTGGCAGCTACCCAAACGAAATACAAGGTGTTGTTCCTTCAACTCAAGGGTGGCCTCATCACGACAGTGGAAGAGGTCATGGATGAACATATTGGAATGGGAATGGGAAGTGGAATTAAAATGGGTGGCCATTGGGAGATCCTGCTTTTCCTGGCAGACGGAGCATAGGTGCTTGGCAAAACAGTCTCCCAATCTACATCAGGTCTCACCAATATACCTAACATTCAGGGCCGTAAATAGTCCTTCCAGGTGAGGAGACACTTCACTTGGGAGTCTGTTGGGGGTTACATGCTGTGTTTAGTGCTCCCGGTGTGGCCTCTTGTCTATCGGTGAGACCGGACGTATACTGAGAGACCACTTCGCCGAGCACCTACACCCCATCCGCCAGAAAAAGCAGGATCTCCCCATTTTAATTCCACCTCCCATTCCCATCCCAATATGTCCATCCATGGCCTCCTCCACTGTCGCGATGAGGCCACACTTCGGTTGGAGGAACAACACCTTCTATTCCGTTTCAGTAGCTTCCAACCTGATGGCATAAACATCGACTTCCCAAACTTCCGGTAATGACCCCCCAAACTCCCCTCCTTCACCATTTCCCATTCCCTTTTCCCTCTCTCACCTTATCTTTTGCTCACCCACTGCCCCCCTTTTCTTTCTTCTATGGCCTTCTGTCTCTTTCACCAATCAACTTTCCTGCTCTTTACTTCGTCCCTCCCGCTCCAAGTTTCACCAATCACCTTGTGTTTTTCTCTCTCCTCCACCCACCTTTTAAATCTACTCCTCAGCCTTTTTTTTCCTCCAGTCCTGCTGAAGGGCTTCAGCCTGAAACGCCGACTGTACTCTTTTCCTAGAAGCTGCCTGGCCTGCTGAGTTCCTCCAGCATTTTGTGTGTGTTGCTCGGATTTCCAGCATCTGCAGATTTTCTCTTGTTTATGTCTACAGAAAGGGATGATTATTCCCCTGTCTATCACTGGGAACTCCCCACCATTGAGCACAATTACATGGAGCACTGTCACAGAAAAGCAGCATTGACTATTAATGACGCCTTGCATTCATGCCATGCCCTCATCTCACTACTACCATCAAGTAGGAGATACAGAAGCCTTAGGTTAAACACCACCAAGTTCAGCAGTTACTACCCTACAACCACTAGCTCCTGAACCAGCGTGGATAACTTCAATCACCACTACTCTGAACTGCTTCTATCATCTAAATACTCACTTCGAGGGACTCTTTACAACTCATGCTCTCAGTATCATTTTTATTTTCAGTGTCTTCATTTGCATATTGGTTGATTGTCAGTCAGCCTGCTTATGTACAGTTGTCATAAAATTTTATTGTATTTCTTTATTGCCATAAACACTGCAAGAAAATTAACCTAGTTGTAGTATATGGTAACATACGCAGGTTGGTGACATATATGTACAAACAATGTTGGTAATAAATTTACTTTGAACCTTGAATGCTGGACATTGAGACTAGCTGGGTGGTCTATGGTCAGTATGGACTCATTAGTCCAAAGCGCTTTTATCCATGCTGTATCACTCTACAACTCTAGTTCCATCTATGTTTCTCTTACATCTTTGGTTCGATCAATGTTGCAAAACAATTAAGTAGGTGTTTGTAAGGTACACTTCACCTGTGAGTCAGCTGGGGTGATATACTGCATCCGGTGCTCCTGCTGTGGCCTTCTACATATTGGCGAGGCCCGACGCAGACTGGGAGATCGTTTTGCTGAACACCTACACTCTGTCCACCAGAGAAAGCAGTATCTCCCAGTGGCCACACATTTTAATTCCATATCCCATTCCCATTCTGATATGTCTATCCACAGCCTCCTCTACTGTAAAGATGAAGCCACATTCAGGTTGGAGGAACAACACCTTACATACTGGCTGGGTAGCCTCCAACCTGATAGCTTGAACATTGACTTCTCTACCCTCCGCTAATGCCCCACCTCCCCCTCGTACCCCACCCGTTATTTATTTATATATACACATTCTTTCTCTCTCTCTCCTTTTTCTCCCTCTGTCCCTCTCACTATATCCCTTGCCCATCCTCTGGTTTTCCCACCCCTCCCTCTTTTCCTTCTCCCTGGGCCTCCTGTCCCATCATCCTCTCATATCCCCTTTGCCAATCAACTGTCCAGCTCTTGGCTCCATCCCTCCCCCTCCTGTCTTCTCCTATCATTTTGGATCTCCCCCTCCCCCTCCCACTTTCAAATCTCTTACTAGCTCTTCCTTCAGTTAGTCCTGACGAAGGGTCTCGGCCCGAAATGTCGACTGTACCTCTTCCTAAAAATGCTGCCTGGCCTGCTGCGTTCACCAGCAACTTTGATGTGTGTTGCTTAAGTAGGTGTTTTACGTTTTTTTATGAAATGGACATATCAAATCTCCCCAGCATAACAAGAATGCATCCATTCTTGTTACTCTCAATGCTTCAAAGTGTCACCCACAACTCACAATTTTTTGGTACTTGCTTCCACTATATATATTTTTCTTTCAGCATTGTAAAAGAAAAACCCATGGATGACAACTAAAAAATATTATCACATGGAGGGAATATGAAATCAAGATAAATGCCTAACTTCTCTAATACATTTTCTTTCCATCTGCAAGAAATTAGCTAACAAAATTCTTACTCAAGCCAAAACTGTATCTAAGTAACACAATGTTTTTAAAACCAATTTACTTTTACCAAAGCAACATCAACCAACCTGGAACATAATCCAGCAGACATCACTGATCAAGTATTTCACAAAGTTACAGAATGAAAAACTTCATAAATCAAAGCATTGACCTTTATAAATCAAAATATTGAATACAAGAGTTGGGATGTAATGTTGAAGCTGTACAAGAAGAACATTTGTGAGGCCGAATCTGAAGCATTGTGTACAGTTCTGGTCACCTACCTACAGGAAAGATATCAATATCATTGTAAGAGTAGGGAGAAAATTTTAAGTATGTTGCTGGGACTTGAGGACCTGAGTTATAGGAAAAGGGTGAATAGGTTAGGACTTTATTTCCTGGTGGGTTGGAGAATGAGGGGTGATTTGACAGAGGTATACAAAATTATGAGAGGTCTAGACAGGATAAATGCAGGCAGGCTTTTTGCAGTGGGCTTCTGTGAGACTACAACTAGAGGTCATGGATTAAGGGTGAAAGGTGAAATATTTAAGAACATGAGAGGGAATTTCTCGCTTAGATGGTGGTGAGAGAGTGAAACAAACTATTAGTGGAAGTGATGGTTGCGGGTTCAATTTCAACACTGAAGAGAAATTTGGAGAGGTACATGGACGAGAGGGGTATGGAGGGCTGTGGTCCAGGTGCAGGTCGATGGGACTAGGAAGAATAACAGTTTGGCATGGACCAGATGGGCTAAGGGGCCTGTTCCTGTGCTGTCATACTCTATGACTATTTCATAAAACTGCAGTATAACAATTCAACCAGATAATCCACTCATTTGAATAAAAAGATCAATGTTTTAGTTTAAGCAAAATTTATAATTTGTAAAACAGTACTCTGTATGGGCTGAATGGTTATAAGCCAAACTCTTTCATTTTAATCCTTTGCTGCTGCAAATGTTTATTTTTAATAATGTTGACAACTTAAATGCCAGGATGCGTTAATGCAACTCACAGGCCTTACCATTTGGTTCTGTGTAGTCATAAGAGAAATTGAAACATTAGTCAAATGCACACAAAAGGAAAACTATTAAATTCTGCCCATATTGATGGTTATTAAACCAAGTTATCAACCAATGAAAATTCTTTCATCAGCCTTTTCTATCTTGTAAAATACCAGCTTGAATCAAAAGTTTAAAAAAAACACATTTTTTAAATTTCTGATTCAAGCTGATATTTTACTCAAGGATTGCTTAAGGATTTGGAACAACTCATGTAATTAGGTGCACAGAAAAACACAAACATATGTTCAATGCAGGACAGAGAAGGGGATTGTTTTTTTTTAATTACCACAGCTTCTAGGCAAACTTAGTCATTTTTAAACAAAATTACATACGAATACACTTTATTCTACAAATTACTAATCCAAAAACATTACATCCAGATGATGCCATAGCCACAGCTCTACATACTGTCCTTACACACCTGGAGAAGAGGGATGCTTATGTGAGAATGTCAACACCACAATTCCCTCCAGGCTCAACAAGAAGCTCAAGAGACCTCAGCCTTCACCCTGCCTTGTGTAGCTGAATCATGGACTTCCTGTCAGATCACTGGCAGGTGGTAAGAGTGGGCTCTTTCACCTCTGCCCCTCTGACCCTCAACACAGGTGCTCCTCAGGGTTGTGTACGAAGTCCCCTCTACTCTGTATACCCATGACTGTGTCACCACCCACAGCTCCAATCTGCTAATTAAATTTGCTGACGACACTACACTGTGAGGCAGCCGAAAGAAAAGAAGTCATCACCCTGACACAGTGGTGTCAAGAAAACAACCTCTCCCTTAACGTCATAAAAACAAAGGAGCTGATTATGGACTACAGGAGGAAGGAGACAGGCTAGCCCCTATTGACATCAATGGATCTGGGGTTGAGAGGGTGAAGAGCTTTAAGTTCCTTGGCATAAACATCACCAAGGATCTCACGTGGACCCTACGTACCAGCGGTGTGGTCAAAAAGGCACAATAACACTTCTTTCACATCAGATGGTTGAATAAATTTGGTATGGGCCACCAAATCCTAAGAACTTTCTACAGGGGCACAATTGAGAGCATCCTGACTGGCTGCATCACTGCCTGGCATGGGAACTGTACTTCCCTCATTCGCAGGTCTCTGCCGAGAGTGGTGTGGACAGCCCAGTGCACCTATAGATGTGAATTTCCCAATATTCAGGACATTTACAAAGACAGGTTTGCATAAAGGGCCCGAAGGATCATTGGGGATCCAAGTCACCCCAACCACAAACCGTTCCAATTGCTACCATCCAGGAAACAGTACCGTAGAATAAAAGCCAGGACCAACAGGCTCCGGGACAGCTTCTTCCACCAGGCCATCAGACTGATTAATTCACGCTGACGCAACCATATTT
This sequence comes from Mobula birostris, assembly GCF_030028105.1. Lineage (NCBI taxonomy): Eukaryota > Metazoa > Chordata > Chondrichthyes > Myliobatiformes > Myliobatidae > Mobula > Mobula birostris. Next base: position 219,445,945 of record NC_092370.1, read on the forward strand.
CTATGTTATATTGACTGTTCTGTTGTACATAATATTTATTATAAATTACTATAAATTGCACATTGCACATTTAGATGGAGACGTAATGTAAAGATTTTACTCCTCGTATATGAAGGATGTAAGTAGTAAAGTCAATTCAATTCAATTTTGAAATGACTGGTATTCCAATACTTGTATTAACTTTATTAGTGTTTATTTTAGCCACACTGCACGCATTGACCACAATGTTGAGCCTTTTGGCAGGGAAAACTGTTTTTACCTTAGGACCATGAGGAAGTTATTCCTGTGCAAATGCTGAATGTGTATACGATCTACATTTAAACTGTAAATTCCCATTTGTTATTACACTACAAAGTCATAAAACTACTTTGTAATGATCATACCACAAATACCAATTCTGTCTGTACGTTAACAAAAAAATAATTTCACATATTTATGGTTAAGTTTCCCAAATGCAAGTAAAAGAAAATTCTTATTACTTAGACAGCACGATAACATCTGATGGTAGGGTTGATGTTGAAATGAGCAGAAGGATTGGGATTGTTAAATACACGTTCAAACATTTGAGTAAGATACCAAAGAGTAACATCATTTCTATGGGTACAAAACTCAGAGTACTGTGGTGCTATGTTCATTCCACACCAACATAAAGAAGCGAAAGTTGGACAATATCAAGCAAAATGAGGGAAGACTCAAAACTGTAGAAATGTGGTTCTTAAGAATGATGAAAATATCATGGAGGAAAGTAACAAATGAGGAAGTGTTGCAAAAAGGCAGAATAAAAAGAGAGCTGATATCGTCAATCAGGAAATGGCAGTTGGAATTTCTGGGACACGTACTGAGGAAAGTAAAGCTCGAACGTCTTGCAGTGATGGGAAAAATTCATGGAAGAAAAAGCCGTGGTCAACAGCGCATGACATCCATGAGCTACATCAAGGGATGACAGGTGAAAGTTTTTAAGAGCTGTAATGCCCTGGGTAAGATTTCTGCTGCTATGCTGCGAGGTATTTTTTTAAATTTTAGTAGTTTTCTGTAAAAGCAGTGTGTCCTGTAAGAGTGTTTTGGCTTCGGCTAAAGAGAAGGAGCCATAAGGGGCACAGGGGAAGATGCAGCAGAATGCTGTTTGAAGGAGTGTCCCGATCATAAGAAGTGCTTTGTGCAGATGAGTGACTTCAAGGAGGAAGGGCCAATACTCCTGAGAGAGCCAGTTTATTCGAGATGGTCTTCAAGGCGAATTCAGACTATGGCAGGTGTCTTCACTCAGACCACGAGTTCAGCACGAGTAAAGCAATATACCCGACTACTCCAGAAATGAGCTCCAATGTTTATGTGCACATGTAGACTGTTTCAACTGTAATGGGCCCTTCTAATTCTGTCTTCTTTTTCTTTAACTGTTCGTTAAAAGTTGAAAATTCGGTAAATATATTTCTTTCATAATTTTATGCAGCTGTAAGATCTATTAATTTTCTGGCAAATGATATATTTGCATAGAGCAGTAATTACACAGCATTCACTACACTCAATGTTCCTCCCCAGAACACCCCAACTTTCCTGTTTGGTCGAACCCCAAATCATACTGACCCTTATGAAAGGTGGCTTTCTCACCACTGCGTCACGTGGCTGTTAGCAGAGTTAGCTAACAAGCCGAGTTTGTATACGAGTCCGGTGAGAGGGTTGCAGTGCTTATTAGAATCTCTCAGATTAAAAAGAGATGGAAAACCACAATCAGCCACTTTATACAACACGGCACATAATGATGATCATTCTTGTATCCATCAGTATTTTTCACTGAGATAACACTATTATGCAGTTTTAATGAGTATAGCCATTTGATGCAGTCAGCAGAACATAATAACAGAAGAAATCTACTGCTGCCACATAAAAACAAATTTCGCGACATATGGCAGTGATATTAAGCCTCATTCTGATATAGGAGCAGCAGTCGGCCATCTGGCTCGTTTAGCCTACTCCACCATTCAATAAGAATTTTGGCTGATCTGGCTGTGGACTCAGATCCACCTACCCATTTTTTCCCCAATAACCCTGAATTCCTCTGCTGTGCAAACTTCTACAGTATGTAACTATGTCTTAAATATATTTGTTGAAGTAGTGTCTGCTGCTTCCCTTGGCAGAGAATTTGACAGATTCACTATTCTCTGAGAAAAGTAGTTTCTCCTCATCTCTGTCCTAAATCTATTCCCTTAAATCTTGACGTGACATCCCCTAGTTCTCATCTCATTTACCAGTGGAAACAACTTTTCTGCCTCTCTTATATATTTCTTCCATAGATTTATATGAGAGGAATAGATGAGACAGAGGCAGGAAAGTTATTTCAATAAGATCTCATTCTGTTCCAGCGAGTATACTTCCAGATGGCTCAATCTCTCCTCAAAGGTTAACCACTTCATCTCCGGAATCAACTTGGTGAACCTCCTCTGCAAGGCCTCCAAAACCAGTATGCTTTTCCTGAAGTAAGGAGACCAGAACTGCACACTATATTCCAGCTGTGGCCTCACCAGTACCAGTACAGTTGCAGCATTACCTCCCTGCTCTTAAATTCAATCCCTTTAGCAATGATGGCCAACAATTGTCTACTTGATAATCTGCTGCACCTGCAAACCAACTTCCTGCAATCCCAAATCCTATTGAACAACAGCATTTAAATAATCTGATCTTCTATTTTTCCTTCCAAAGAGGATGATCACACAATTTGCAATGTTGTTCTCCATCTCCCAGATCCATTCCCACTCATTTAATCCAGCTATCTCTCTCTGCATCCTTTGCACTTTTTGCTGTTCCACATAAGTTAGTGACATCGGCAAATCTTTAGACATACTACACTCTAAACCCTCTTCCGAACATATATGTCATGAACAGTTGTGGGCCCAACATTGATTCTTACAGCATTCCACTCACCACCGACTGCCAGCCAGAGAAACACCCATTTATTCCAACTCTCTGCCTTCCATTTGTTAATTAATCCTCTATCCACGTTAATACATTACCCCCAACTCCATAGATCCTTATCTTATGGATCAGTCTTTTATACAGTACCTTATCAAATGCCATCTGGAAATACAAGTACACAATAACCACCTGTTCCATTCTATCCACTGCGCTCACTATATCTGCAAAGAATTCCAGTAACTTTGTCAAACAGGGCATGAATTCATCTTCATGAATCCAAGCTGTATCCTCCTGACAGAACTATTTCTATCCAAATGCTTCACTATTTCTTCTTTGATGATAGCTTCAAGCATTTTCCTCTCTACAGACATTAAGCTAACTGGCCTCTAGTTAACCACCGTTTGCCTACATTATTTTATAAACAATGGCATGATATTGGCTGTTTTCCAATATGCCAATAGGACCTGCCCATACTCCAGAGAATTTTTGTAAATTATCTGCTATAATTTCCACCATTTCTTTCAAGACCCTGGGATGGACCCCTCAGGACCAGGGAATTTGTCCACCTTTAGACCCACTAGTTTGTTAATCATTACCTTTTTAGTGAGTGTGATTGTATCACTCCAGTCACCCTTCATTTGGCTGGATCATCAGCCTATCTGATATTCTCAAACACTGAATTAACTTGCTATCAAACAACCTGGGCAGAATGCAGATGTTACCTCCTTGCTGAATTTAATCTGTCACCAAGACTCAAAATGACAATACATCCAAGTATAGGGTGACTGCTTATTTTTGGCCTTGACAACTGTATTGTGAATATGTTAGTGAGATACTATCAGAAAACCAGTATATTTCAAAATTTCTACAGTGGATTTTAAAGGTTGCAACTCAATCATTGACAAAAGCAATTCAAGGAATCAAGACACCTTTCATTTAATACTGGAATATTCTCCATTATACTATTTTTCACAATGAACTATACAAGCTGAAAGAGCATATCAAATAAACTCCATGCAGAATTCCAAGCAAACAACACACTGAAGTCATGAGATCATGGAAAGCAAGCAAAGATTTGTACAAGTTGATCACTCAGAAGAACCCATAATAGATCCAGAATTGTTTGAAATGACTACAGGGTAAGTTTGAGACAAACAGGTTTGAAACCAGCTCAGAGACGTAATGCCAATAAAAATCTATAAACTGCTCTATTTTATGTTTGGCAACTTTGGGAGAAAGAAAGGCTACAAAAATATGAGGAGAACAAAAGCAATCTGAAAAGCCAATTGTCAGTTGTTAAGGAACCAATAAATAGCCATACCTCTATCTGAAATAGTTTCTACAGCAGAAAACAATTAACTCTGTATCCCGAAGTGAAATTCCCTTCATAAAAGCTTAGTATACAATACATTGAAAATTCATCAGATTTGGCAGTTATAGCAAAGTTCTCAAATTTACCTTTTCCAGTGTGACTTTTTTATCCACCAAAAGAATAGAGAATTCTTTTACTCTGTATTTAGCTGAATAAATAAGGTATAAGTAAACCATATTATAAAGAAGTCAAGCATCATCCCTACCTGTGCATGGAAAAGTGATAAACTCCTCACAGTATGTAAAGGCAGCAGCACCTTGATCAGAAATTGCTTGTGTTCAGCCTTGAGAGGCAATGCAAACCCATTTATTATACTGTAATGGAAAGAGAAAAAGTTATCTACTTTATTCAGTAGACTTGCATACCAAAGTTCAGCCTTTAGAAATTTTAAAAAGGATGTGGCATAGAAACAGCTTCTATCTAAAAATGAGTATCTTGAACAAGGTATATTAATAAGTATTTTTCTAAACATCAAGTATTTGTCCATGTTATGTTCAAATTAAATAAATCATAGTTAAGATTCCTATTTCATCACAAATTATAATAAAGGGTTAAAACATCTGCAACTCTAACAAGAATGGCAAAATTTGAAATCTCATACAGTAATATTAATTCTAATTTGAAAATCCTCCATGCTCTATAAGGAAAATACTACACCAGATTGCAGAAAGCCCAACTAAACCACCAAAACTGACAGTATTTTATGAAGATAAACACAGTGAGGCATCGATGTTCAATATGAGAAATCTTCAATCTCCATTTTCACTTTTGCCTCATTTCTTTCATTGTCTTTCACTGCCTTGGAGACCGAGAAATGTAGGTCAGCATGAACTAATTACACATTGTTTATATTCATTTACAATAAAAAGTAGTACATAATATTTATAATATCAGCTGCACTACAGTTTTGGCATTTTGCTAATGCATTGTTGATGCATTCAAAATTGTCCATCTCTTGATAAGTTTTTCTCAGTACACATTAAAGAATGCTAAATGATGAAAATGAGTTTAAATAGTTGGTGAGGTTTGGTCCCAATGCTTCCCTAAAGAAGTTGCTACCTGACACTTCCTACTTTGACGTGGTCAAAAGGAACAACCATTTTGGAGAGGTACCAGAATATTGTGCAAGTGTAATCCAGTAGGAAAAGTTGAAACAATTAGAAAAAACCTTTAACACAAAAAATTCTGCAGATGCTGGAAATCCAAAGCAACACACACAAAACGGTGAAGTAATTCAGCAGGTCAGGCAACATCTATGGAAATTAATAAATAGACAACCTTTCGGGCCAAGACCCTTCTTCAGGACAGGAAAGGAAGGGGAAAAACTCCAGAGTAAAAAGGTGGGGAGAGGGGAAGGAGGATAGTTAGAAGGTGGTAGGTGAAGCCAGGTGAACAGGAAAGATAAAGGGCTGGACAGGATGGAAATTAATATTTTTACCTTCCTAATATTTCCAGAAGCTCAGCTACACCGTTAAAATGTTCTGTTTCATAAACAAATCTGCAAAGAAAATACAAGTTAACCATGAGCAACAAAGAAAATAAAAAATAAAAACATGAACACTAGTATTTTCACAGTGAATTTGATATTTTTCTTTCTCCAAGTAACTTCGGTTTCAATGTTTTATTTGGTTGCCCAACATGAAAGTGACAACTACCGTCTTTTCAAGAAAGAATGTGGCGTGACCAACAAATCAGATATTTACTTTCTATGTTCTTTTGTTTGCCTCAAAATGGACTTTTGATTCTTTTCTCAGCTCACTGACAAACATTTAGAGTATAATATATTCTATTGTTTAGTCCCCTTTCCCCAACACCACCACCCCACTCCCCAATCAACTCCGCTTGTTCATCATGGCCCCCATTCATTCTCCCTCTGATGTCCATTCAGCCATACTGAACTGAACCTCTGGAATTGCCTTCCTGAATCATTACTTTTCCAGCTTTTCCTTTCCTGCATGACACCTATTTTTGACAAAGTTTCAAATTTTCCTCATTTTATGTAGTTCCAAATTAGAATTGATTACTCTCATGAACTGCCTTAGGATATTTTGTTACTACAAAAACATTAGATAAGAATTTGTGTTTGTTTTCAAAGCAGTAAGGAAGTCAATGGATTTGATAATAAAATCAGTAACACCTGTACATGATACAAGTCAGAAAGTAGTTTAAGAGTTGGCAATATGGAGCAAGACAGGGATTTCTATCCTCCACAACAGTCTTAAAACATTGAGCAACTTGACAGGACATCAAAGCCACCTTCAGCTTGTGATTTAGTCACATTGTTCACCCACTCTTAGGTGCAAAATTTGGACCTTTTAAACAAAAAAGACAAGATAGTTAAAACAAATAAAATAGATAATGGGCAAACACCTTATTGCCCATCGCAAAAGGAGGACCAGAAGAGCACATGTAGCTTTAGGACAATTTAGGCCACTTTTTCCTCAATGTCAGCAAAACAAAAGAGCTGGCCGTTCACTGACTTCAGGAAGCAGCCCTTGTAGGTATCAATAATGCTGAGGTGGAGATGAAAAGATTAGGTCTATTTGTCACATGTATATCAAAACATACAGCAGAATATATCATTTGCATCAACAACCAACAGGATGAGGATATGCTGCAGCCAGCCCACAAGTGTTGTTATATTTCCAGCACCAAAATAGCATGCCCACAACTTGCTAACTCTAACCCGTACATCTTTGCAATGTGGGAGGAAACCAGATCACCCAGAGGAAGCCCATGCCATCACAGGGAGAACGTATAAACTCATTATAAGCAGCAGCAAGAATAGAAACCAGATTGCTGGCACTGTACAGCATTACACTAACCACTATCCTATTGTGCCACCACTTCATGTTTTTAAGTTTCACATTCCTAAATATAAATACCAGCTTGTCCTGGCCCAACTGCAGTGATACTATGGCCATGAAAGCACAGCGGTGCATCTAGTTCCTCACAATGCTAAGGAAATTCACAATGTCTCTATTGACCCTCATCAATTTTTGATCAATGTACTACAGAAATTATCCTATTCTATACCTTACAGCTTGGCATGACAACTGCTCTGCCGAAGCGGGGATATTCAAATGGGCCATAAAACAAAGTGGCATGAACAAACCAGAAAAGGACACACAGAACACAAAACAGAACAGTACAATACAGCCTCTTCAGCCCACAATGTCATGCCGATCTCCAAGATCGATCTAGTGCTTTCCTCCCACATAGCCCACTATTTTTACTTCATTCATGTGGCCATCTAAGGGTCTCTAAGTGTGTTCCAGGGCAGCCCAGGAGGTATATGATACATTTTTGAACTTAATTGTTAAAATCAGCAACTTAAAGCGTTTGAGGAACAAAAAGATAGGAAAACTTTGCCTTGAAGTTCAGTCTGACTGATTTGTCATTGGCCAGATTAGAAACAGTTTTAATGGAAATTTAGGAAGATTCCAGCCTCTTCCCGGAAGGACCTTTTAAACAAAGATCAATGCAGCAGAATTATTCAAACTTAGAGATCAATTCTTTCTTCAAGAATTCCTCAATTAGTCCCAATGGTGACAACTGTAATGACACAGCTAATGTTAAGGGTTATATTTAATTGCTCTCAATTGCCTTATAGCTTTGTTGGTCCAGAAAGCTGTCCAAAGTATAACTTGTAACCTTACGCTATTGCAATTTTCCTCGTAACAAGTTTTGGGTTTACGTTCCTCAGTGTAGCCACTATGACCTATGAATAAATCTATTAAATTTGGTAGAAGGAAATACCACGTTTATAAAATCGTGTTGAGTAATTAATATTCCTCTCCAAGTCTAAAAAGGTACAAATAGTAAATATTTGAAATAATGTTTAATTACTTTGGAAGCAACAGCTGACAAGGAAAATATACACTTACTGTAGAAAAATATTGTTAATTTGTTTTCGAATAAATGCCCTAAGTCCAAGAAACTTTCCATAAATTCTGTGTAAGACAGTCTTCAGATAGTCTCGCTCCCGAGGATCTTCACTGTTGAACAGCTCCAAAAGCTGAAAAGTAACAAACAAATCTTTGCTGTAAATATTATGGGGTTTCAATTCAGCAGCTTGAACACTGAAATCATTACATATGAAGAAACAGCAATCCCCTAAAATAAGCAATGAAACAAATACTCATATCAGATTAGTTCAAATCACTTGAAACTAAAAAGTAGTTTAATTAAAGGAGCAAAAATCAAACAGCAGGGCTCAACACTTTTGAAATCTGCACAGGTAGATAATCATCAGATCCTAGTTTCATACAGAGCCAGATGAGTGACAGATTAGCAATGAACCTTCAAATCCCACAAAGAAGCTACACAAGTCATAAAAATGTAGAAGTCAAATCCAAAGAATAACTTGTTTAAGGAAGTATCCCCTAAATGGGGGAAAGATTAAATAAAATACTCTAAAGAGCAGCAATAAGGCAATTCCAAGGATAAAACAGATCTAATGATTTGAAATTCCGTAGTTGTTAGGAATACTGATTTTTGTTTTATCTCTGTCAACCCGTATCTGTGAACTTCAACATCAGCCACAGGAGTATCGTGGCCAGCACAAAATTCAATGCTGCCGTAATTGGTCACATCACAAGTACAAGATTTAATAGAACCCCAAATCTATTTATCCATGTAATGAAATGTAACACACTGTAAAGCTTCACTGCTAATGTAATAGCCTCTCTGTAATATTTCACTGGTAAAGTAATGGTTTCTCTGTAGCAGCAATGTTTGGGTTATGACTAGAGATAACGGGAGCTTTGAAATGTGTGCTAGCCAATGAGAGGCATGCTGTTCTTTCTTGTGGGTCTAGGAGCAGGGAATTCACAGTCTTTTGTCGGTAGGAGATGAAGAGAGAAGACACAAATGGAAAGAGTTGGCAGACCAGCGGACGAAGTGGACTCAGAGTGGGGGTCCAACAGTCAGTGACGCTTGGAGGAGGTTGATGGGGAACAAATGGACAAATCCGTGAGCTCCAACGTGCAAATTAGACTGTTTCATTAAAATGGGCCCCTTTTTAAACTTTCTTTACTAACCCTACAGTCAGATTAAGATTTATAAAGTTCAATCATTGAATTGCATATGGTGTACTGCCTGATATTTTGCAGTTCGGAATTGTAACCGGGCAACACATCATGCAGCATCCACACAAACGAGATTTCTCAGTTTGGCTGGACCAGAGGCTGTCTTCCCCTAGACAAACGCATGCTAGCCAAACCTCAGGGTTACAGAAGTTATCTGCAAAAGGTGCCAATTTCAAACAGAGCACACAAGCATACAAGAGCATAAAACATACCATGTGTTCGGTCAGAGTATATTGCTAATTTCTTGGAAAAAAAAGCATGGTAAAAGAAATAAAAGATCTGAAGTGGTTCATTTTGGTAGTTCAAATATGATGGCAGAATATAGTAGTAATGGTAAGACTCTTGGCAGTGTGGAGGATCAGTGGGATCTTGGGGTCCGAGTCCATAGGATGCTCAAAGCAGCTGTGCAGGTTGACTCTCTGGTTAAGAAGGCATACGGTGTATTGGCCTTCATCAATTGTGGAGTTGAATTTAGGAGCCGAGAGGTAATGTTGCAGCTATATAGGACCCTGGTCAGACCCCACTTGGAGTACAATGCTCAGTTCTGGTCGCCTCACTACAGGAAGGATGTGGAAACAATAGAAAGGGTGCAGAGGAGATTTACAAGGATGTTGCCTGGATTGGGGAGCATGCCTTATGAGAATAGGTTGAGTGAACTTGGCCTTTTCTCCTTGGAGTGATGGAGGATGACAGGTGACCTGATAGAGGTGTATAAGATGATGAGAGGCATTGATTGTTTGGATAGTCAGAGGCTTTTTCCCAGGGCTGAAATGGTTGCCACAAGAGGACACAAGTTTAAGGTGCTGGGGAGTAGGTACAGAGGAGATGTCGGGGGTAAGTTTGTATTTTTTTTTTTTTTTTTACGCAGAGAGTGGTAAGTGCATGGAATGGGCTGCCTGCAAAAGTGGTGGAGGCGGATACAATAGGGTCTTTTAAGAAACTTTTGGATAGGTACATGGAGCTTAGAAAAATAGAGGGCTGTGGGTAAGCCTAGTAATTTCCAAGTTAGGGACATGTTCGGCACAACTTTGTGGGCCGAAGGGCCTGTATTGTGCTGTAGGTTTTCTATGTTTCTATGATTTCCTTTTATAGTTAGAAGCCCCAAAATCAGCTATATTTAATCTCATGTGGGACACACAAAATACTGAAAGAACTCAGCAGGCCAGACGGCATCTACAGGGAGGAATAAAGTGCAACATTTAGGGCCAAGACCCTTCATCAGGACTGGAAAGTAAGGGGGAAGAAGTCAGAATAAGGTGGAGGAGGGGAAAAAGAAGAAGCTAGGTAGTGATAGGTGAAATTAAGTGGTTCAGGGGGTGATGAAGTGAGAAACTTGGAGGTGATAAGACAGGAGAGGGGACCATGGGATAAAGGGGAGGAGGATTACTAGAGGGAGGTGACAAGCAGGTGAGGAGAAAGGGAAAGAGGGGAGATAGAATGGGGAATGGAAAGAAGAGAGGGAACAGGGAGAGATTGCCAAAGATAGAGAAACCGATATTGATGCTATCAGGTTGGAGGCTACCCAGACAGATCTCATTTTTAGTCGTACTTCACAACAAGTACAATAAACATTCTTGATCACCTGATTGTACTATGCTTTCAAAGCAAAAATGCTAAACTTGACACAGGCCTGCCAAATTCATGAAAAAATATTTATACAATAATTCCATTGTAATCATGCTAATCTGTGTAAAGATTAATTATATATCTTAGCAATAGTAAAGCCTATTCAATGTTTACTATACACTTATACTAAAATTTACAAAGGTAGTTTAAAGTATATTGAACACATGAAAACAGTAGTAAGTTTTCAAAACAAAATATTAAACTTGAAATAGATCAGTTAAGTTTACAATACCAATTTCATTAAGTATCATGATATTCAAAGCTTACTCACCAATTACCGTGAACTAATGGACAAAGTTTACAGTCATAAACCGCTATGTAACTTGGATAGTAAGTAAATACAAGGAAATGCATCTCATTATTTCTTTACTCAGTTAAGACAGTTTTGCTTAAATACCTGCAATATAAATTTCTGATCTACATATTTTTTGGCAATGCTGGGCTGGAATTCTTGACTCTCTAAAAATCGAATGAAGAATTCATATATAAGCTGGAATAGACAAGAAAGAGTAAAATTACTAAAGAAAAAACACTTATTAAAAAAACTTCAGCACAGAAGTCAGGCATAAAAAGATTTATTAGTAACATTAATCAATTACTAATTCCAGATTTCTAATCCCACCAAGTCAATGCAATATGTAACACACACACACACACACACACACACACACACACACACACACACACACACACACACACACACAAGTATTTAAATATTCTAGTGATTTGTAAGGCATGTTGCAACACATAGAATTAATAAACGATTCAAAGTTAGTATTAACTAGACAACAGGGTGACCCGTTGGGGCACCCTTTGGGAGAAGGGTAGTGCAGTCTGATGTGACCAGAATGAACATTAAATTTTCCTGAATGCTATTGCTATCTCTTTGATTTGGAAATTAAAGAAGAAAAACTTAGCTTATTAAAGAAGAAAGATGCCTAGCAAGGCAAATATGTGATCAGAATGAACATTAAATATCCATGAAGTAAATTTGAAGGAATCGGGCTTGCTGGGTCGGGTCTGGAATTAAATGTCCGATGTAATGATGGATTTGGCCTTGAATAATCACAGAAGGATTCCATCGATTCCAAGTTGGAATGACTTCTTTGGCACCAAGGGATGTCATTTGGAAGAGGCAATTATATTGTCTGAAGTTCTTCCTGAACTCGTTTGCAATAGGTTCATCATTGCTGTACAAATTGAGGAGTTCATTAGGTAGAGGCTGCAAATTGCCTATCCTGACCTTTCCCTTCATACAGCAGAAATGTGTGGTTTCTGCAGTGAACAGGAAGGCATGACAGTGAGGGCATACTCTGGTCATCGAAGCAACATTAGCAGAAATGTGACGGCATGCAAGTCGTGCACTTTGCCTTGCTCCTTCTCTGTCGAGGTATTGTCATCGAAAGCAGACATTGTCGTCTTCAGCAGCTCTCGCAATAATTACTCTGTGCCGCATATTCTCGAGCTGATCTTTCCTTTTCTCCTCTGTCTCTTCCTCTCTCCTCCTCCTCTGCTTGTTTTTGTCATTCTGGAGACGCGCAGCCTTTTCATCCTTTGTCTCTTCATTTCTTCTACCATTTGTTCTTTCTCTCTGATCCTGGAGTCGTGCGGCCCAGGCCTGATCGGATTCTTGTTCTCTCCTCCGTCTGTGCCTATTGTTGTCATTTTGGAGACGTGCATGCCTGTCCTCCTCTGTCTCGTCTTCCCTCATCTTTTTTGTCCTGACTTTTTGATCCTGGAGTCGTGCAGCCCTGGCCTCAACCGATTGTTGTTCTCTCCCTCTCCTTGCTGCTTCTCGACGATGTTTGGCATCATCTCTTGACCATAATGTCCCCCTTCTCTTTCCACGCGGCATAATTAGGCTATCCATATATTTTTACCCTAATGCTTGATAGAAGATAGAAAGCAGTAACACCAAGCCTCCAAGCTGCTGAGGCTGGCCGCGCGCATGCGTCAGGCTGTGGCGTCGCGGTCTCCATGGAAGGTGGAGCCGGCTCTGTGAGCATCATGAGGCGCGCTGAGGCTGGCCGTTCACATGCGTCGGGCTGTGGCATTGCAGTCTCCATGATGGCCGATCGGGTCTCGGGTGAAAGGCAGCCTGTTGATTTTTGGTGAATGAGCAATTTTATACAAATATATAACCCTGAACTTTGCCTGCATTCTGTAAGTTAGCACATTTTAATTCGATTTAGCCAAAAAAAAAAGTGCCACTGTAATGCACCGTTTGCGCTAATTGGAGGTCACAAACAGACAGACAGAGCATGAGAGTTTTAGTAGTATATAGAAAGATACTGTACATGTAAAGATTAGAGGGGAATCAATTCTAATGAAGGGAACATTTCTGACCTTATTAACAATAGTAAAACCATTGTAAAAGATTATGTCAATGATTTGGTTGATGGAATTGATGGCTTTGTTGCAAAGTTTGCAGATGATATGAAGATAGGTGGAGGGGCAGGTGGTTTGAGGAAGTAGAGAGGCTACAGAAAGACAGACAGATTAGGAGAATGGGCAAAGAAATGGCAGATGGGATACAGTGTCGGGAAGTTTATGGTCATGCACTTTGGAAGAAATAAAAGGGTAGATGATTTTCTAAATGGAGACAAAATACAAAAATCTAAGGTGCAAAGCGATTTAGAAGTCCTTGTGCAGTATTCCCTAAAGGTTAAGTTGCAGGTTGAGTCTGTGGTGGGGAAGCAAATGTGATGTTAGCATTATTTCAAGAGGACTAGAACATAAAAGCAAGGATGTAATGTTGAGACCTTGTAAAGCACTGGTGAGGCCTCAGAGGCGTTTCTGAGTGGTTTTGGGCCCCTTATCTTAGAAAGATGTGCTGAGACTGGAGAGGGTTCAAGGAAGCTCACAAAAATGATTCCAGAGTTAAGCAGCTTGTCATATGAAGAGCATTTGATAGCTCTGGGCCTGCATTGTTGAAATTCAAAAGAATGAGGGGTGACCTAATAAAAACCTATTGAATGGTGAAAGGCCTTGATTGAGCGGATGTGGGGAGGATGCTTCCTATAGTGGGAGTGTCTAAGACTCAAGGATACGTCCTCATAATAGAGGGGTATCCTTTTAGAACAGAGATGAAGAGGAATTCCTTTCACCAGAGAGTGCTGAATCTGTGGAATTTGCTGCCACAGGCAACTGTGAAGGTCAAGACTTTATGTATATTTAAGGCAGAGGTTGCTAGAGTCTTGATACGGGGAAAAGGCCAGAGAATGAAGCTAAACAGGAAATATGGATTAGCCATGATGGTATGGCAGAACAGGCTTAACGGGTCATATGGCCTAATTCTGCTCCAAATATTTTATGGTATATGAAAAGGATACCAAGAAAGTCTGTTTTTAAATATAAAGGAGAAAGAAGATTTTGCAATATTTAATATTCTTATGGGAATGTTGAAAATGATATTAAGAGCTAAATAAAGAGGCAGTGTTCCAAAAGCTGGCCTTAATTTAATTGGCTTGTACATATCAATAAGGAACACAATTCTTATAGAGCAAATAATGACGTATAATTCAAACTACTTGGCATCAAAGCATCATATGATACAGATTTTTCAGACTGATCATGAAGGTCACTCAAATATAAGGAAGTCCATTATATTTCATTATGGTCATCAGTTTTGTATCTCTAAATGCTAAGACTTCACAAAAGGCCTCACTTTTACCTCCTGTATTTTACCTATAATTATTGCAGGTAATTCATACTAATTATACTTAGTCTTGCAGCTCGCTACTGTGTAGTATACACTGGAAATTTAATTGCCATGCATCTCCCACTTTCAGGACAGAAAAATGATAATAGCCACTTAATTAATTTGCTATTTTACCCCAAAATAAAACAGTTGTTCACAAAAAAATTTGTGCTTTGCAAGTCGCCTTCAGGTACAATACAAAATAATTCTGTCATTGATGGGCTATTTCCCTTGTGACAAACAGCCCACACTTTAAAATAGTGGCATCAACATATGCCAATTATATTGAAATAGCATCATTGTCATACAGAAGTTTCAAAACTTGGGCCTCTGAACCTCCCTCTGGATTTTTGATTTCCTCATTAGTGCAGATCAGTTGAAATATCTCCTGCCCGCTGACAATCAACACAGCAGCGTGGTAGTTAGTGAGACACTATTACAGCTCAGGGCATCAGAGTTCAGATTTCAATTCCAGCAACCTCTGGAAGGAGTTAGTACATCCTCCCTGTGGATCATGTGGGTTCTCCCCAGGTGCTCTGGTTTCCTCCCACAGCCTAAAGATGCCGGGTAGGTTAAACAGTCGTTGTAAATTGTCCCATGATTAGAAATCAGGGTTGTCATGGTTTGTGGGTGGCACGGCTCGAAGTGCCGGAAAGGCCAAATCCTTGCTGGATCGCTAAATAAAAAATAAAAATGAACACTGGTGCACCTCAAGAATGTGTGCTTAGCCCACCGCTCTACTCTCTCTACACTCACAACTGTATGGCTCAAATACCACCTATAAATTCACCAATGACATCACTGTTGTTAACAGAATCTTAAATGGGGAGGAGGTGGTGCACAGGAGCAAGATACCTGGTCAGTAAGTGCTGCTGCAACAACATCCTTGCACTCAACATCAGTTAAAGCAAGGAATTGACTGTGGACTTCAGGAATGAGAGGTCAGGAGAACATGCACCGGTCCTCACTGAGAGGTCAGCAGTGAAATGGTGAACAGCTCCAAGTTCCTGGGTGTCAGCTTCTCAGAGGATCAATTCCAGGCCCAACACATCGATATATTTGCTAAGTCATGCATGCCAGTGGCTATAATTCATTAGAGGTTTAAGGAGATTTGGTATGTCACAAAAGACTGTAGCAAGTTTCTACAGATGTACTGTGTAGAGCATTCTGACAGGTTACATCAGCACCTGGTGTGGAGGCTCCAAAGCCAGGACATAAAGAGGCTGCAGAGGGTTGTAGACTCAGCCAGCTTCACCATGGGCACACCCCCACCCCCCCACCATCACAGCTACCTTCAAAAGGCAGTGCCTCAGGGTGGTGACACCCATCATTGAGCACCCTCACAGTATGAGACATGCCCTCTGCTCATTACTACCAAAAGGAGGTACAAGAGCTGAAGGTCCAGAGACAACATTCTTATGAACATCTTCGTCTCCTCTGCCATCAGATTTCTGCACGGTCCATGCACATTACCTTGCTATTCTTCATCTGAACTTATAGTTATTTTGTCTTGCACTGTTCTGTTGCCACGAAATAACACATTTGATGACCTACGGCAGTGATAATAAACCTGATTCTGACTCCGAAGGACAACTTTATATTACAATTTTCATGTGATAATTCAAAGCTTCAATTATGTTGATTGTTTTAACTAATGACATCTATAGAAAAGCAAGCTCTGGATTTCTAATTTTTCAAGTGAAGTTGAATATTGCTTCTACCATTTCTTCCACTGGAATTCTTGATGCTGAGCGCAACCTAATGTTATTTAAGTAATTTATTAGTAGTAAAACATGTTTTAATAAATATTTTGCAGATAAAACAGCCCGGAAGGCACGGATTGTAGGATAACACAACTATTAATGCTCTCAGAAGTTCCTCAATTAATAGCAATGCCAAGAGCAATGTTGAAATTGCATCAGCCAAAAGGTCAAATTAATTGAATGAATGCAAAAAGTGAGATTGAACATTGGTAACTTATCTAAAAGACAATAATTTTTAAAATCACTGAACTCTATAAGCGAAGAGTATTCACATGGAAATGGTAATTAATTAGGAATCCAAAAGTGGCAAAGTTAAATTACACAAAGCCAAGTTCCAGTATGAAGCAATTATATTGATGGGTATTACCAATTAAAACAAATGTGAAAACTGGATTGACTAAGAAAACCAACTAATTTGTGGGGAAAAATATTCTTCAGAAAGGGACCCTGATACCTATATCTTGCCTGGAAGTAAATGACCCTCATTTCCATTGTATGATAAATACTAAAGAGCCCTCAAGAATGTTAAAATTAGAACAATTAATAGTGCAAGCACCATCCATATCACTGAAAATTATTTTTTTTTTTAATTTTTTTTTAAGTAGTGCTGATCATCATTTTGTGCAATCCTTGGTTTATTCCAGTCAAAACTATTAAATTTAAATTACAGGACTGGAAAGTTTTAGACTTTCAGTGGTCTGAAACATTTAATATTCTGATTGTCATTGTACTTGAAACCAAAATATTACAGAGCCAGCCAAGCTAGATATCTAATATAGATACCGTATTAATTTTACATAAGAACTTGTAGAGTTTACCTGTAAGTGAGGCCAGGATGCCTCCAGTGTTGGTTCATCTTCTTCTGGGTCAAACTCTGAAGTATCTGAAGGTGGGAGTGTCCTAAAAATATTTAAAGAAACCTATGGCAAAATAGAATAGAAATTACATATTGAACATCCTTCTCAAAAAACTTAATGTTATCTTAACCAGCAACAACCGAGAAGAACAAGAACAGAGGTTTAATAGTGACACTTCATACGGACCTGGAAATACATCACAATCTCGGGATCAAAAAATATTGTTGCCTTCAATATCGCAGCTCATAAACTGATGCAATGATTTGCAGAAACAATTCAACAGAATTAGTGAGAATATTGCAAATTACAGTTTGTAATCTCCAAATAGCATGCATAAATCATTTGTAATTTCCACATTTTAAAAGACTGATAAAGATTCTTGAAGAAATACCTGTTAAACAAGTATACCCGATGAACTTCCCCTTTGGTTCTTGTACTGAAATGTCAGTACAAATAAAATAGATATTAATATGCAGGTATACTACATTGAAATGTTCTCTATAGATTCAATGTGGTAGTTCTATCCAGTGGTTTATAATAAGCTTAAAAGAAAAGAATAATTTTAACATAATATATTAAGCAAATACAAATTTACTAATCACTTCAGCAACTTCACTATGAGGAAACAAACAAAATGAATAATTATTAAAAGAGCAAATACACCTGCAAGAATTTGTGTAATAAAAAATATATGTTCTTAGTGAAGGGCAGGATTGGTTTGAGTCAGGATGGCTGCAAGAGTTATGCAGAGGGACACCAAAGCAAGCCAACTGATTAGCATCATTCATCCAGTCCATTCATCAATACCACTCTGGTGCTTACTCTCTACCAGATGCCAAGGCCTCTTTGCAAGTAATTTCCATGTCCTTATGCATCTATCACAGTTTCAGCCTAGTTAATTGGTCACAATTATATTCCTTGACCCAACAGATTTGTGGAAGCACACAGCTCACCAGCACATTCTCAAAGGCAGTCAGCAATGGATTAGCTTGTTGGTGAAGCCACTAGAGTAATTCAGTTACAGTAAAATTCCAATAATCTTGTCATTTTCAGCTCTTTGGTAACGCCAGATTATCAAGTTTTCTGGACTAACGTACATTATTGGATATTATTACCTCTACACTTAATTCACATTTTGTTTTAAAGCAGTTACACAGTAGAATAACAGATTTTCCAGTAAAACCACCAAGTATAAAGGGAGTGTAGAGTAGGTACCAGGTCTCAAGTATGTCAGAGACAGCATGGGAACCAAGGTCCTAGTGAGTTAGCCCCTGCACTATTGGGATTTCCAATTAGTTGAATAGCTTATGTGTCTTACTCTAGTAAGTTTTCGCTTGGTTTTTAATCTATTGTGTTTAAATTCAATCACTTGCGGGCTGCCACCCCCAGCACATACATGTTGATTGATAACACAAACGATGCGTTTTATTGCATATTTCCAATTACGTACAGTAAATAAATCTGAATCTTTTTCCTTTGACAAAGAGCCAACCCACTCGAGAACGCCACCCAATTAAATTTCTATCACACCATAAAAATTACTCCACTTTTTCTTTTATTACTTTGATGCAAAAATAAATACTAAGAGGTTTTGAAAATGAGAGATATGGTTGCAGATGACTAATAAATTCCACAAAGTGTGCTGGCATTAGAAAATGATGGGATTAAGAGGAAAAAATGTCCAAATGAAAAAGGACAATTTGCAAGTTAACAAACTTACCATTTTAACTATTTCAGGATATGTTTGTTCCGTCAAGATTCCTCGACCCACAGCAACAAAGTCTACCAATTCACTAAGGGTTGAGCGCTTATACTCCTTCATTTTAAGGTCTGCTAATGAATCCATGAAATCAAATACGACACAACACTGCTGTAATTTCTTCTGAAAGAGCATGACTTTCTCCGTTGTTGAAACATCTACAAAAAAGCCAAAATGGATGAGAATTATAACAACCATCCAGTTGAAAGCAAGTGCATTTCCATTTTTATATACCATTTGTTTTCAAAATGATTTCCATTAATGCAAGCAGGAAGTCAAAGTTAGCTACCAACCATTCAAACAAACCAATAGAAAAGTAACCCAACAAAAATAATGTCGAGGATTATTTTCCTTGGGGAACCTTGGGATCTACTTAATATCCATATTCAAGTTCAAAAGAAACATGCGAGCTGGACCCATCCAATATTCTCTCAAAATCATGTTTAACTCCTATAGGTGCACGATATTATATTAATACTCAAAAATACTTGGCCACTGTCATAGGTTGCCTATTTCAAGTATATTCCTTTCAAGCAGATTGCCTTGGAATGTAAAGAAAATGCATTAATCTGAAATAAGTAAACTTTTTCCAGATGTTACACTCCACTGCATCAATGTTTTCACCTCTTCCTTTCATACTCAGACTCTATACACAATTGAATACAGGTTTCCCCCGCTATCCGAAGGTAGCGCATTCCTATGAAATGGTTCTTAAGCCGGAATGTCGTAAAGTGAATGAGCAATTACCATTTATTAATATGGGAAAAATTTTTGAGCGTTCCCAGACCCAAAAAATAACCTACAAAATCATGCCAAATAACACATAAAACCTAAAGTAACAGTAACATATAGTAAAAGCAGGAATGATATGATAAATACACAGCCTATATAAAGTAGAAATACTTTTCTGCAGCATTGTCTAGCGCAGCGAAAATCTCACGGAAGCGCTCTCGGCAGAAACACTCTGCCAAATCATACCAAATAACACATAAAAATACACAGCCTATATAAAGTAGAAATAATGTACGTACAGTGTAGTTTCACTTACTGGAATCGGGAAGACTCCAATAAATTGCAGTTTCATCACTGTTAAACACGCTTATACGAATAACCACCTGACGCAATCGGCAATCGTCTCTGATTTGGGCTGACATTTACGTGCCAGGCGGCACCTAATTAATTAGCTTGTTTATTTCGGCTTTTTTCTTAAAGATGTGCTGTGTGTGTCCCGACTACCGCTGCACCACTATTCTTCACAGCATGGAGGTTGGGGACCACTGCTTAAACTATGAAGCTGCCCTCGCCTCAGAAACTGATCAAACCACCCATGACTACCTTTAAATTCCACTTTCGCAACACTTTCATCACCATCGTCCAGTGTTTTCTGTTTTAGCTTATTAAAAAGACTGACTGATTTCTCCTTAAGTATAAGAAAACTTAACGGATCACCACACTTTGTACACCCATCAATCCATTCAAGCAATAGACTTTCCATTTTATCTATTATTGGATGCCGATTAAGAGAGACCACTTTGCTACGAGCAGAACCAACAGTAACATTGGCAGCTTTCAAAATTCTTTCTCTCTGCGTAGAAATAGTGCGACTGGTGGACGCAGGCAAGTTCAACGCATGAACAATGTCCTTACTTTGTTCACCACGATCGAAACGCTTAATTATGTCTAGTTTTACGCTAAGTGTAATACCTTTACAAGCTCTTTTAGGCTTTTCCGATACCTTAGAACCGATCTTGCTAACAGATGTACAAAATAAATCGAGATAAAGCACGTGTATAAGCAATGCCAGCTAGAATGCAGTTCCGGGGGAGGAGCTTGCCTGTTCGGGGGCGTGCTGCCTTTTTTCGTAACAGTGAAAACACCTTTTGTCGGTGAAAACAGGCAACTAATGTAGGTCTTCCGTAACAGCGAGGTGTCGTAAAGTAAACGTTTGGAAAACGGGGGCCACCTGTATCAATAAAACCTTGTGTTTCATATATTTAAAAATGTATACTTTCAGTTAAAATGTGAAAACATCCCATGATATGATCTAAAATGACACCACCTAAACCTTGGCTGCAGTTCAAGATACAAACCACGGCTGCTTTTAGAAACAAAACCTGAAGATATTTCATCTCCAGACTTCTCACTTGCAGTTTTTAAACTGAAGAATCCCACAATGTAATCTAAATTTGTAGCTGTTTCACCACAAAGCTTCAATATTTGAGCATTTTTGTATAGTCTTAACTTAAATCATTCCCTTGTGTCAACGATTATTTTTCCAAAAGGGAAAGCATGGCCGGCTCGACAGTGGTAGCTCATAAGATTTTAACCACCAGGAGGAAAGGGTAATTCTGATCTACTCTCTTCCATGTTGAAATACATTGGTAACATGTATCTCAGTTTATAACCAACTGTTCAACCTTAAAAGATAGAAAATTCTGCGATGAGAACAGCCCGATATTATCAACCAAGCTTCAATAGGCATTCAGTCCTTTGTATAGACAAATAAAGAGGGTGATGAGTTTTGACACAACCCTGGCCATTGATTGCAGATTTCCAATATGAAAGCAGTGGCAAATCCAGCTCATAATAAGCAGCACCTTTTGCATGTCTTAGTTATATTAGACTACTGTATAAAAATGGGTTCCACTCCAATCTCTCATCAATTCCAGCCAAGACAATCAAAGGTAAAGTTCAAATTTCAAATTTATTATTGAAGTATGTATGCCATACACAGCCTTGAGATTCATCTTCTTGCAGGCAGCTACACAACAAAGAAACACAATAGAACCCACAAAAAGTCACAAAGACTGACAAACATCCAATGAACAAGAGTGCAATTAGTAAAAAAAAAGTAAACAAATAATTCATAGAACATGATCTGCAGATTTTCGAAAATGAGTCCACAGCTGCAGGACAACAACTACTCCCAAACACTGTGGCAAGGGACCGAAGACGGTACTAGGGTATTTGCGTCCTGGACATTTGCGTCCCACTATATGTAACCATTACTGGGTAACAAACCCTGTGTTATATAAGCCTCTTATCTCAGCTCAAAAAGCAACCGCCTAATCAATTAGGGTAATTGTAGGCAAATGAGGCATGCCTCGTTTGCGACTGAGCTACTTATAAACAAACTCCCACATGTTTCCTATTACAATTTGACTTTAAATTTACTTTTTTTTTCAGAAATTATGTCACAGTTCTTGAAATCAAGCAAAGCTGGAAATACACTTGTTGATGACAGAAATTATATCTATTACTATCATAAGTAAAATGCTGCGGGCACGAAAACTTACTGGAGATGTGTGGTACGATCCTGCAAAGCAAGAGTTCATACCAAGAGCAATGTAATAACAAAACGAATTAATGAGCATAACCATGGTTCTTCTGCTGCTGCAATTAGAGCAAAAGGATCGATTTTAGAGTTGAAAAACTGCGATATCCTCACAAGAACCAACAAGACATCTCATTGGAACAACTTTGTCAAAACATGATGAATTTTCAATGGCAGAAATGCCTTCTGTCTCTGCAATGGGGAGAAATGTTCATCGTTGGAGACAGAAAGCACAAAATGCTTCATCTATACCAAACCAAAGATGTAATTACGAAATACCAGAAGAATATTGTATTCTCCCCACAGGACAAAGGTTTCTTGCAATTGATACTGGCATAAATGATGAAAATAGAATGCTCATCTTTGCTTCTGAAGAGGATCTGGATGACTTGACACGATTTCAGAATTGGGCAGCAGATGGCACTTTTAAAATCTGCCACAAATCTATTATCAATTGTACTGCATCCATGTCCAAGATGGTACATTCAGTATTCCCTGTGCTTTTGCTCTTCTACATATGACCGCCTATTCACTCTTTTGTTGCAGACTCGCCCTCAACCATATCCCAAATTAGTGCTGACGGATTTTGAAATAGGAGCAAGAAAGAGTATAGCAGAAACATATCCTAATGCAACAATAAGCTCATGCATTTTCCATTTGTCAAATCCATCCTTAAGAAAATATGCGACCTCGGTTTAAGACAACAATATAACGAAGATCAAGAATTCAATTTAAAAATTAGATGTTTCTCTGCATTAGTTTTCCTTCCAGTAAATGATGTGGTAACAGGCTTTTTGGATCTGAGTGAAGATCACGACTTACCTCCCGAATTCATCGCATACTTTGAAGTTACATACATTGGCCAAGCAAGAGGTAGATGTGGGCACAGGATTGCAGCAAGCTTTTCCACCACAACTTGGAATGTTCATGATCGAACAATGAACGACTTGCCAAGATCTAACAATAGTTTAGAGGGGTGGCATAATGCTATTCAAAATTCAATTACTTGGCAACACCCCTCTGTTTGGAAATTAATTGATGCGTTGAAGAAAGAGGAAGCTATGGCCACAAAGAAGAAAATTGACTACCAAACAAAGATTATTGTCCAACCAAGAAATAACAGTATCAATAAGCGCCTTCAATCATTAATTGCACGTTACAATCCTGAGGACAAATTAAGTTTCTTATGAGGGGTTGCCCACAACATGCATACTTTTTAAGTTTGGACTTATAAATCAAATTTTTTAAATCAATAAAATGCATGCTATAATCCCTTTTTTAATAAAACTGTTTTTGATTTTAAAAATTACACAAATATGTAAAATTATACCTTTTATGCAATATACACATATTGGGACACAAATTTAATATGAAATATACAAACCCCATTTCCAGAAAAGTTGGGATATTTTCCAAAATGCAAAAAAACAAAAATCTGTGATATGTTAATTCACATGAACCTTTATTTAACTGACAAAAGTACAAAGAATAGATTTTCAATAGTTTTACTGACCAACTTAATTGTATTTTGTAAATATACACAAATTTAGAATTTGGTGGCTGGAATACACTCAACAAAAGTTGGGACAGAGTTAAAATAAGATTGGAAAAGTGCACAGAAAAGTCATGCTACTGTGACAATTATAGCCACCTGGGCTCAGGAGTACTTCGGAAAACCATTGTCACTCAACACAGTCCGTCACTGCATCCAGAAATGCAACTTGAAACTGTATTAAGCAAGGAGGAAGCCATACATCAACTCTATGCAGAAACGCCGGCGAGTTCTCTGGGCCCGAGCTCATCTCAGATGGACCGAAAGACTGTGGAACCATGTGTTGTCGTCAGATGAGTCCACATTTCAGCTAGTTTTCGGAAAAACGGCGTCGAGTTCTCCGTGCCAAAGATGAAAATGACCATCCAGATTGTTATCAGTGAAAGGTGCAAAAGCCAGCACCTGTGATGGTATGGGGGTGCATCAGTGCCCACGGCATGGATGAGTTGTATGTATGTGAAGGTACAATTGACTCTGAGGCGTATATTAGGATTTTAGAGAGACAGATGTTGCCATCAAGGCGACATCTCTTCCCGGAATGTCCATGCTTATTTCAGCAGGACAATGCCAGACCACATTCTGCACGGGCTACAACAGCGTGGCTTTGTAGACACAGAGTGCGTGTGCTTGACTGGCCTGCTGCCAGTCCAGATCTACCTCCTATTGAAAATGTATGGCGCATCATGAAGAGGAGAATCAGACAATGGAGACCACAGACTGTTGAGCAGCTGAAGTCTTATATCAAGCACGAATGGACAAAATTTCCATTTGCAAATCTACTACAATTAGTCTCAGTTCCAAAACAATTAAAAAGTGTTATTAAAAGGAAAGGCGATGTAACACAATGGTAAAAATGCCTCTGTCCCAACTTTTGTTGAGTGTATTGCAGCCATCAAATTCTAAATTTGTGTATGTTTACAAAATACAATTAAGTTGGTCAGTAAAACTATTGAAAATCTTTTCTTTGTACTTTTGTCAGTTAAAGGTTCACGTGAATTAACATATCACAGATTTTTGTTTTTTATTGCATTTTGGAAAATATCCCAACTTTTCTGGAAATAGGATTTGTACATATATCAGCACACAAATGTCTGGGACGCAAAAAAAAACGGACGCAAATGTCCAGGGACGCCAATGACCTGGATGCATTTGACCAGGACACAGTTGTCCTATCACCACCGAAGACCCCTGTACCTTCTGCCTGATGGTAGTCGCAGGAAGGAAGGAAGACAGGTCAAACACAGGCAGAAGGACTGAATATTGGCTCGATTTCCAACATTTTAACCTGGCTCGATGCTTTAACTGGTGCAGATTAATGGAGCTAAGCATGGTCATTTTCTGCCCTCAGGCCTCGATACAGCCCCTAGCAATGGCCGCCCTGGCCGTAACTGCACTATTGAAATTCAAGTTCACTGAATTCCTCAGGAGATCATACAATCACTAATTTGTTTAGTTGGTTCAAAAGCACATTTCTTTAAGGGAAATTAAAGGCTGCAGGTTGTACTGATCATAGTTCAGAAGAAAGATATGTAGTACTAACAAGTTTTTTGAGCTATCTGCAAACCATCACTGTACACTGCCAGCTCCATCTTGGGATAAATAAAGACAGACCTAGTCACCAAAGGTAGTGTTAACCAATTTTTGTATAAAACGTGCTACGACATCTCTCATTAGAAATCAGAAAGCTCAGTGGAGGAGGGGTAACAGAGTAGTGCTGCACACAGTACGGCAGCCTCACAGCACCTGTGATGGATCAGCTCTGATCTCGAGTGTTGTGGGAAGCTTGCACGTTCTATAGTTGACAGCCTAGGTTTCCCGCAGGGTGCTCCAGGTTCCTCCTTTTCCTAAAGGTGTATTAGTTGTTGGTGGAGTTAGGGTACATAGCAAATAATAATTTCAACAGCAACCATTCTTCAGATCAGAATGTGGATTGCAGACTGAATTTAAAACGCAGCTCAGAACATTGGGGCTTCTGGAGCTGCAGGTTGGAGTCAATCGCAAACAAAGAAACACTCCACTTAGACCTCAGTTACCTGTATATGCATGAATGTGGCATACAGTAGGTAGGGATTAACATTCATTTTGGATATCTGGAGTGTGTGTGCAAAGCAGGTGGTGTTTGAAAACTATATATAATTCAAAGGAAGCACTGCAGATACATTAACTATAGAAATGGCCTGTTGTCACCTTTGATCTTTGGCATATAAAATGTCATGTAATATTGGGTCGAGCAGACTTCTTCTTCCAAGAGTGCTTCAAATGCTGAATAAACACTTCTATATCACTAGCTTCAGTGCCTCTCCAGTGACTTTGTTCACAGTTACAATAGCTGGGTTGATTGCCTACTGTAAACACACAGTCCCCTAACCTACAGGTAATAGGAATGTGAGAGAAAGAAATAATGGAGGGATAGGGTTGATGACATTATGCAGAGAGCAAATAACAGATTTGAGGGACTGAATGTACCTCTTGTGTCATACGGAATATAGAGTGAGCAAAAATACAGCAGATGGAGTACAAAGAGGGAGAAGTGTGAATTCATCCATTTCAAAACAAAACACCAAATTAGAAACATTAATAGAAGCTGTGGAGAAGCAACAGTATTTTGATGCTAATGGACTTGACTCACTGAATTCAGAGAACATAAATCAAAAAGACTACAAACATGCTACAGTAACTGTAATGACAAATAATATAATTTACAGCTTTGTATATTAATCCACAAAAAAGAAATGGGTCCCATAGGTTTATAAAGATTAAATAGGTGACCCCTAGGTTTCATTAAGGGTGGGTAGGGGGATGGTTGCGTTCATAGAAAATGGTCCCTATCGGAACTTCCCATAACGCAAAGCCTATTACCTTCTTATCACAAAATGACAGCAAAATTGTTCTTCTTTTCCCCAGACAAATTTCTTAAGTGCAAATTTTTATTTCCTGTTCAGATAACGGTACAGTCGAAGACCATGAAGGATTAGTTGGTAGGCGGCACACTTCACAAGGGCAAACTTTAGTACACACAAGGTGCCATTACAGGAAACATTCAGTCAAAGTTAACAAAAATGATTCAGCATGCACTGTATGCAATTAGCAAGGTATTATTCTTGACAAAAGGTCCAAGGTGAATAGTGATCCAGCTGTAAGATCCTGTTTGCATTATATATCAACATGAATAAAATAGGGGAGCAATATTGTAATAGACAATATGAAAGTTGTGCTAGTAAGCAACTCACTTTCTCGAGTAACGGAAAGCGAAATGACCAACTCATGTAAAGTAAACTCAAGTTCTACGCAAACACGAGAAAATCTGCAGATGCTGGAAATTCAAAGCAACACACAAAAAGCTGGATGAACTCAGCGGGAAAGGCAGCATCTAATGAAAAAGAGTAAACAGTCGATGTTTTGGGCCGAGACCTTTCATCAGGACACCTCAACAGTCCTGGTGAAGGGTCTCAGCCAAAACATCGACTGGTTACTCTTTTCAGTAGATGCTGCCTGACCTGCTGAGTTCCTTCAGCTTGTTGAGTGTGTAACTCAAGTTCAATGTGATTATGGACCCAGGCTCAAAGGTCACAAATTCTAATATGCAACATGGACATTAATACAAACTATAATTCTGCTGTGAAGAGAAGATAAAATTCAAATAATAAACAAACTTAATGAACTCACTTTTTATTGATTCTGAAGCACATAAAAATAGTCAAGGTAACAGCTGCCATCAAGAAAGTAATTATGTGGTGCGATACAGCAATGCTTCATTATATATGATAACAAAAAGAATAACAGCTGATAACTGCAGCTGTTGGGCTTATCAGAAAAAAGCTTCTCTCAGAGGTAATTAAGTCTCTGTAGCTTCCTACCCTACAGAATAGCTGTCATGAAGGATAACTAATGACTACAGTAAAAATCAGACTTTTATCACAATTCAAGCCAGTAGTGACAATACACTAATTTCATTATAGACATATTGTAAAACAAAGATAGTTAAAATATGCTAATGTGATTTTTATAAGATCATCTATTTAATGATTGATACATAAATATATCAAATGGACTGAATGCACATCATGAAAATAGGAAACTAACAAACAACCAACCATACATTTAGTGTGAATGAGGATACCAATTAACACAGGCCATTGTCCTTGTATATTCACTTTTTTTAAACTCACAAGTATCTGCACTTAATTTTCTTCCATATTTAAAATTATAACCTCTAAACACAACTAATCAATGTGGTACCAAAACAATAAAAAAAAGCACTATTTATAAAATAGATTCTGAATTACTTCTAACAGAGAAAATAAATTATTTTTGTACTCAAAAGTGAATGCACTCAGAATATGCTTAACTGTCCAAACGTTTGCTACAATCTGTCATTAACACAGCAGGTTGCCATTAGCTCCTTTAAAAAAACTAATTTCTACGTCATTGCCAAACAGTTTAATCCAAAATCAACAGCTGGTAGGAAGGGTAAGTTATGGGTTTGATGGTTAATTATGCTAACTTCCCTCTTTACTAGCTTTTAATGGATTTGATAAAAGAACAATTACAATTTATTTAAACCCAAGACATGACTAAACAAGATTTTTTGTTTAAACCTTACAGACTCTGTGACCACACAAATGATGAGTGCCAGCGACCAACTGTGGCATTTTGCAGACAACTCACAAAACTACTAGATACTCCAGTAGATATACATCTTCTGAACTGTGATCGCTGCAGACTACAGTTGGCAATTGCCCTTTTAAGGGTGTACACTTGAACCAACTTAACAATCTGGCACTTTTGTGATCTTTTGGAAGTTTGGTGAACTAGGCTCTTGAGAATGTAGGTATGGCTGGGGCGACCATCACTGGGGTGGACCCTGTTTCGAGGCCTGATAGCAGAAGATGAACCCGTGACGGGTTCCCACTATACTGTGTCAATTGAAACGTCCACCAAGATTAAATTCTTCAAGGACAGGAGTGGAAAATAAGAAGGTGTTCAGCAGCATCCACCTGCATATGACTGGTCTCCCTCTCTTCTCACTAAGTTTTGGGTCCACACCGTCAGGCTCAGGAGCAGATCTTGCCCGGCAACTATCGGGATCCTGGACAGGTTTCACTCGGCTCAGCACTGAATGGACTCCGCAGCTATGGACTCACTTCCGGGGACTCTGCACCTCATGTTCCATGTGCTTTTGTTTACTTCTTTTAAAATTATTTGCATGATTAGACCTATTTTGCAAATTGGATAGATGGCAGTCTTGCGTGTGTGTGATTTTATTATGGTTTCTTTGTTTTGTAAGTGCTTGCAAAAAGATGAATATCAGGATTGTTTATGATATACATACTTCAATAAATTTGAACTCTGAACTTTTCCTTTGCCAAATTTACAAGGAATCTGCTGGGTCTGGAGGACCTGAGTTAGGACTTTATTCCTTGGAAAGTACAAGACTGAGAGATTTGACAGAGGCACACAAAATGATGAAGGGTTTATATAGGGTAAGGGCAAGCAGGCTTTTTCCACTGAGGTTGGGTGGGACTACAACTAGATGTCATGGGCTAAGGGTGAAAGGTGAAGCGTAACTGGTCAATTCAATTAATGTAGCCCATGCCACACATCTAGACCAGAAATAGTCATAGTCATACTTTATTGATCCCGGGGGGAATTGGTTTTCGTTACAGTTGCACCATAAATAATAAATAGTAATAGAACCATAAATAGTTAAATAGTAATATGTAAATTATGCCAGTAAATTATGAAGTAAGTCCAGGACCAGCCTATTGGCTCAGGGTGTCTGACCCTCCAAGGGAGGAGTTGTAAAGTTTGATGGCCACAGGTAGATATTGCACCCCATTCCCCACACAGCTTTGTTTTCTCCACTATCACCTCCCAGCTTCTGATGCTATCTCCTTCTCCTACCTGACTCCATTTATCCATCAACCCCTTCTCACCTAGATCCACCTCCTGATCTCATCCCTCCCCCCCCCGCCCCCGCTTA
The DNA here is from genome assembly GCF_030028105.1 of Mobula birostris. Lineage (NCBI taxonomy): Eukaryota > Metazoa > Chordata > Chondrichthyes > Myliobatiformes > Myliobatidae > Mobula > Mobula birostris. Next base: position 219,475,888 of record NC_092370.1, read on the forward strand.
CCTCTTTATACTGGCTATATCTCCCCTTTTCATTCCTAGTTTTGATGCAGTCTCAAGCAACTACTCTTTTGCCTGCATTGATACTGCTTGACCTGCTGAATTCCTCCAGCAGCGTGTTTTTTGCTCAACAATATTGCAATTGTTCAAAGGAAATGGTGTCTGCAGAATAAAAGAAACTCTAGATGGAAAAGCACTGGAAATGTAATGTTTTCATTAGCTGGTCAAGTGGCTGCACGTTTTCAGCTTTAGAATTTCATAAACCATTATACCACATGAAAATATCAATGGTTATATGCTAATTAGTAGTTTAAGTCTCAGTTAAGACCATAAAGATACAGGAGTGAAATTAGGCCATTTGGCACATCGAGACTGCTCCACCATTTCATCGTGGCTGATTTAATTTATGCTCTCAGCTCCAATCCCCTGCCTTCTCCCCGTATCCCAGTTAACTGTGTAAGAGGTCGAACATTTGTGCAGCTTGATCAATGTGTGGCTCCAAACCTGTATAAGAGAAATTAATCCCTGACCAACATGTTATTGCATTTGTTACATTGATAGCTAGGAGGGCTATTTTGTTGAAGTGGAAGGATACATCAGCTCCCACTTTGTCACAATGGTTCTCTCAAGTGATGCTAGACTTCTCTCAAGTCTTAGTTTGGAGAAAATTAGAAGTCGAACCTTTGAACCTTTATTTGATTTTGAGAAAAGATGGGGCTCATTTGCTCATTATTATCATTTGAGTTAATTGATATAACTTTTCCATGATCTAATTGTAAATTTTTTAGTATATTTTCTTGCTGGTGGTTTGATGTTTATTTTTAGAAGCTTTTTGTATTACGCATGACTCCAGGGTTGTACATCTAATGGGTTCTCTTTTTTTCTCACTTTTCTGCTTAGTAGGTTTTTTTTTTGATATCACAGAATTTTTTTTCAATCTTTAAGATAATGTCTTTTTTGAGACATTGTAAGTGTTGTTACTTCAATGTACTCATGTTATTTTTCCTGTATAATACAACAATAAAAAGATTTGAAAAGAAAGAGAAATTAATCCCAATGCATGTAAAATTACCTGAAATATACATTATTGTATCCCTAGGTCATCAACATCCTGACTACAATTGCATTATAAAAGGTGCATTTAGTTTCTGGGAGAATAGCAGAAGAAAAACAGAACAATTTGTTAAAGCACAGACTGATGAGATTAAAGTGGAAGCATAGTGAACTGTTTCTAGTTCCCAAAGTCATCAAGCAGCCTTTCTTCATATTCATCAGAATAAAATGGTAATGGAAAAAAAAATCAAAGTTCTTGTATTCTAGAACATTACTCTACTTAAATGCATGAATGCAAATGATTACAGCATACACTGTTTAAATTAATATATTCCAATGTATCCTAAATACAAGTTAATTTCCCATTCCAACAAGAAAACAATTATTAACAGCTAAATTTAACTCCATTCATTTGACCATTACAATCACTTAATTCCCTTTATTTCCTTCTTAAGATACCATGATGGTGACACATTCTTTGCAAGAAATTACCTACAAGATTGTTTGCACAAACATCTAGTAATTTTGTAATGTAACGCTCTTGAGAATTATCGAGCAGTGTGTGAAAAGATTGGAAGCAACAAAAAGGGATCCAAAACAAATTCTGTTGATGCACCAGAGAAAGCATCCTATCTGGATGTATCACGGCTTGGTTTGGCAACTGCTGTACATGCAACCGCGAGAATCTGCAGAGAATTCTGTACACAGCTCAGCACATTACAGAAACAAGCCTGCCCTCTGTGAACTCTGTCTATACCTAAGATCATAAGACATAGGAGCAGAATTAGGCCATTTGGTCTATCAAGTCTGCTCCACCATTCAATCATGGCTGACCCTTTTTAACCCTCCTCAGCCCCACTCTGCAGCCTTCTCCCCGTAACCTCTGATGCCATGTCCAATCAAGAGCCTATCAAGCTCTGCCTTAAATATACCCAACGAACTGGCCTCCACAGCTGCCTATGGTAATAAATTCCACAAATTCACCAACCTCTGACTAAAGAAACTGTATCTCTGTTTTAAATTAACATTCCTCCATGCTGAGGCTATGCCCTTTTGTCCTAGGCTCCCCCACCATGGGAAAGATCCTTTCCACATCTACCATGTCTAGGTCTTTCAATATTCAAAAGATTTCAATGAGATCCCCTCATCCTTCTAAATACCAGTGAGTGCTGACACTGAGCTATCAAATGCTCCTTGTATTATAACCCTTTCATTCCCGGAATCAACCTTGCGAACCTCCTCTGAACCCTCTCCGATGCCAGTACATCTTTTCTTAGATGAGAGCTCAAAAAGGTTCACAATACTCAAGGTGAGGCTTCACCAGTACCATCAAATCCTCAGCATCACATCTCTGCTCTTGCATTCTAAACCTCTTGAAATGAATGCTAACATTGCATTTTCACCACCAAGTTAACCTTTAGGTTGTTCTGCACGACGACTCCCAAGTCTCAAGTCCCTTGCAACTCAGATTTTTGGATTTTCTCCCCATTTAGAAAATAGTCTGCACATTTATTTCTACTATCAAAGTGCACGACCATGCATTTTCCAACATCGTATTTCACTTGCCACTCTCTTGCCCATTCTCCAAATATGTCCAAGTCCTTCTGCAGCCTACCCGTTTCCTCAACACTACCTGCCCCTCCACCTATTTTTCTATCATCAGCGAACTTGGCAACGAAGCTATCTATTCTATCAACAAAATCACTGATATACAGCATAAAACCAAGTGGTCCCAACACCAACCCCTGAGGAACACCACTAGTCACTGGCAGCCAACCAGAAAAGAATCCTATTATTATCACTTGCTGCCTCCTACCAATCAGCTAATTCTCTAACCATGCCAGTGTCTTTCCTGTAATACCATGGGATCTTAAGTGGGTAAGCAGCCTCATGTGTGGCACCTTGTCAAAGGCCTCCTGGAAGTCCAAATATACAATATACACTGCATCTCCTTTATCCATCCTACATGTAATCTCCACAAAGAATTCCAACAGGTTCATCACGCAAGATTTCCCCCTTAAGGAAACCATGCTGACTTTGTCCTATTGTTTCTAAGTGCTCCATAACCTCATCCTTAACAATTGACTCCAACATCTTCCCAACAACTGAGGTCAGGCTAACTGGTCTATAATTTCCTTTCCCACAAGGGAGAAGATACAAAAGACTGAAAGTGCGTCATCAGGCTCAGGAACAGATTCTATTCTGCTTTTATAAGAATACTGAATGTTTCCCCAGTACAATAAGATTATGACAGTGGCCACATACCACAAGTTCAATTTTGTTTCCCAAAATCTGGTCGGCTATGAGCAAAAATTCAACCACGGTGTTGAAAAGATCAAAGAAACATTTCAAGCAGCAGCCTTTTGACAGCCAACACACTTCAATGTGAAGCAAGCAAGCATTCAAACTCTTCATCGTTATCTTGGCATAACTGGTGAATTATTCTGCCATTAAATGGATGAGCTTTAATTTTGTTGATAGCAGATGTTACAAGAGTCATGCTGGGAAAAAAAGTCTCTGGCTGAGGTTTATAGCTGCAAGATGTTGACGATGAATTACACAATGGATTGTGAACAGACTTGAAATTTCTTTTTTTCCATAAGTGCCACTAAACCATCATGGCAACCTGTCATATATGATGCTCCATCTGTTGCACAAGAAATCATGCTCCTAATTGGAATACTTTTATCCTCAATATACATTTTGGGTTCATTGTAGATTGACTGTCCGTTGATATTTGTTTTTTTTAAACTTTTTACAAAAGAGAATCTCTTCATAAAACTTTTTCTCTTATGCCAGACATATGCCTTTAGCAATGCCTCATTGACTCGCACAGTTGACTCATCCAGTTATATCCCAAATTCTGTTTTTTGTAGCTCTCTGCACAACTGATACTCAATACCTTTGCTCATTTCATCAATATGACAAGCTACAGAGTTATTTACTCAGATGAATTAGTTTTAAACTACTGGTATCAATTTTGAGAATAGTAGTGAGCACGTCTGATACAGCAGGCATTATTAATCCTTCACTAATTGTATAAGAATTTCCACACTGCTATCATTTTTGAAAAGTTATAAGAAGCAATGAGGCCACTATCAAGGTCATTTTTAGATTTCTTGGCCAATGACTCAAGTGTAATGCTTATCAAACGCCTTCATCTTCTGGAACTGAGCAGCCTTTTCAGAGTGTCTTTTACAGAAGTGTTCCTGCTATCATTTTTGAAAAGTTATAAGAAGCAATGAGGCCACTATCAAGGTCATTTTTAGATTTCTTGGCCAATGACTCAAGTGTAATGCTTATCAAACGCCTTCATCTTCTGGAACTGAGCAGCCTTTTCAGAGTGTCTTTTACAGAAGTGTTCCTGCAATCTTGATGGTTTCATGGCTTTATTAGACAGTACAGTATTACAAATAAGATACATGGGGTGTCACTGATCTGACAGTAACAATAAAACCAGACTCTGGGTATGTAACATTGTATTGATGCACTTTCTGTAGTTTGTTTCATAGCAGGATTAGAATTCAAGGCTTCGCCATCTTCAGAATCATAAGGATCACGCCATACGTAGATTATCTATCATTAACTGGGCTAAATTAATATCTAAAAATTAATGCAAACTGGGAATGCTGATCGGATGCTGACAACGGCAGCAAGTTGACACAATCAGTCAGCTCTCGTGCCTCAAGTTAGGGTGCCGGTTACCCCCTCTCCCAAGAGTCTTGAATGCCACCCCCCTCCGCCAGATGACTTCTATTTCCCCCAACACCCCCTTAGGACACATAACTGCCCCCCACTGGGAATCACTGTCTTCATCTAAACGGAGTGCATCCAACACTGCTCAGTAGTTAAATGAGGAAAAAGTGCTTGTACTTGTCCTGTTACTTTGTCATTTTGGTAAAGATCTCAAAATTCACTGCAAGTGTGAAGACAACTGCACCCTGCAAACAACAGTCCAACCTGACCTCAATGAAAATGTTCAGCTTATTCACCTGGACACATGCATTCCAGTTTTTGACGTAAGACTATTAGCTAAACTGTTACATGAGCACAAAGACAGAGAGTTTATTGTGTAAAACGTTAGTGATAAACTTTTGGTTAAAAATTGTTGGACTGTAGCAAAATATTTTACTAGTCAAAATGCAGTTTTTAAAAAAACTGAAGCAACTAACAGAAGAGAAAATTTTTTAAAAACTTGATAAGAAACTTCCTATTTAAAAACAATTACCACCTGCTCAGTGTGTGTGCACGTGGGCACATGTGCTTGCGTGTGTGCATATAGATATATAGTCAAGCTTACTGAACGTGCCCCAGAATACCAGAGCATCAGCAACAAATTATTCAATTTTAACCAATCAGCTATACAGTGCCTTGTAAAAGTATTCAGGCCCCAACCCTTTTTTCACATGAATGAGTATTATAACCAGGGATTTTGATCAATTTAACTGAGAATTTTTATTTGTGAATTGCATGTCCTGTTTTTTTTAAATGCACAGCCAATTGTAAAGCATAAAATCTAAAAATGCAAAACCAGATTTGTCAACAGTTCAGAAGTATTCATCCCCCTTTTGCTCAATACTTAGTTGAACCACCTCTCGGCTATTACAGCCAGTAGTCTTTTTGGTTAAGCCTCTGTTAGCTTTGCACAATATGATAGAACAAGATTCGCCCATTCTTCCTTGAAAAATTGCTTAAGATGTGCCAGGTCAGTTGGGGAGCAGCAATGGACAGCAATCTTGTGGTCTTGCCAGTGATGTTTGATCAGGTTAAGGATTCTGACTGGGCCAATGAAGGATATTAATTTTCTTCACTGGAGGCCAGTCCATCATTGCTCTGTTAGTGTGCTTTGGGCCATTGCCCTACTGAAAGATTAACTTCCTCCCCAGTTTAAGCTTTCAGGCAGAGGCTAGCAGGTTTTTTATCCAGGGTTTCTCTGTATTTAGCAGCATTCATCTTCCCATCAATCATGACCAGATTTCTAGTCCTTGCTGCTGTAAAATATCTCCTTGGCATAATGCTACCACCACCATACTTTACAGTAGGGATGATGTTACCTGGCTGATGTGTAGTTATTTTAGACTTACACCACAAGTACCGCTTAGTGTTGAGGGCAATAAGTCCACTTCAGTCTCATCTGACCACAAAATCTTCTTCCACATCTTTACATTATCTTTTAAGTGATGCTTTGCAAAGCTTTGACAGGCAAGGATAAGTTCTTTTTCAGACAGGGCTTCTTTCTTGCACTCTTCCGTAAACACCCTTTATGTGCAAGGCCTTAGAGATTGTGGTGCCATGAACTTCATCTCGAGTTGTAGCCTCTGACTTTGGCAGCTCACTCATAGAGTGACCACTGGCATCACAATAGCCTCTCTCTTACAAGTGCCATTCTTCTCCAGGGACTAAGTTTAGGGGGCAACCTGACCTAGGCAGTGTGGCCATGTTTCAGATTTTTTCCACTTTTTCATGATGAACTGCAGTGAGCTCCAAGGCATATTCAGCGCCTTTGATATAGTCTTGTACCCTTCTCCAGGTTTGTGTTTCTCTATTATCATTTCTCTGACTTGTCTTGCATGCTCTTTTGTCTTCATTTTGGTTTGATCTGTTAAGAATCTACCATACTTTTGGACCTTACAGAGAGAAGAGTATTTATTCTTATGAATTTATTGAAAACAGGTGATCCTCCAATTTTCTACATCAACAAATTGGGTGAGTTGTTAAGGGAATATACAGTATTGTACCTGAGGAAAGTTAGCGTACTAACTACAAAGAGGGTGAGTACTTTTTCAGCCTCACAATTTTGGTTTTTAATTTTTAATAAACTGTTGACAGGTTTTGAATTTTTTTTTGATTTGACATGATGCACAATGTTTTGTAGATTAGCTCAAAAATCCTACTTTAATATATTTTAAGTTTAGAAGGTGAGACAGTAAAATGTGAAAATTGTTGTGGGGGGGGGGGCGAGACTGAATATTTTTTCCAAGGTACTGCATGTGTTCACTCTATCAGAAATTCTCGGGGTTTCACCAAGATTTCTCTGCTAGCTAGACCAATTTAATTTCCCTTCTCAGGTTTGATCAAAAGCCCCTCATTTGAAACGTTAACCTTTTCCCTTTCCACAGTTGCTGAGTTTTCCCAGCATTTTCTCTACTTTGTTTAATTTTTCCAGCATCTGCTTTGGGATGAAGACAAAGTCTGTAAAGGGATATGAAAAGATTAAGAAAATGCTCAAAACAACAAATTGAGTAATATTATGGGGAAATTATGCTATTCACTTCAAAACAAAGAATGGAAAAGTATATTATTTAAATTATCTGAGACTATTTCATATTGCTCAGAGAAGACTTGGTGTCCTCTACCAAGCAGGAACTGAGTGTCTGAGTAATTGGCTGTACCTGCATATTCATTTCCTGGCCACAAGAGGGCAAAAAGTAAATTGCAATCTACGAATTCCATGTTTTTAGACTTGGCAATCACCCCCCACTTGAAATTATTTCAGATTATACAAGTAGGACTAAACCATATGGTCCCTCAAACCTACAAAGTAATTCATCCACAAGAGGTCAACTACCACAAATCTGTCTGGTTCTCACAAACCATGAATTCTCCCAAAGCACAAAAATCATTCTCAGCCTCAGCTCTCTATTATTCCTTATTGCCACAGAGACAGAGTGCAAACCATAGGGAAATTTTGTTAGAGCTGCACATGACTTTTGTCTGATCATACTGTGTACAGTTTTAGCCTACTTAATTTATGATATATTGTTTTGGATACAATGCAAAAACAGCTCACTAAACTGATTCCATATTTGAAGGAATTATCCTATAAAGAAATAGTATGCAGATTAAGTTTATACATCAGAGTTTAAAAGAGTGAAAGTTGATCAGCTTGAATCATAGGAGATTAAGCGGTTGAGACAGTAGTTGCTGTTAAAATCTTTCTTCTGTCATGACAATCTAGAATTTGAGGGATAACTCACAATACTAGGGGTAAGACTGAGAAGAGCAGACATTTCATCTCTCAAAAGGTTGATTTGGAATTCTCTATTCAGAAAGCTCTAGAAGCAGAGTCATTAGGTATAATCCATCTCAGCCTGAATTTTATACTTCATGGGAATAAAAAAAAATGGGAACAGGATACACATCCAACACTTACAATGCCCGTCATTCTGCTTTCAGGAAGCATGAATTGAGTTCATGATTAGATCAGCCATGATTTTGACTGATAGAGCAGTACAATTTAGATTCCCATCTAAGCCAGTCCCATATGCCCATTTTGTCCTTATCCCTCTACACCTCTCCTATCTATGTGCATGCTCAAATATCTATTCTTGAAAAATGGAGCATGTTTGAGGGACCATGTGGCTTAGTCCACTTCTTTTAGTTCAAAATATTTTTTTAAATTGGAAAGAAATCGCCAGGCCTCAAAATTTGCAATTAGCAGGCTTCAATTTTTTTTTTAAAATAACATATTTCCATGGTTGTTGGCTTCACATTCAAAGGCCAGTAACGTGGACAGTTGACAAAGGACCTCAGGAGTCGGAGCATCCACTCTGCCTATGAAAAGCCAGCAACATGGACAAGGGAATAAAGGACATCCATGACTGTTGAGCTGTCACAGATGTGTGTGTGTCCGTGACAGCAGGAGGGACAGAGCTCATCATTCGGCATACTCGGAGTTCAAGCTGTGGGGTCTGGTTATCAACTAATCTGGGGTCAATACCGAAAATCAAAGGTGAAGGTCGATCGGAAGTCCAGAAGTTGTAGTCCAATGATCGAAGCCTAAAGGCTCAGACGCCTGTCCTGCAGTTGGAGGACTGTTCCTGGGAATGTTTGGGAGAGAAGAAAAGGGCTTGTTGTGTTCTGCCGATCATTGTGGATGCGCTATGTTGGCGATGGAATGTGTGGCGATCTATGCAGGCTGCTCCAGGCACACCATTAGATTTGTTGTTGTTGATACAAACAAACACATTTCACTGTGTGTTTCAGTGTACATGTGATAAATAAATCTGAATCTGAAGCTTAATACTTTGGATAGAATGATGATCTGACCCTATTTTTAAACTTTTAAGATGTTTATCTGCAATCAACAGTTAGAATTCAACAAAATGGAGCACTTCACTCTTGCCTGCATGGATTGCTTGAAGGTAAGTTTAAGAATGTAATTCTTTATTACAGTTCATTTTCAACCATTTTTATATCTTTATCAGCTAAAGATATGACGCCAATATTAAAGACTCCAATCACCAAGTCAAAAGGCCTTTCTCAACTTTGCATGCCTGAGCATCTGCAAGCTCATGATAATTGATGCTAAGTGATTTATTAAGTACTATCAAAACATACATTTTTTTATTTTGAATTATTAGTTTATCTGAAACATGGTTGCTTTGTACAATCACATGATTTTGTAAAGCACAAGCACAAAATGATATGAACAGATGGTGCATTTGGGCTTTCCAACCACAAATCCTGCCCACAGGATCAAAACAAATTTGCTGCAGTCCCAGTAAAGGTTCATAATCATGTGAATTGTCTGGTAGCTCCTTATCAAGAAATAAACACAAGGCCTGCAAGTCACTGAAGATACAGTTACAGGTGTGTTGGGGAGGGGGGCAAGATGAAAATGTCAGTTCCAATGTCTCTGTAATTATGCTACAATCCAGTATTCAGGCATAGAAGTAAACTTCCATGTAAGGCATTGACTATTACACCATCTACCACAACAGGTCTACAGTGGATACAACCTACTGGCTCTCCACTCAGCCTTGGGCAACCTGGACAACATCAATATCTATGTTAGACTGCTGTTTAATTGATCGCAACACAGCATTCAACACCATCATCCCCTCAAGCTTCAAAACCTGGACCTCTGTATCTCCCTCTGCAACCGGATCTTCTAATTCCACAGCGGGAGACCACAGTCAGTGTGGATCTGAAATAACATCTTCTCCTTGCTGACAATCAATGCAGGCGCTCCTTAGGGTTGTGTGCTTAACCCGCTGCTCACTGACTGCATGTCTAGGCACAGCTCAAACACCACCTATAAGTTCGCTGATACTGTAATACAACTATTGTCAGCAGAATCTCAGATGGTGATGAGGAGACTGGAGTGAGATAGATTGGCTAGTTGATCTTAGTGAATGGTGAAGCAGGAATTTAAAGGTACTGACCCTCTCTGCCTCCCATCCCCTAATGATGACCTGCTCAATGGAGCTTTGATTTCTTCCTCCTGTGGTAAATAATCAGCTCTTTGGTCTTGCTGACATTAAGCGAGAGGTTGTTGTTATGGTACTATTCAACCAGATTTCCAATCTCCTTCTGATATCCCAACTTATCATAATTCATGTTCACTCATTACCCCTATTCTTATTGACCTGGTCCCAAAAAATATCAAAATGTAGAGATAAACATGAGAAAGTCCGCAGTGTTGGAAAATCCAGAGCAACACATACACAAAATGCTGAGGAACTCAGCAGGTCAGGCAGCATCTATGGAGCCGTTTCAAGCAAGCCCCTTCTTCAGGACAGAGAAGTAAGGGGAGGGGGGGAAATGCCAGAATAAAAAGGTGGGGGAAGAGTACAGATATCCCTTAAATTATAGCTCATTCCTGCCCAAATTTGATTGCTTACTCGCAGGCAGCTAAACCGTCAGCTCCAAATATATTTAATTCTGTAATTCCCTTTACATTTCTCCCTCTTTCCCAATTTGATCATAATTTTGGCCACCAGCCTCTCAATATTAATGCCCATTTGATAATAATGTGAAGTGTAGTAAAACCTTTCACTATGAATTGCAAAACTCATCTCCTCCTTCTCTCCATATTTTAGTAATTGTGTTCAATTAGTAATATGGGCTTTTGATGCCGTTCAGATGCAAATTTATTTACCACACTTAAATCAAAGCATACAGTGAAACATACCAACTGACTTCACAACCAACACATCCAAAAATGTGCTGGGGGCAGCCACAAGTGTCACCACACATTCCGGCACCAGCACAGCATGCCTGCCCACAATGCTCAGCACAGCAACACACAGCACAATAAAATAAAAGTTAACAGGCAACTACAGCAAACAAATCCCATTCCTCCCTATGCACGTGCATACAATCTTCTAATACTGTATCTCAGGACAGGCCATTTTCTTCAGCATCCAGCAGACTCGCAGATACTGGGGCCCCACTTCCCCTTCCCCAGGAGGTACAGTTATCATATCAAGTGCTTTTTGTGTATTTTCTAACTTATGGACAACCTCCATCCTCTATGCATTATGATACTGTCTGCTATCTATAGGTTGCACTGCAACAGAGAAAGTGTTGCCAAGTTATGAAATTTACTTGAAATTTCAAGAAAATATTTTATCAAACCAAGCCAACTGGAAATGCTAGTAATGGCATTAATGCATCCTAGGAACGCAATAAAATTATTTGTTACTTGTAGCAGCAAGTGTAAAATCTGTGGTGATCAGGAACTGATGATACCCCGAACTCACACCCCATTCTGATAAATATTATTTGACTGAAGTCAATCCCAGAAATGCTGAAGTAGTGCGGAGAGAATATTCTGCATACAAAGTTACAAGGGCACTAGAGATGAGCAAGTATGTTTCTCAGCTTCCCTAGGACATCTTCATCTGTTTAAAAGTATTACTAATATGACACATTAAAAACACCTGCTGCATACTTCCATACTAAATAACCAGCAATTCATGATTTAAAGTAAATAATTACATATAAATTTTTAAAGTTTATACATCTCCATCAATTGTGAGCCTTCGCACAATTTCATATAGTAGTTCAAGGGTGCATTCCAATATTCATTCATTGGAATATTGATTATCTAGTATTATTCAATTTTACCCAATTATCAATTCAAATTTTGGCATCATTTGTGTGACATTCATTGTGTATAGCATTTATGAGTTTAGCAACTCATAGTCCAAATATATCGTGTCTATCAGAAAGAATCTGACAATTCATGCACTGGAACATTAACTTCATGTTAACTAGAATGCAAATTAACCATTACAAGGAAACTGTAAGCAAGTACCAACTTGTGGTTGCAGATGTCAGCTATATTCGCAATAGGAAATTGGCAGGAAATAATATGCTACGAAATGTCACTCCATGAAATAAAAACCAAATGAGTATATAAAAGGAAACTCTGTCCAATCGTTACGTATAAACAATGGGCATCTCAATGAGGTTTCATGGTAATTACCATCAGCAAGGGCCAACCCTAGCTTTTTGATGTCCTAGTGTCGATACAGGTGTTTCACTGATGCACACATTTCCAGTTCTGCAGAATATGAACTTCAGGACTTTGGCAAGTGAAACAATTAGCTGCAAAGAAAGGAAAGTTGTTTTCTCATACATCATAGATTAGCTAACAGAAAACAAAACTGAATATGGCACCCAAGACCCAACCATATCCAAGATAAAATGCACAAAAATAGAGGAACTTGAGATCTGGGTTTCGAGCTTGAGCCATAGCTGATGGCTGCAGTCCATTTGTGTGACTGTGTATTTTTGTGGATATAATTTTCCAGGAAGTGGTTGGCCCACAGTTCAAGACAGTGAAAGAACAAAGTGACTCCAAAAAGGTAGGAAAAAAAGCAAGCAAGCAACTTCACAACACTTCCCAAACTCTTTGACTTCTTGCCTTCAACTGTAGTATTCAATTCATTGTACATCAAACACCACTGCACTCACAATATATATCGAGAGAGTAATAGATGTAGGGTGCTCTACAGTTAGCATGGAAGCAGCATATCTGCATCTGCAGAATAATTAATGTAGCACGTGACCTCTTGAGGTCAGAACATAGAACATAGAATAGTACAGCACAGTACAGGCCCTTCGGCCCACAATGTTGTGCTGACCCTCAAACCTTGCCTCCCATATAAGCCCCCACCTTAAATTCCTCCATATACCTGTCTAGTAGTCTCTTAAACTTCACTAGTGTATCTGTCTCCACCACTGACTCAAGCAGTGCATTCCATGCACCAACCACTCTCTGAGTAAAAAACCTTCCTCTAATATCCCCCTTGAAATTCCCACCCCTTACCTTAAAGCCATGTCCACTTGTATTGAGCAGTGGTGCCCTGGGGAAGAGGCGCTGGCTGTCCACTCTATCTATTCCTCTTATTATCTTGTACACCTCTATCATGTCTCCTCTCATCCTCCTTCTCTCCAAAGAGTAAAGCCCTAGCTCCCTTAATCTCCGATCATAATGCATACTCTCTAAACCAGGCAGGGTCAAGGACGTCACAAAAGCTGCAGAACGCTTAAAGAAGAGGGTGAAAAGTGAACAGTCCTAATCAACAAAGTGGATACAGAAATGGTTATGGTCTTGCAGATAGATTTTAAGGAAAAATAGCACCTGCTGCTACTAGGTGTATAGAAATATGTTAGACTGTAGATACCTACATTACTGAAGGGATGTTGTGAGGAACAGAGCTTGAAAAATTTGAATCACTATGATCAGTTCTGGGAAAAAGTTGACCTGTATAGGTTAGATGTCTTTCATCCCAACAGGGTTGGTTCCAATATTCCTGTGGCTAGGTTTTACAGTTTTGGAGAAGGTTTAAACTGGAATGACATAGGGGTGAAGAACTGAATAGAAATTCAGGAAAAAAAGATGAAGACAACACTGCAAGGAAGTTCATGAAAAAAACAATTGAGCTAGTTATTGGTGCTGACAGACAAAATACTTCAGCTATAACTGAAGCATTAAAAGGAAATGTGGTCTGGCAGCTTACTTTCATGCTTGCAGGGTTCTCTTACAGGATAGAGAACAAATTACAAAAACAATATAAGGGATCAATTACAGCATGGATATATATTTATATTAAATAGTTAGATTAAAAATAATGCAAACCAGAAATAACATACAGTACTTATAAAAAGTATTCACCTCCCCTTGGAAGTTTTCATGTTTTATTGTTTTACAACATTGAATCACAGTGGATTTAATTTAGCTTTTTTGACATTGACAACAGAAAAAGACTCTTCCATGTCCATAGAAAGACTCTTCCCATGGAGGAAGTGCTGCAAAGATTCATTCAATAGATTCCTGAGATAATCCACTTGCTTGATAGGATTGAGGAGACTGGGACTGTATTCCACATAGTTTAGAGCAATGGGAGATCTCATGGAAATAAATTTCTTGAAGCACATAATAGGTTAGACATGGAGGGTATCTCCCAACTGAGTCCAGTTCAGGGGACACTGTTTCGGACTAAGGGTAGGCCATTAGAATTTACAACTTAAAATTCCTTCACCCAGATGACACTGAGCGTTTAGAATTGATTCAGTGGATGAAATGTCGAGCCCAGTAAACTGTGGAGGCTCAGCTGCTATAGTAGTTCAAACTAAAGCTCAACAGACTACTAGACATTAAAGGAACCATGGGATGTGGGGATAGTGCTGAATCGTCATGAATAACAGAGCAGGCTTAAAGTGCCGATGGTCTACACTTGCTCCCATGTTCTAATGGCATGGAAAGTTAAATAGAAAATAATTACTTCCTTTGACATGATTATTACCATGTGGCATAGATTTGAGATAATTGGTAGAGGACAAGAGAAAAAATGGGCAACAGCCCCTTTTCAGAGAGACCAGTGTTTGTGAGGATCAGTGAGACAGAAACTCTCGTTACACTTAAATAATTCTTCAATATACAGTATACATGAAGTGCCATGACCTACAGAGCAATGTGTCTAATATTCCAAAGTGGGGAGAGATATCCAAGGCCAAATGATTATCTTCTAAATTATCTCTGACCCAATTAATTCAGCCTAATTTAATTTGTTTTAAAAATGTTTTAATGTAAGCATTACTTTTCACAATTGGCATGTAAAGGAATAAAGAGCTCATACTATTAAAATAACCAATTTGTCAATAAAATATTTAAATAACATTTTAAATGTATTTATATAAAATAACTATTGGCTTGGAGGTGCTCTGGGAAAACATTATTACAATTCAGATCCCAAATTCTAGAACCATCCATCACTACTGTGCTGTTCTTTGTGGAAATATCTTCAATACATAGTATATTCTTTTACTAAAAGGCTGGGAATCTAAAACTGAACACAATATTTCAAATGTGGCCTCTGCTGGAATGAATGGTGATCTAGTCAGGTAAATAACCAATTCAGAGGTTGAGTCCATACTCTAAAGATCAAATCCCACATGAGCACCTGTAGAATTTAAATTTTCATGTTAACTAAATACATTTAGAATTGTAATTTTAGAAGTAGCATTCATCATGAAACTGCAAGAGTGTTGTAAAAACCCACTTGATTCGTATATGATTTCTGATTCATTAATTAGGGCCTTAATAGGTCTATCAGTTCTATTAAAAGAAATTAAAGGCTAATATAAACCACCTGGAAAGCAGCTTCAAACATAACCAAAGTGCACAGTCCAGACAAACCTGCAACATAACCTACATCTAGGGAAAAGCCGTAAGTGGAAGAACAGCCTTAGAGATTAATCATGTAACATACTCAGAATATCTTCTTTTATTTCAATCCCGTTGGAAGGGAATTGATCTGTGATTGTTCAATGTTGAGATTAATATCATCAGGTCAAAAATAGACAAGGAACCCACCTTAAGCCTCTGTTGGCTGATGAACTATACCTAGGATAAGAAGCTTGAATGTCAATTAATCTAATCAGGTTCTGAAGGACATTGCTTCCAGACTGCACTTAGAGCAAGTGATGGGAAAAGCAGGGGCAAGACCTACTTCTCTTCAGCCTTCCTTCCCTATTATTCACAGCTGTATCCAGTGTTGCAATCACCCTACAGGATATGCACTTGACAACCAAAAGGCTTTCTTTGTCCCAATTTAAGTCTGCGGCTCTGCACATAACCAATACGCTTCTCCTGATGTTCTTTTTTTAATAACCCTTAAAGTTAGTCAGGATGATAGTTACTAGTTAAATTTAATAGCATAGTAAATTGCAATGAACTTATGGAGCAGATAACTAAGCCTACAAAGTACCCAGGACATCTTTAGGGAGCAGTGTCTCAGAAAGGCAGTGTCCATTATTAAGGACCTGCAGCACCCAGGGCATGCCCTTTTCTCACTGTTACCATCAGGTAGGAGGTACAGAAGCCTGAAGACACACACTCAGCGATTCAGGAACAGCTTCTTCCCCTCTGCCATCCGATTCCTAAATGGACATTGAACCCTTGAACACTACCTCACTTTTTTTAATACATATTATTTGTTTTTGCATGATTTTTAATCTATTCAATATATGTATGCTGTAATTATTATTATTTTTAATTGTTATTTTTTCTTCTATTGCATTGAAATGCTGCTGCTAAGTTAACAAATATCACAACACATGCCTGTGATAATAAACATGATTCTGATTCTGAATTGAATACAGCAAGAAAATTGGAGAAGGTGGGGAAAGGTTTGAGGAAAAAGGAGTAGAATAACTATAATAAATACATGTTCATGATAGTAGGATCAGTCTACTGAACACCAGTGGTCTTTGCTATTCTAACCCCTTTAAATTTCTAATGTTCACACAAACAACAAAAGCATCCTCTGTATGATACAGAGTGCCGGAAGTTGTCATGACAGAACTACTGAAGACTATAGAGATAGCTGAGTATTTGTCAATATAATAAAGATAGGCAGGAAAATGTAAAACTTAATGGCAATGTAAAACTTTTTTATTAATTAAATGCTAGTACAATGAACCCAAGTGTCAAAAACAAATTCAAGCACTATATGTGAATATATGCAATAATCAAATTCAGTGGATACCAGTTAATTGCATAATCAGTTAATTGGGGCTGCCATTTATTTGGAACAACTCTTAAAAACAAAAAACTAATCAAGAAAATAACCAGGATTCCCTTCACTTATTTAGGATACTATGCTGCTTAATTGAGGCAGAAGACTATTGCTGAACAGTTTTTAAATAGTGTCATTTGTGTTCAGTTGTGTTCAAAAAGTAGTGATTTTTGACATGGTAGTTCATGAGAAATAAGTAGTAAGACATTTCTGAACAGCTTTGCAGTTTCAAACATTCAGGCTTGGAGATGCCGGAGATGACCAGGATTGAAAATGAAGCAATTTCACTACTTTAACAAGTTACGAACTACAAAGAATTTGAGGATATCAACAATCATCTTGAATATTACCAGAAAAAAATTTGAAGGATGAAATCATTGATGTCATTGTATGAAGGCAGTTCATTATCTACACTAGGAGTCTGCACTTTTTTCTCATTTACAATCAAAAGAACATGGCAGTGTACAGGTACGCTGGATGAACTCCTCCACTGGTAACAATAAGGAATTAATACACAGCTTTATAGTACTGTAGTAGTATTGATAGTGTTTCATTTTGATCTGGATTACATTTAAATACACAATTTGTTATTCAGTTTGTCTTTTTTAAACATTTTTAACAATTTCCATGAAATCTTGGCTAACTGGGGCAGCCACATAATTGTGCCAAACTGTACTGGTTCTGATGTGTCCCAATTAACCAGAATCCAGAATACTAACAAACAAAAGTTTGGAAATGAATCTCTAAAGATATACAAATCCTCAAAAGTGAATGTATGTTAATACTCAATATGTTAATTAATACAATGTATTCTAAAAGTACATTCTATATCCTACATACACATACAGCTGCCAGAAAAAGTTTGTGAAACCTTTGCAGTTACCTGTTTTGCTACATTAATTACTCATAAAATGTGGCCCGATCTTCTAATAACACACAAACAATCGTAATATGGGTACAAGGGGTGGGGGTTTGGCACTACTGTCGCTGTTCTTTTCTGTGGGTGAGGGAGTCAGGGATTGTTATGTGTAGGCAATGGTATAATGCTAGCCGGAGCGCACCAGAGCGCGTCTGGCACATCTTTAAGAAAAAAGCTGAAATAAACAAGCTAATTAATTAGGTGCTGTCCAGGGTGATTTGAGTATCAAAAATCAAAAAAACATCCAGCAAGTGGCTGTTCTGTGAGCGAAAACATCTTGTTAAATCCACTCACTGGATTTTTTTTTTGGCACCATTCTTTGTAAACTCCAGAGTCTGTTGTGTGTAAAAGTCACAGGAGATCAGCAGTTTCTGAGATACTCAAATCACCCTGGGCGACACCTAATTAATTAGCTTGTTTGTTTTGGTTTTTTTCTTAAAGATGTGCCAGACGCACTCCGGTACGCTCCAGCTAGCACTGCACCACTGTGTGAAGGGGGTCTTTGAATGTTATTATGACTGCTTTTGCTGCAGGTGAGCGGGGTGATTTTGGGGTCTGCGGGTTTGCTTTTATTTTCCGTTCCGGTTGGGGGAGTGAGTTAATGTCTTTTTTTTTATCAACACCCATGGTCGTCCCATATTTAATGGCTATCTGGAGCAGACAAATATCAGAGTTGTACTACACATGCATACTTTAACAATAAAATGAACCTTTTTTGAACTTTTCATATCTTTATGACACATTGTTTAATCACTCAGAGTCCAGGCTGGAAAAAGAATGTGAACCTTTGTATTTAACAACTGACGCAACCTCCTTTAGCAGTAATAACCTCCACCAAATGTTTCCTGTAGCTGCTGATCAGATTTGCACAATGGTGAAGAAGAATTTTAGACCATTCCTCCATACAAAACTGTTTCAGTTCATCAGCATTTCTGGGATACCTTGCATAATGAGTACTCTTCAGGTCATGCCACAGCATCTCAATTGGGTTAAGGTATGGACCCTGACTTGGCCATTCCAAAACACAAATTATCTTCTTTTTAAACTTTTTTGCAACTGTATATACACTTTTTAAACAACTGCAAGTACTTGAAGTACAATGTCATTCCAATACTAAAACAAATAATATCTATCTTTGGGTGGCTATAAAAGAGGTGCATGATAATTTCATGGATGTTGGGCTTCATGCCAATTTAGAAAAATTGGAACTATCAATTGATTGACAGTGTTAATTAAAACTGTTTGAAGTGAAAGTAAAACAGAAAGTAGTAGATATACTGTAAATTTATAGATAATGACAAGAGTGTGAAAGGAAATGCTGATGTTTTTACATATACAATTCTCAAGACAAAAATGCATTACCAAAATTATGTTCAGAATGTAGCTACAATATTGGCTATGTTTGAAAACCATAAATTGGGTTAGTTAAGATGTGTAAACATTCAGCACTAATGCTGTTAGACCGTAAAATTAGGCCATTTAGTTCACCGAGTCTGCCATTTGATTATGGTTGATTTATTATCCTTCTCAATTCCATTCTCCAGCCTTTGTCCATGTAACCTTTGACACCCTTTCTAACCAAGAATCTAACCTCCATTTTAACTATGGCCTAGGCAGCCTTCTGTGGCATCCAATTCCACAGATTCACCACCCTCTGGTTAAAAAAAAATTCTCCTCATCTCTGGTCTAAAGGGACATCCTTCCATTCTGAGACTGTGCACTTTGGTCCCAAACTCTCCTACTATTGAAAACATTCTCTCCATGTCCACTCTATCTAGGCATTCCATGATAACAGAATTTAAGTTTCATGGTAGCAGAATTTTGCTTGATAGAACTCTTGAGAAAGTACCCCAAGTCATCTGTAGAAAAATTTCGAGAAACTGATAAAGGTAGCAAGATTCTATTTAAAGCTTCTGTGGACATGAACTTGAGAAGAAGAAAAATCTGCAGTAGCTTTTCTTTTATTATGAAGAAAAATAGGGAACAGAATCGCAATCCCATGTCAACTAAAGAAATGGCAATTGTAAGTGATGGATACAGTTCCTATGCAAGCAAAATATAGCCAAAAATCTGAGGTAAAATATCTCAAAAATGGAACATTAGCACAAAAAATTCAATCCAATCAAGGCTGAGGTAGACAATGAAAGTAACATTTTAGGATTATGTGCATACATTTTCAGATATATTGTGAAAGTATCAGAAAAGTGAAAGAAATGGAATAGGAGATGGTGAGTCAGCATTAAAATTACGGTATTCCTGGTCAGACAGCATTGAGTATAGTTTACAATTTTAATTAAACATTCAAACCTTAAGGGAAATGAAATGAAAACCATGCAGTTGATCCTGGGAGTTAACAGACTGAGTTTAGAGCCAAGAATGGAAGAAGTCCTGAGAACTTTTTTTAAATATACAATGCCTTGAAAAAATATTCAGCCCCACAACTAATTTCATATTTTACTGTCTCATTTTCTAAATTTAAAATATACTGAAGTAGGATTTTTTGAGCTAATCAATAAAACATTGTGCATCATGCCAAATCAAAATTCCCAAACCTGTCAACAATTTACTAAAAATGAAAAACCAGAATTATGAGATTGAAAAAGTATCCAAACCAAAATGAAGACAAAAAGAGCATTCAAGACAATTCAAGGATATGATAATAGAGAAACACAAATCTGGGGAAGGGTACACTACCAGCTGAAAATACCTCCATGCAGTCCATCATGAAAAATTGGGGAAAAAATATGAAACTACAGCTGCACCGCCTAGGTCAGGCTGCCTCTCTAAACTTAAATCGCCAGAGAAGTATGGCACATGTTAGAGAGGCTACTTGTGAAGCCAACAGTCCTGTGAGCTGCAGAAGTTAATGGCCGCAACTGGATATGAAGTTCATGGCTCCACAATATCGAAGGCCTTGCATAAAAAGGGTAATTATGGAAGAGTGACAAGGAAAAAATCCTGGCTAAAAAAAAGCATATGCACACAAAGACTTTCCAAAGCGCCACTTGGAAGATATTGTAAAGATGTGGAAGGTCTTGTGGTCAGATGAAACTAAAGTGTAATTTTTTGGTCCAAACACTTAGCGGTACGTCTGGCATAAATCTAAAACTACGCATCAGCCAGTAACACCATTCCTACTGTGAAGTATGGTGGAGGTAGCATCACGTTATGGGGATGCTTTTCATCAGCAGGAACTGGGCATGTGGCCAGGACTGATGGGAAGATGAATGCTACTAAATCCAGAGAGACCTTGAATAAAAACCTGCTAGCCTCTACCAGAAAGTTTAAACTGGGGAGAAAGTTAGTCTTCCAGCAGAACAACAACCCAAAGCACACTACCAGAGCAACCATGCAGTGGCTTCCAATGATGAAAATTGATGTCTTTGAGTGGCCCAGTAAGAGTCCTGTCCTTAACCTGATCAGATATCTCTAGCAAGACCACAAGATTGCTATCAACTAACCTGGCACAGCTTGAGCAATTTTGCAAGGAGAAATTGGCACATCTTGCTCCATCACGTTGTGCAAAGCTAATAGAGACTTATCCAAAAAGACTTCTAGCTGTAATAGCTGTGAGAGGAGGTTCAACTAAGCACTGAGCAAGGGGTTGAACACTTTTGAACTATTGATACTTCAGTTTTTGAATTTTTAGTATTTTATGCCTTCCCTATTTCTTTTTCCCCTGTGAAAAAGAGGAACATGTGATTCACAAATAATAATTCTCAGTTTCCTTTATGAAAATCCCTACTTGCAATACTCATTTATGTGAAGAAAGGGTTGGGTGCAAATAATTTTTCAAGGCACTAAATATTTGGGATACAAAATTGTATACCTCAACCGTAAATTGCAGCACTACATCAAAGCTTAGACTGTAACACATGAAAGAGAATTGCAGAAGATTTTTTTCTCTTGGAGACAATATGAATATTTGGAATGATACTTCAGATAAAATAGAAGAACCAAAAATCTTATTCAACACAGTAAGGGAAAAAAGGAGGAAATTCTGGATGCGTAGGCTACAATTCACAAAACTGCCTTGTTATTTAGAATTACAAGTTCACAAGGTAAAGGCCAATAGCCAGTTGTTAAAACTGTCCGTATTTCAACATAATGTTGTGTCAGCAGGCAAGTTGATTTTACAATTGCCCTTTTCTTATTTCAGAGCAGTGTTCTCTAGCCTTCATACCATATCAGTGCCAGACACATATTAATCCTGTTCCACTATGCAATACATACTTCCTGCTTTTTATTCAATGGCTAATGTTTGTGATTCGTATAGCACATTTCAACGGTATCATCTGAAATATTTTCCATATCAAAATGAGCCAACTAATGATCAAACTTTTTCCTCACTTGATATATTAATGAAGAGCGTTTCAATGTTACCCTCAAGGAGAGACAGTTGTCAGAGTTTTAAAAGTGAGCAATGAAATGGAGGAAATATACCTTGGCGATTGTGAAGCAACCAATCCAGTAGCAGTATGCTCAAGTTTAAAACTTAAATATTACAAGAACTAACCAGTCAAACAACCTTATCCCAACTAGAAGTTATAGAGCAAGAAGTATTCCAGTATCTGCAGTTTTGTTTATCTCCAAGAAAATTTTTCAATACCCAATCCAACCCTAACCCAACATGAAGCTGGGTCCTGTCAGTACAGATCAGGCAGCCAGTAAAGAGCTGTGGTACCTGCTTAGGATCTCACTAGTTTAGAAACCTTCAGTGGACATCACTTCAGGCCTGCTGTGGGGAACATCATCTTTGGACCAAAATCCTGACTAATCCACTAGTGGTTTAGGGCCATTGCACAACCTCGGTTCCCTTCCATGTTCACTCCCAGCTCACCAGATGTGTGCCTTATCCTGAATATAGCATATCCACTATCACCCACCAGTGAAGTAAACTAGCAGTGAATTTTTAAAAAAGTGTAATTAAGATTCAGATCTTCAAGGTAGTCCAAATTCAACACAACCAGGCTCTTGTCAGAGGCTCAAACTTGACATTCCAGCTTACCCATTCTTTTAAAAAGTGAACAAGCCTGGTGGGAGGGTTTAATAAAAGTTAGCATATGCTAAGCAAACCCCATGTAATTTTAATAAAAGTAGAGTTTAATTGTTCAAATGGAAACTTTAATGGGATATTTGAGTGAGCATCAGAATAGCTTTAGTTTTGACTTTAGCATCTTGATTTTGTTGGGGTCATCTAGTGTATCTGATACCCCTGGTGTGGCCTCCTGTATATCAGAAAGACCCGGTGTAGATTGGGAAACCACTTCGCCAAGCACCTACGCTCCGCCCGCCAGAAAAAGCGGGATTTCCCCGTGGCCACCCACTTCAACTCTACTTCTCATTCCCATTCCAAAATGTCCATGGCCTCCTCTACTGCCATAATGAGTCCACACTCAGGTTGGAGGAGCAACACCTTATATTCTGTCTGGGTAGCCTCCAACACAAAGGCATGAACATCGATTTCGCAAACCCCTGATAACTGCCCCCCCCCACTTCACCATTCCCTTTACAGTATCCCTCTCTTACCTCATCTTATCCAACCATCACCTTCCTCTGGTGCTCATCCCCCTTCCCTTACTCCCGTGGCCATCTACCCTCTCCTATTCGAATCCCCCTTCTCCAGCCCCATCTCTCTGACCTATCAGTTTCCCAGCTCTTTGCATCACCCATCTCCCTCTCCCAGTTTCACCTATCTACCACCATGTACTCCTTCCTACCCTCCCTCCATCTTCTTGCTCTAACTTCTCATCTGTTTGTCTAGACCTGACAAAGGGTCTCAGCCCAAAACGTCAACAGTTTACTCTTTTCCAGAGATGCTGCCTGGCCCGATGAATTCCTCCAGCATCCTGTGTGCATTAATGACTTTGTGGAAGATACCAAGATAAGTGGAGTGGCAAGTACTGCTGAGGAAGCAGGGGGTCTTCAGAAGGACTTAGAGAAATTAGAAGAATGGACAAAGTGGCAGATGGAATATCATGTAGGGAAATGTATGGTCATGTACTTTGATGGAAGGAATAAAGGTGTACACTATTTTCTAAATGGGGAGAAAAATCAGATGCAAAGAGACTTCGAAGTCATTGTGCAGGATTGCCTAAAGATTAACTAGCAGGTTGAATCAGTGGTAAGGAAGGCAAATGGCAGCATTTCTTTCAAAAGGAGTAGAATATGAAAGCAAGGATGTAATGCTGAGGCTTATAAGGCACTGGTCAGACTGCACTTGGGAGTACTGAGCCGTTTTTAGCCCCTTGTCTAAGAAAGGATATGCTAGCATTGGAGAGGGCCCAGAGAAGGTTGATGAGAATGACAGTGGGATTGAGAGAGTTAACAAATTAGGAGTGTTTAGTGACTCTGAACCTGGGCTCAATGGACTTTAGAAGGGGGGGGGGTGGAATCGCATTGTAACCTATCGAATATTGAAACTTATTGAATATCAAATGGCAGACCGGAACCTATGGGCCAAATGGCCTAATTCTACTTCTATGTCTTACGGTCTTCCCTTATTTATAAGTAATCCAAGCTTGAAATGACCTTAATTACAAAACCTCCTTGAGGGATCAATATTTATAATGATTCTCCACTAATTGTGATTTTATGAAGCACCAAACAAGCATTTTTCTTCAGCACTTTTATACAACGAAGTATGACAATACACATCTACTTCACTCTCAAGTAAAGTCCTGCTCTGGAACTATAATACCAAAAGTTTCAGCCTGAGTTGGTTCAATGTGGAAATCAGCAAACACCAAAAGCACACATATTTAAGCCAGGGAAGTCACTTTTCCTCCCAAATATACTGCATTACCAAAGCAGCAAGAAGCTTTGTCCTTGGATGCCAAAGCTTCATTACAACTCTCACTACCACAATTTGCTGTTACCTACCAAAATTTTAAATAGTGCTCCAACAAAAGCGATACTAATGCAAAATGAAGGATACTAAAATGAGAAAAATAAGACAGTGTGAGCAAGTTGTTCATGTCACTGATTCAGTCAGGGTTCGCATTTAAGTGAATTAAAAATCAGAGGATTTCATGTGGCATTACTTATAATGATTACGTACAAATAAATGTAGCATATAATAAATAGAGGCAAATTTCTATAGTTGTATAGTGGAGAGTCTATTGACTGGTTGCATCACAGCCTGGTATGGAAACATCAAAGCCTTCGAGTAGAAAATCCTACAAAAAGTAGTGGATTCAGCCAATCAATCATGGGTAAAGCCCTCCCAACCATTGAGCACATCCACATGAAATACTGTTGTAGGAGAGCTGCATCCATCAACAGGGTTCCCCATCACCCCCAGATCGTGCTCTCTTCTCGCTGCTGCCATCAGGACTCACACCACCAGGTTCAAGAACAGTTACTACCCCTTAAGCATCAGGCTCTTGCTGAAAGGGAATTACTTCACTAGCCCGATCATTGAAATGCTCCCACGACCTATGTACTCACTTACAAGGACTTTTCATCTCATGTTCTCGATATTTATTGTTATGTATTAATATTTACATTTGCAATTTGTGGTCTTATGCATTCTGGTCGAAGGCCCTAGTTGAGCAGTCTTTCACTGATTCTGTTATAGTTACTATTCTATAGATTTGTTGAGTATGCCCACAAGAAAATGAATCTCAGGCTTGTATATGGTGACATATATGTACTTCGATAATAAAATGACTTTGAACTTCGAATTACAGCAAAATTATGTATACACCTTAAAATATACATAACTTAGAATAATGCACTCAATTCCAGTATTAAAAACTTAAAATAATCAAAGCTAGAACAATACATAATTAATTAATGAATTTCAATAACATCAAAGCCCAAAGATATTTTAGCAGAGATATTGTTATCACTGGAAACTGGAAAATATTCTATCGTCCTTAAAGAAAGGAACTGCAGAACAATGAAGTGAGATGTGAAGAAGAATCCAAAGTTCTTAAACCAGGCAAGACTGATTCTCTATTTATTCTATTTTAAATCTATAGTATATTATTGATAACAAGGCTCAACAAAAGCCATAATTTTTTATGTATTACCAAATGAGGAATAAAAAAATTAAGCATAATTCTTAAGCTAAATTTTTACAAGAAATTCTCAAGATGCTGAAAGATAGAAAATGTTTGAATTATTAAAATATTACATTCCTCCACCATTTTCCATATTGATGATTGTTGGTTAGCAAAGACTTACTATTGCCTTAAAGGCATGACTAAGCCAGGACCTTGCTGTGGGTGGCATGGAAATGGCTCTTGCAGGGTCACCTCATTTTTCAATGGGTTGTCAGCAGAGGTTTTTAGTGCCCGAGTATTTTATTTAGCATGACACCCTTTACCTCGACAACATGACATCTGAGAGGCAGATCATGCAGCTGTAACCCTATAACCAGATCAATGACAAGATTCATGAAACAGGTAATTTAGATAATCAGAATGCAATTGATGTTTTATTCTTGTATGAATAAAGAAGGGTAAAGAAAGATTGAAAAATACATTTTCCCCGTCCAACTCAGAAATATATTGCTGTTCTTTCATTACCAAGTCAAAATCCTGCTCTCTAATCACCACTACCAATGGAAAACTGAATATTATGAGCACTGGCTTCAAGATTTATGAAGGATATACAGCATATTAAATGCTTGCCTTGTTAGCAATGCTCACATCTTGTGAACAAATAAGGGAGCATATAGGTGCTTGTGAAAGCTTTGAAAAGCTATTTTCAAAAATATCACATTATTAAATTGATTCTATCAGCTTTTTTTCCCAAACACAAAGATTTATCAGCACTGTTTTTGGCAGATTAAACTGTTTGTATAACCTG
The DNA here is from genome assembly GCF_030028105.1 of Mobula birostris. NCBI lineage: Eukaryota > Metazoa > Chordata > Chondrichthyes > Myliobatiformes > Myliobatidae > Mobula > Mobula birostris. Next base: position 219,502,489 of record NC_092370.1, read on the forward strand.
TAACTTTTCATCATTCTAATGCAAAGACAAAGGGCAAGTTTCCATTAGTTCAGGACAGTTTTCTTCAGTAATTACTCAGTGAGAGCACCCAGTGGAAGAGCAATGACAACAACTTTATGTTTTTCCACAGATGATATTGTTTTGGCAGCCCAGTTAATACCAATACACTAAAATCCAGGCCAATATAAAATAAATCAAAAAAAGTCATACATGCCACCCGCAGAAAATTTAGTGTAAGATTACGGGGTAAGGCGTAAATAACTTTTAAATAAAGCTGAAAATAAAACCAAAAGACTTTTTTTTAAAACATTGCCCTGCAATAGGCTTAATCTGTTAGTGATCCTGTACACCCTTCAAATTCTAAACACAAAAGATTCTGCAGATGCTGAAAATCCAGAGCAAGACCCACAAAAGGCTGGAGGAACTCAGCAATCAGACAGCGCCTATGGAGGAAAATAAACAATCAATATTTCAGGCTGACAGAGCCTTCCTCAGGACAAGAAAGGAAGGGGGAAGAAGCCAGAATGTCATGGGGGGAGGGAAAGCAGCACAAGCTGGAACGTAATTTCAATGTTCTTCTGGGTCTAAAGCTGCCTGTTTACTATGCAGATCATTTCCTTCAGCGTTGATCAAAAAATCACCTTCAAATAAGTTAAGCAAATTCTTTATTCATGTTTGCTTTGTACAATTTATTGAGGAGATAGCCTGATTAGAGCAGAATTGACTTCAAAGCATCAGTAGGTATATAAACAGATGTGTTGAAGCTTTGAAGTCAATTCTGCACTAATCAGGCTAATTAATAAGTTGTACAAGGCTGACATGGATCAAGAATTCAGAAAAAATATAACTTAAAAATTATTAAAATTCACGAACATTCATTTATCATTTCTGTAGTTTTTTTGGGAGGGAGACTGTTTAAATCAAACAAACACACTTTTACAGATGCAATCATTAACTGCCTTTATTTCCTTTATCAGGTCAGAAGCAGGGATGATAACTAATGTTTCTGCAATGTTCAACGTAAAATCAGAATCAGAATTATTATCAGTGACTTAAATGACCTGAATTGTGTTGTTTTGGAGCAGCAGTACAGTGCAAACACATAAAATTACCAGTGAATATACAAAGAAAGTATAGCAGTGTCTCTACTTCCTTAAATGTCTGTGAAGACTCAGCATGACATCTAAAGCTTTGACAAACATTATAGATGTGTGGTGGAGAGTACGTTGACTGGTTGCATCACGGCCTGGTGTAGAAACACCAATACCCTTGAACAGAAAACCCTACAAAAACTATTACCACGATAGGTCAACGGCAGACGCAATCTCAATGGCTCTTCACACGCTCTTGGACCACCTGGACAATACAAACACCTATGTCAGGATGCTGTTCATTGAATATAGATCAGCATTTAATACCATCATTCCCACAATCCTGATTGATAAGTTACAGAACCTGGGTCTCTGTACCTCCTTCTGCAATTGGATCCTCAACTTCCTAACTGGAAGACCACAATCTGTGTGGATTGGTGATGATATCTCCTCCTCGCTGATGATCAACATTGGTGCACCTCAGGGGTTGTAAATGAGCTTAGCCCATTGCTCTACTCTCTCTGTACCCATGACTGTGGGGATAGGCATAGTTCAAATACCATCTATAAATTTGCTGATATAACCATTGTTGGTAGAATCTCAGATGGAGATGAGAGTGCGTACAGGAGCAAGATATACCAACTAGTGGTGTGGTGTCGCAGCAAAACAACCTTGCACTGAATATCAGTAAGATGAAAGAGTTGATTGTGGACAAAGGATAAGACAAAGGAACACATACCAATCCTCATAGGGGAATCAGAAGTGGAGAGAGTGAGCAGCTTCAAGTTCCTGGGTGTCAAGATCTCTGAGAAACTAACCTGGTCCCAATATATCGATGCAGTTTTAAAGAGGGCAAGACAGCGACTATACTTCACTAGGAGTTTGAAAAGATTTGGTATGTCAACAAAAACACTCAAAAACTTCTATAGATGTACCACAGGGAGTATTCTGACAGGTTGCATCACTGTCTGGTATGGGGGGGGGGGGGGGCTATTGCACAGGACCGAAAGAAGCTGCAGAGGGTTGTAAATTTAGACCATCCTGGGTACTAGTCTACAAAGTACCCACGACATCTTCAAGGAGCAGTGTCTCAGAAAGGCAGTGCCCATTATTAAGGACCCCCAGCACCCAAGGCATGCCCTTTTCTCTTTGTTACCATCAGGTAGGAGGTACAAAAGCCTGAAGGCACACACACGCGATTCTTCCCCTGTCATCTGATTCCTAAATGGACATTGAACTCATGAACACTACCTCCCTTTTTTAATATATATTATTTCTGTTTTTTAATATATTCAATATATGTCTACTGTAATTGATCTGATTGATTTATTTCTTCTATATTATGTATTGCATTGAACTGCTGCTGCTATATTAACAAATTTCACAACTCATGTCGGTGATAATAAACCTGATTCTGATTGCTCATCACAGGTGAAGCCCTCCCAGCCATTGAGCAGATCTACAAGGAGCGCTGTTGCAGGGAAGCAGCATCCATCATCAAGGATCCCCACCACCCAGGTCAGGCCCCCCGCTTGCTGCTGCCATCAGGAAGAAGGCACAGGACCCTCAGGACACGCACCACTAGGTTCAGAAACAGTTATTACCCCTCAACCATCAGGCTCTTTAACCAGTGGAGATAGCTTCACTGGCCCCATCACTGAGCTGTTCTCACAGCCTGTGGACTCACTTTCAAGGACCCTTCATCTCATGTTCACGACATTTCTTGTTTGCTTGTTTATTTGTTTATCTACCAATTTAATTATTTAGTTTTTGCACTTTGTTGTCTTTTGCACACTGGTCATTCATCCATCATATTGGGTGCTGTCTTTCATGGATTCTATTGTTTTTCTTCCATGTGCCTCCAAGAAAACGAACACCAGGGTTGTTCATGGTTACATATAAAGAACTTTGATTTTCATTCTGGTTTCAAATATAAAGCACAACTATTATTGACGAGATGACGATTATACTTTATTTCATATAATTCAGTCCAACAAAATAATTGCGACCTAATTCCCAAACTCTATTTCTCAGCATTTTTGTCTTGTATTTGGCTTTTGTTTCACCAGTATTCAATCCCAATGGGATTTTTTTGTAAGTCTGATCTGCTCTCGGGAAAGACTTGCTACCAAATAATCAAATGACTTGGAATAAATTTTGTTGTAAAAGTTTTGTTCCTACTATCCTTAATACTGACACTTGTGCAATCTTCCAACCATCTAATAGGATATTTTGTGATCAGGAGCCTTTCAAAAAGGAGCACTTCAAAGACCTAAATGAATGAGTTAAAACATCGTATGTTTCAATAAGTAAACACATAGGCTTTCAGGAATAATAATAGATGAAACAGTCACTGAGTAGTTTGGTAAATAAAAGGTCGAAATGCCCAAAACCCTTTTGATTTATTATGAAAGCTTTCTTCGACAGGCTGTTCATAACTAGAAATGTTATTCATAACCAAGGAAACCAACAATCAAAATATTTGTTAGAAATAGAAAAATGAAAGCCTTTAATATCTTACTGTAAAATAATGATTTCAAAACTCCACATCCAAAGGATCTACAGTACTTTGTAAATTTCTTTCTCGAGTACACAAAGGCCATATTCTACTCATCAGCTTTGGACACGTCCATATCCGTGTAAGTGAACCTTCTCTTTAGCATGATGGTAAATTTCCTTTAGAATAACAGACATATCTTCTCGCTACATGTCAATATTTCTCAATATAAATTTACTTACCCAAGGTGCACGTTACTTTTGATTTTTGTAAAGGCAGATTTCTTCCTAGTTTTAAAATTTTATTTGTTGTATTAAACTCGATGATTGGTTAATGTTTAAGTTACTCCTGGGCCAAGGTGCAAAACACAGTACTAACAGTCATGTAAGGCACAGATAGCAAGTACCTCTGCATTCAAACAAAAGTATATACAGTACAGTCCAAATTCCTGAGTGACATGTCCTGTAAATTGAAGGTGCATGGGTGTTATCGGCGAGAACAAGCAGTGCTCAGCAGTACGCGTGCATGGAATCCAGCTTGTCATTCCACCAATCAAACACTGGAGGGCAGCAACCAATGAAGGGGCCAGCCCCCAACCCAGAACAGAGGCTGAGCTACATGGTCTCTGGCATCTCTTCTTGTGGACTGCTACAACAGCCTGCCATTTGAGGCCTACTCCTCGCTACAACTGATTCCGCACAGCTCATCTGCCATCTGCCCCGATTAAAACTTTGGAACATTTTATATTATCAATGTTCAACAGGGTATTGTCCTTGCAAGAGAAACGTCAAAGCTGTTAGACTGCACTCTGCCTTCACGTATTGATTATGATACTGTAGCAAGCAGTTACATGGTGTGCACCAAGTCCAGTTCCTCTACCAATGAGCACCTCCCTGATAGGGTAAGGCCTGAAGTTCTTAATGCCCAGCATTGTCCTGCAATCAAAAAAGGTGTTTAAAAAAGATTAAAACACCTTTGGTTGGCCCCAGGGAGGCCACTTTGTCCGAATGCATCCCCATCTTACCGAAAATCCCAATGTAATATAAAGTCCCAACGGTCCTTTTTCAGAATGCCACTAATGTAAGTGCTGCTGGGTAACTGGTAGGTAAACACAAAAATCCAGAAGAGTATAAGATTGTTGAAGAGGTACCTGTACAAAGTACATGGAGAACAATAAGGGGAGTACGAAGATGAACTGAGGTAAAAAAAATTTCAGAGCAGAAAAGAGTGTTGGGCATGGGGTTAGCAACCCCATCCTGTAAAGACCCACAGCTACAGGAACGCCAACACCTCATCCCTGGGAGTGGAAGGACATTCAATGGATTACACTTAAAAGACAGAATACTATGGCCAGCTGCAATCGGCAGCCTGTGCCCCAGTACAGGTGATGGACAGAAGAAGAGGAGAACCCAGATAAGTGTGAGGTGGTTCATTCTGGTAGGTCAAATATGATGGCAGAATATAATATTAATGGTAAGACTCTTGGCAGTGTGGAGGATCAGAGGGATCTTGGGGTCCGAGTCCACAGGACGCTCAAAGTAGCTGCGCAGGTTGACTCTGTGGTTAAGAAGGCATACGGTGTATTGGCCTTCATTAATCGTGGAATTGAATTTAGGAGCCCAGAGGTAATGTTGCAGCTATATAGGACCCTGGTCAGACACCACTTGGAGTACTATGCTCAGTTCTGGTCGCCTCACTACAGGATAGATGTGGAAGCCATAGAAAGGGTGCAGAGGAGATTTACAAGGATGCTGCTTGCATTGGGGAGCATGCCTTATGAAAACAGGTTAAGTGAACTTGGCCTTTTCTCCTTGGAGCGACAGAGGATGAGAGGTGACCTGATAGAGGTGTATAAGATGATGAGAGGCATTGATCATGTGGATAGTCAGAGGCTTTTTCCCAGGGCTGAAATGGTTGCCACAAGAGGACACAGGTTTAGGGTGCTGGGGAGAAGGTACAGAGGAGATGTCAGGGGTAAGTTTTTTTACTCAGAGAGTGGTGAGTACGTGGAATGGGCTGCCGGCGACGTTGGTGGAGGCGGATACGATAGGGTCTTTTAAGAGACTTTTGGATAGGTAAATGGAGCTTAGGAAAATAGAGGGCTATAGGTAAGCCTAGTAATTTCTAAGGTAGGGTAATGTTCGGCACAACTTTGTGGGCCAAAGGGCCTGTATTGTGCTGTAGGTTTTCTATGTTTCTAAAGAACGGGGTAATGAGCCGTCACTAGGGCAGAAAGTTAATGTGAGAACTAATTTGCATGACAAAACATTTTCACCTCTGCAGTTTACAACAAACAGCCTCAATTCTTTAGCTAGGTAAAGGCAGAGGAATGAAATGGCATCATGAACTAACAGGCTGTATTTAAATACTCGACAAATAGGGCTATCTAGGAATGCAGATCTAAAAAAAACTTCAGACCCTGGGAATAATTTTTTTTAAATCCCACAGGGAATGAAGTACTGAGAGGTCAAAATTCATTTGCCATTGGTGAAACTTGTCATTTGACATATAATCTGATCATAGACATCCTCTGGAAAAGTATCCAATACATTCAAGTTACACACCACCAATTCTTGATTTTCCAGTTAGTCTATTTTCCTAACAATCTGCAACAATTTCACACAAAGAGAATTGAAAAACAAAGTAGTATAAAATATAGAAACATGAAATGGGGCTCTTAACAGAACAGACGTTTTAATAAGAGACCACAGATGCTAGAATCTGGAGTAACATACAAAATGCTGGAGAAACCAGTGGAAAAAGAAACAGGTCAAGCAGCATCTATAGAGGGTAGAGACTCTCCATTTGGACTCAATAAAAAGCATTCAAACATTTTGCTTTAAATTCAACTAAATATGCAACACTTTTTTAGTTCCACTAAGTAGAGATGGCAAATCCTTAACAATGAAGACAACCATCTTGATAATACACACAAAATGCTGGAGGAACTCAGCAGGCCAGGCAGGACCCATGGAAAAGAGTAAACAGTTGATGGTTCGGGCCAAGACCCTGAAACGTGAACTGTTTACACATTTCCATTGATGCTGTCTGGCCTGCTGAGTTTCTCCAGTATTTTCCATATTTTCTCTTGTTTGCAATTGGACAACCATCTTGAAAACTGAGTTACCATAAAAAGTAAAACATGTCTTCAAAAATTTCAGCAATTATATTATTGCAGTTTGGTGAAAAGTCAAATCAAAACTTCTTACTCTATTTCTGCATGCCATCTCACTTTTACTACAAGTAGTTAAATCTAAGCCTGAACAAATAAGATTGTGTCCCAAAAACGTGAATCAAGAATGGAATTATGAAATAACTTTGGTCAGTGCAGAAACTTGTACAATTATCAAAAGGCCTCAGGAAAATAGGAATGCCATTTATTACATTAAGCAATTTGGCTGAACAGACACCAAATATTTTAAAAGTAATTCTACCCTCAGGCTCGTATGGTAATCAATCACAAATTACTTCATAATTCAATGTAACTGCAAACCAATAACTAACATTGAAAGCCTTTGACCTATTCCAAATATTTTGTTACAGCACTTGCACTGCTGCTGTAAAAAAAATTCTTTTAAAAAACCCTTGCAAGCTCAACCACAGAACCAAAATTATTAACAATTTTAATAGCACTGCAAGGATGCAACCGTATTTTGCTCATAGATTTCAAAAGGGACTCTCAGAGGAGACTGATCACAGGCTGAGACCACATTATTCTAGTGACGACAAAAGTAATCTTCTTTCAAATATTGCCATAAGATTAATCGAAGATAACATAATAGGCATATTTTCCTCAATCTGTTGAATGAACTAAGTTAAATTACTTTCATAATAGACTCACCCAAGGATGGAATGAAGAGGTAGGTTCAAAAACAGGTTTGTGATTCACTTAATCTTATCATCATATCAGATCTCAGGGTTGTTTTTGAATCACTTCAAGGTTCAAAGTTCAAGATATATTTAGTATCAAAGTTTTTTTCTTAGCATGTCGCACTAGACAGTCAGCCATTCTAGTCTGGCGCATGGTGTCAGGATTGGTCTCCTTTCGGATTAACCGGGTCACGATGTGAACGTTCCTGTCTCAACCCTTTTTTTTTACGAGGCCAAGTGGCTAGCTCAATGCTCAACCCAGCACGGATGGAAAGCGTGCTCGGAGGGTGGCCCAACTGGGATTCGAACTTGGGAGCCTTCGCTCCGCATTCCAGCGCTGATGCCATTGCGCCACCAACCGGCCAGTATCAAAGTACGTATGCTGTATACAACCTTGAGATTCGTCTCATTATAGGCAGCCATAATATAAAGAAATCCAACAGAACCCATTAAAAAAAAGTAGACTGTCAAACAGCCAATGTGCAAAGAAAGAAAAAAAAATCATGCAAACAATAAAAGCAAATAAGTAGTATTCAGAACTGAAGTTCCTGAAACTAAGTCGACAGAAGTGCATTAGTTGCAAGCCACAGCCTCAGTTCAGCACAGATTCATGGAGCAGCAAGCTGAACCAGCCCGTCTCTCGCCACCTGCCCCAAAACCCTGTTCTTTTCAATCTGGCCCGGTGCTTAAATCATCTTGGACTTGGGACCTGCTGCTTCGATAAGTTTGTGGGCCCGAGACCTGCCACCTCAACTCGGTCCACACTCAATCTTTCCGATTCGGCTCAGCACTTAAATTGATCAGACCTCAAATCTTCTCTCGCTCTCGGGTCAGGGCTTTAGCCACGACACTGTAGCATCTCCTTTCACCTCAGTTCTGCCACATCGAATTACCTCCAAGTCTGCGTCAGCAATTATGAAACATTGGCTCATTCCAGCTCTCAGGCCCGGACTCTACCACCTTGATTTGGCCCATATATGCTTTGCTGCAACCACCTTGTAAGAATCTCCAAAAGGTTATTTTTCACTTATTTCTATTTTATTCTTAAATGATCTAACCTTCTCAACCTTGTGCTGATGTCAACATTTTACTAATTACCAAATAATTTTATTGGGGAAACTTCGACAAATCGTTTGAGGTGATATCATTACACAGGAGATACACAGAAGACAAAGAAAGCAGACTTTTTTATCAATACAGATTCTAGAAGATACAGAATCCTTTGTGTTATTTTCCATACGAGTAATCAAAAAAACTTCAGATATTGGAAACATAAAGTGAAATAGAAAACACTAGCTCAAGGTCAGGTGCCAGTGCATCTCGCCACCTTTCTGACACTCAATTTAGCAGTGAGTTCCTGATCATGCAACAAATATGCATATACACCACCAAGAGACCAAGGAATCTAGGATGACTGGTCTACACTACATAATCCCACTCATTTGGCCCTGATTGAAAAAGGATATGTAATTTTAAAAACAATTATGTCAAATTACTACTGCTTGATCAGTTTGTGAATATTTCTGATCATAAACAAAAACAATGAACTGTCATCAGAACTGGTAAAAAGTTATTGGCCAAATATATTAACAACTTCTCTTTCAACAAGTGCCATTTGACTTACCATGCATTTCCAGCAAACTTTGCTTTATTTCATAACAGAATCCTCATCTACATTATGTCTTGATGGTGAGAATATGACCCAATTTAGACCACAAGACCATAAGACATTGAACCATAATTAAGCCATCTGGCCCATCGAGTCTGCTCCGCCATTCCATCATGGCTGATTTATTATCCCTCTCAAACCCATTCTCCTGCATTGTCCCCATAACCTTTGATGCCCTGATTAATCAAGAACCTATCAACCTCTGCCTTAAAAATACCTAATGACCTGCACACCCACCTGTGGCAATGAATTTCACAGATTCACCACCCTCTGCGAAACAAACTATTCCTCATCTCTGTTCTGTGTCCTCTGGTCCTAGACTTCCCCCACTGTAGAAAATATACTCTCCACATTCACACTATTGAGGCCTTTCAATATTTAATAGGGTTCAATGAGATTCCCCTCTCTCTTCTAAACTCCAGCAAGTTCAGGTCCAGAGCCATCAAATGCTTCTCATATGTAAACCCATTCCTTCCTGTGACCAACCAACAGGAATTCTGCAGATGCTGGAAATTCAAGCAACACACATCAAAGTTGCTGGTGAACGCAGCAGGCCAGGCAGCATCTGTAGAAAGGGGTGCAGTCGAAGTTTCAGGCCGAGACCCTTCGTCAGGACTAACTGAAGGAAGAGTAAGGGATTTGAAAGTTGGAGAGGGAGGGGGAGATCCAAAATGATAGGAGAAGACAGGAGGGGGAGGGATAGAGCCAAGAGCTGGACAGGTGATAGGCAAAAGGGGATACGAGAGGATCATGGGACAGGAGGTCCGGGAAGAAAGACAAGGGGGGGGGGACCCAGAGGATGGGCAAGAGGTATATTCAGAGGGACAGAGGGAGAAAAAGGAGAGTGAGAGAAAGAATGTGTGCATAAAAATGAGTAACAGATGGGGTACGAGGGGGAGGTGGGGCCTTAGCGGAAGTTAGAGAAGTCGATGTTCATGCCATCAGGTTGGAGGCTACCCAGACGGAATATAAGGTGTTATTCCTCCAACCTGAGTGTGGCTTCATCTTTACAGTAGAGGAGGCTGTGGATGGACATGTCAGAATGGGAATGGGATGTGGAATTAAAATGTGTGGCCACTGGGAGATCCTGCTTTCTCTGGCGGACAGAGCGTAGATGTTCAGCAAAGCGGTCTCCCAGTCTGCGTCGGGTCTCGCCAATATATAAAAGGCCACATCGGGAGCACCGGACGCAGTATATCACCCCAGTCGACTCACAGGTAAAGTGTTGCCTCACCTGGAAGGACTGTTTGGGGCCCTGAATGGTGGTAAGGGAGGAAGTGTAAGGGCATGTGTAGCACTTGTTCCGCTTACACGGATAAGTGCCAGGAGGGAGATCAGTGGGGAGGGATGGGGGGGACGAATGGACAAGGGAGTTGTGTAGGGAGCGATCCCTGCGGAATGCAGAGAGAGGGGGGGAGGGAAAGATGTGCTTAGTGGTGGGATCCCGTTGGAGGTGGCAGAAGTTACGGAGAATAATATGTTGGACCCGGAGGCTGGTGGGGTGGTAGGTGAGGACCAGGGGAACCCTATTCCTAGTGGGGTGGCGAGAGGATGGAGTGAGAGCAGATGTATGTGAAATGGGGGAGATGCGTTTAAGAGCAGAGTTGATAGCGGAGGAAGGGAAGCCCCTTTCTTTAAAAAAGGAAGACATCTCCCTTGTCCTAGAATGAAAAGCCTCATCCTGAGAGCAGATGCGGCGGAGACGGAGGAATTGCAAGAAGGGGATGGCGTTTTTGCAAGAGACAGGGTGAGAAGAGGAATAGTCCAGATAGCTGTGAGAGTCAGTAGGCTTATAGTAGACATCAGTGGATAAGCTGTCTCCAGAGACAGAGACAGAAAGATCTAGAAAGGGGAGGGAGGTGTCGGAAATGGACCAGGTAAACTTGAGGGCAGGGTGAAAGTTGGAGGCAAAGTTAATAAAGTCAACGAGTTCTGCATGCGTGCAGGAAGCAGCGCCAATGCAGTCATCAATGTAGCGAAGGAAAAGTGGGGGACAGATACCAGAATAGGCACGGAACATAGATTGTTCCACAAACCCAACAAAAAGGCAGGTATAGCTAGGACCCATACGGGTGCCCATAGCTACACCTTCAGTTTGGAGGAAGTGGGAGGAGCCAAAGGAGAAATTATTAAGAGTAAGGACTAATTCCACTAGACGGAGCAGAGTGGTGGTAGAGGGGAACTGATTAGGTCTGGAATCCAAAAAGAAGCGTAGAGCTTTAAGACCTTCCTGATGGGGGATGGAAGTATATAAGGACTGGACATCCATGGTGAAAATAAAACGGTGGGGGCCAGAGAACTTAAAATCATCGAAAAGTTTAAGAGCATGAGAAGTGTCATGCACATAGGTCGGAAGGGATTGAACAAGGGGTGATAAAACAGTGTCGAGGTATGCAGAAATGAGTTCGGTGGGGCAGGAGCAAGCTGAGACAATAGGTCGGCCAGGACAGGCAGGTTTATGGATCTTGGGTAGGAGGTAGAAATGGGAAGTGCGGGGTGTGGGAACTATAAGGTTGGTAGCAGTGGATGGGAGATCCCCTGAGCGGATGAAGTCAGTGATGGTGTGGGAGACAACGGCCTGGTGCTCCTTAGTGGGGTCACGATCAAGGGGTAAATGAGAGGAGGTATCCGCGAGTTGTCGCTGTGCCTCGGCAAGGTAGAGGTCAGTACGCCAGACTACAACAGCACCCCCCTTATCGGCAGGTTTAATAATAAGGTTAGGATTAGTGCGGAGGGAGTGGAGAGCAGAGCGTTCAGAAGGAGTGAGGTTGGAATGGGGACAAGGTGTGGTGAAGTCGAGACGGTTGATGTCCCGTCGGCAATTAGCGATAAAGAGATCCAGAGCAGGCAGAAGACCAGAGCCGGATGTCCATGAAGAAGAGGAGGGTTGAAGATGGGAGAAGGGGTCATCGGTGGGGGTGGAAGAGTCCTTGCCGAAGAAGTAGGCTCGGAGACGGAGACGGCGGAAGAAAAGTTCCGCATCATGGCGAACACAGAACTCGCTGAGGTGTGGGCGAAGGGGGACAAACGTGAGGCCCTTACTGAGAACAGAGCGTTCTGCCTCCGACAGTTGAAGGTCGGAGGGGATGGTAAAGACCCGGCACGGATGAGAGCTGGGATCAGAGGGGGGAGGGGGGAGGCTGGGGGTGTCAATGGAGAGGGGAGGGTTGAGGTGAGAGGAAGATGGAGCCTCCGAGGGCCCAGGAGCTGACGGTGGGATCTGAGGGAGACGGGGCTGCGGAGTGGTGGTGGGGGAAGGGGAGATGGGAGTCACAACAGCAGCACATAAAGACCCGGCCTGGAGTTCAAGGCTGGAATCTTGAGAGCTGGGATCAGAGGCGGGAGGGGGTAGGGTGGGGGTGTCAATGGAGAGGGGAGGGTTGGGGTGAGAGGAAGATGGAGCCTCTGAGGACCCAGGAGCTGACGGTGGGATCTGCAGGAGACGGGATTGCAGAGTATTGGTGGGGGAAGGGGAGACGGGAGTCACAACAGCAGCACATAAAGACCCGGCCTGGAGTTCAAGGCTGGCGTCGCAGTTGGTGGTTGCGCAATCGCTGTGAAGGTGTCCGTGGTCGTTGCTGGAGTCCGGGTTTTGAATATGCCCTGAGGTGTTGGAGCCGCCGAGATCCTTCCTGTGACCATTCTCATGAACCTTCTCTGGACCCTCTCCAATGCCAACATATCTATCTTTTCTTAGATAAGGGGCCCAAAACTGCTCACAACTGCTCAAGTGTGCTTGACCACTGCCTTATAAAGTCTCAGCATTTGATCCTTGCTACTGTATTCTCGTCCCCTCAAAATGAATGCAAACATTGCATTTGCCTTCCTTACCACCAACTCAACCTACAAGTTAACTTTAGGGAATCCTGTATAAGGACTCCCAAGTCCTTTTGCACCTCTAATTTTTGAATTCTCTCCCCATTTAGAAAATAGTCCATACCTTTATTTCTTCCGCCAAATGCATGACCATGCACTTCCCTATACTATATTACATCTGCCACTTCTTTGCCCATCCCCTCAATCTGCCTTTTGCAGACACTTTTTCCTTTACCTTCCCCTCTACCCATTTTCGTATCATCTGCAAATTTGGCCACAAAGCCAGTAATGCCTTCATTAAAATCTGTGACCTATAACGTAAAAAGAAGTGGTCCCAACACAGACCCCTGTGGAACACCACAAGTCACCAACAGACAATGAGGAAAGGTGCCCTTTATTCCCACTCTTTGCCTCCTGTCAGTCAGCCAATCTTCTATCCATGCTAGTACCTTTCCAGAAATACCATGGCATCTCATCTTGTTAAGCAGCCTCATGGGTGGCACCTTGTCAAAGGCCTTCTGAAAATCCAAATATACAACATCCACTGACTCTCCTTTGTCTATCCTGCCTGTTACCTCAAAGAATTCCAAGAGATCTGTCAGGCAAGATTTCCCCTTTAGAAAACCATGTAGACTTTGGCCTATTTTATCATGTGCCTCCAAGTAGCCCAAAACCTCATCCTTAATAATAGATTCCACTGTCTTTCTAACCACTGCAGTCTGCCTAACTAGTTTATAAATTTCCTTTCTTCTGCGTCCTCCCTTCTTAAAGAGTTGAGTGACGTTTGCATTTTTCCAATCCTCAGGAACCATTCCAGAATCTAGTGATTCTTGAAAGATCATTACTAATGCCTCCACGATCTCTTCAGCTACCTCTTTCAGAACACTGGGATGTTGACCATCTGGTCCAGGTGACTTACCTACCTTTAGACTTCTCAGCTTCCCAAGCACCTTCTCCTTAGTAACAGTAATGCCACTTATTCTGCCCTGACATCTTGCATTTCTGGCATTCTATTTGTGTCTTCCACAGTGAAGACTGATGTAAAATACTTACTCAATTCATCCGCCATTTCTTTGACCCTATCACTGCCTCTCCAGCATCATTTCCCAGTGGTCCGAAATCCACTCTCATCTCTTTCACTCTTTATATATTTGGAAAAATAAATTCTGTATTCTCTTTTACATTACTGGCTAGCCTACCTTCACATTTCATATTTTCTCTCTTTATAGCATTTTAGTTACCTAGTTAGTTTTAAAAAGCTTCCCATTCTTCTAGCTTCCCACTAATTTTTGTTCTATCATACACCCCCCTTTAGCTTTTATGCAGTCTTTGACTTCCCTTGTCATCCACAGTTACCTCATTCTCACTTAGAATACTTCTTCATCTTTGGGATGTAGATTTCCTGTGCCTTCCAAATTGCTTCCAGAAATTCCAGCCACTGCTGCTCTGCCATTATCCCTGCTAGTGTCCCCTTCCAATCGGTCTTTTTACCCTTGCAGTTTCTTACCTCTACCCACAAGGATTCTACATCTTCCAATCTTATGTCACCTTCTTCCAAGGATTTGATTTCATTTGTTAGCAATAGAGCCCCCTGCCATCCCCTTCTCCTACCTGCCCGTTCTTTCGATACAATGTGTATCCTTGGGTATTAAGCTCCCATCTATGATCTTTCAACCACAACTCAGATGCCTGCAACATCATATCTACCAATCTCTAACTGTGATACAAGATCACCTACCTTGTTTCAGATACTGTGTACATTCAAATATAACACCTTCAGTTCTGTATTCATCACCCTTTTTGTTTTTGGCCCCCTACTGCACTTTAACTCATTCCACTGACTGCAATTTTGCCCTACCATCTGCTTGTCCTCCCTCACGCTCACTACACTCTGCATCTAATTGTATTCCAACTGCCCTATCCTCAACCCTATCACTCCAGTTCCAAATCCCCCACCAAATTAGTTTAAACCATTACCCCACAGCTGTAGCAAACCTGCCCGCAAGGATAATGCTCTCCCCCCACCAAGTTGATTGTAACCCATCCTTTTTTTTTCAAAAAGAGGTCATACCTTCCCAAGAAGAAATCCCAATGATCCAGAAATCTGAAACCCAGTCCTCCGCACCAATTCTTCAGCCACGCATTCACCTGTCAAGCCATCCTATTCTTACCTTCAATGGCATGTAGCCCAGGAAACAATCATAGATTACTACCCTGGAAGTCCTGCTTTTAGAAAGCCATGGCTCCAATCCAAGACAACCCTGACCTGGCACCTGGGAGGCTACATACTATCCAGGTGTCTCTCTTTCACATCAAAAAAATCTGCTTTCTGCTCCTCTAGTTATGAATCACCTATCGTTACTGCACTCCTCTTCTCCTTCCTACTCTTCTTAGCCGCAGAGCCAGACACCCAGTTGCTGCAGCTTGCCCTTGATAGGTTGTTCCCCAAGCAGTATACTTATTACTGTGAGGAACAGCCACAGGGATACTCTGCACTGGTTACCTATTCCATTTCTCTCTTGACAGTCACCCAGTTTACTGCCTCCTGCAATTTAGGAGTAACTACCTCCCTGTAGTTTCTATCTATCATCTCATTTTCCCATTCGAGCCGAAGCTCATTGCGGTACAGATTCCAGTTCCTTAACATGGTCTCTTAGGCACTGTAGCTGGATGCACTTGTAGCAGATGCAGTTATCAGTGAGAGTGAAGATCTCTGAGTTCCCACATCTCACACAAAGAACACACCTTTACCTGTAGACCCATTCTCAGCACACTAGCTATGTACTAACAGAAAAAAAATTACTGAAAACTTACTTACTTTTGCTTGCCAAGCCTGTTGAGCCAAAGTCAAACCATTCTAACACTGCCACACTCCAACAATGGCTGCTCCATTTACACCTCCCTTCTTTTTTTGACCACACGCTGATCGCAGCCCACTCAAAAAAAAATATTATTTAAGAGTGTGTGGTTGCTGTTACTGAAGAAAGTAAAAATCAATTGCACACAACATGATCCTACAAACATCAATTAAATGGCAAAATCGTATTTTTCAGTTGTCACTGGTAGAGAATAAATGACAGCCAATGCAAAGAACTCCACTGCTCTGCCTCAAAAAGCATTAAAAACATCCTGATGAGTGTTCAGTAGATGTTGCATTATGCACTAGAAAGCTGATGCTTGTAAAAGTTCAGCACAGTCAACATGATTAAATGCTAAAAATCTGAATGGTACCAGAACACACATCCTGCTGACCAGGATGTGACCCACTACAAGACCATAGTGACATCCAAATCTTATGGATCGATACCCAGCTTTCAGCTGCATAGACAAAGAACCAAGATAAATGATCATGTTTTGGGTTCAGTAATCATTAACTTTTTTTGGAGTTTACAACAACAAGGGGTGATCTTATTGAAATGTACAAGATTCTAGGGGCTGTGACAAGGTAGATTTGAGATATTTCCACAAGTGGAGGAGTCTCAGATGGAAATATAGTCATGATGCAATGGGTAATCATTTAAAACTGAGGAACATTGGATTTCGTTTTAAACTCACAGAGGGTGGTAAATTTCTGGAGTTCTACACCCAGGTGTTATGCATGCTAGACTACTGAAGGTAGGTAAATAATATTTAAAACAAGATGGGGGAAATGGAGGGTAATGTAGGAGTGTCACAGAAACAGAGTTAAGGCCTTTGACAGAAAATGACAGGGCAGGCATGAATGGCCAGCAAATCAAACTTCTTATATAGATCAATAAAAACTGCAAAACATGGATTGCAAAGCTCAATAATTGGATATATAACAATAAGTAATTTAAAACTTATCACGAACAGCCTAGCTATGGCTCAATGGCCAAATATGGACTAGACTGCTGTACAGATTTTAAACTAGCATCGAGGCCCAGGACATCACACGGAGTACAACAGCCCTGATAAGTACGCGCTCCAGTTTAGGACCCTAGTCTGTGGACCTGTCCTTTTGTTTTCCACCACTATCTTAAAGCTAATACAATTATGGTCACTGTAGCCAAAGTTCTACTTGATTGCCACTTCAGCTACAAGAGCAGATCCAGTATTTCACTCTCCTAAGTAAGGTCATCTATATTAATTTAAAAATTTTCTTGGACACATTTCACAAATTCCACCTTGTCTAGGTCCTTAAAATTTTGGGTAACCCTAGTCAATACAGCGAAATTAAAATTTCTAACACAATCCTATTATTCTTACAATTATGAGCAAATTATAAAATATAAAGCCAAAAGATGCAGAAGGAAATGATGCATTTATAATTCTTTCATGAAGCTTGTTATATACTTAAATTCTCAAAAATGACAGCTTTCATGGCCAGAAATTAAACCAATCAATTCAGAACCAGGGTGATATCTTAGTCCCTAGTTTGTCAATAGCGTCTGTCAGCAATATTCCATTCATATCAGTGACTGGATTCACAATTTCTTTTGAAAACCAAAAATCAAACTATTCAATTCAGCTATCATCAAACTCACAATATTTTGTCACCACACACACACACACACACACACACACACACACACACACACACACACACACACACACACACCCACGGCATGAACAAATAAAAAACTGATTTTGGGAGGAAAGTAATATTCAATAGACTACCAAAATCTATTCTTATCTATAACATGAATGAGTACAGGTGACCACCCCCCCACCCGCCGGCCACCCATGTTGTAGTCATTTGAGTGATGAAAATTCATCCTCATGGAATTTATCATTCATTATCCTAAAATTTGTGAAACAGAATAGAATTCACTCTCTAGGGATGAGTATGAAAAGTAAGTAAATCAACAGAAATCCTTTTTTTCTCCTAACTCATTCCTTGATGCGTGCAGATAATCTGGCTTTGTAAAATAAAAACGCATCCCGTTTTCTAACAATGCAACTAAGATCCCAGACCTTCCAAACTGCAGAGATCAACTCTACTACCACAGAAAGATGACCCTGTGATTTCAGTCTCTGAGGCCAACATGAGAGCATCCTTCTGGAGGGTGAACCCAACAAAAGCATCCAGCCCAGATAGGGTACCTGGCCGAGAGCTAATGGCCTGTGCTGATCAACTAGCTGGAGTATTCATCAATATCCCTAATCTCTCGCTTCGGCAGTCTGAGGTACCCATCTGCTTAAAGAAGGCTTCAATTATACAAGTGCCTAAGAAGACTGAGTTAACCTGCTTCAATGACTATCATCTGGTTGCACTTACATCCACCGTGATGAAGTGCTTTGAGAGGAAAGTGATGAAACATACCAACTCCTGCCTGAGAAGTGACTTCCACCCCAATACACCTACTGGCACAACAGGTCAACAGCAGATACCATTTCATTGGCTCTTCACTCAACCCTAGGACATCTGGACAGTGAAGATGCATTTCACAGCTCAGCAATCATTATCATCCCCTCTAAACTAATCAACGAGCTTCAAGACCTTGGCTTCAGTATCTTCTTATACAACTGGATCCTCAATTTCCTCACTTGCAGACCTCAGTCAATTCGGATTGGGAAAAACATCTCCACAATCTCCACCATCACAGGTGCGTAAGGTTGTGTGCTTAGCCTCCACTCTACTTGCTTTACACTTATGACTATGAGACTAAGCACAGCTCCAAAACCATATCTAAGTTTGCTGACACCACCACTGTCATTGGCTGAATCAAAGCTGGTGACGAATTAGCATATAGGAAAGAGATTGCATATCTGACTGAGTGGTGCCACAAAAACCTCTCACTCGATGTCAGCAAGACTAAGGAGCTAATTAATGACTTCAGGAGGAGGAAACCAGAGGTCCATGAGCTAGTCGTCATCAGGGGATCAGAGGTGGAGAGTGTCTGCAACTTTAAAATACTCAGTGTTATAATTTCAGGAGATCTGCCCTCGATCCATGACACCAATGCAATTACAAAGAAAGCACAGCAGCGCCTCTACCTCCTTAGAAGTTTGCAAAGATTCAGCATGACATCTAAAACACTGACAGACTTCTCTAGATGTGTGGTGGAGAGTATATTGACTAGTTGCATCACAGCCTGGCACGGAAACACCAATGCCCTTAAACAGGAAATCTTACAAAAAGTAGTAGATATGGCTTAGTCCATCACGGATAAAGACCTCCTCACCACTGAGCACATCTACGTGGACGGTCATCACAGGAAAGCAACATCCATCATCAAGGACTCCCACCATCCAAGCCACACTCTCTTCTTGCTGTTGCCTTCAGAAAGATGGTACACACGCCAGGTTCAGACACAGCTCTTACTGCTCAATCATAAAGCTCTTGAACCCACAGGGATAACTTCACTCAACATCACTCACCCCATCAACTGAACTACTCCCACAACCTATGGACTCATTCATGTTCTCGGCATTTATTGCTTATTTATTTATTTCCTTATTATTATTTGTATTTCCACAGTTTGTTGTCTTTTGCACACTGGTTGTTTGTCCGTTCTGTTGAGTGCAGTCTGTCACTGATTCTGCATTTCTTGGATTTACTACATATGCCTGCAAGAAAATGAATCTCAGGGTTTTTATGGTGACTTATTTATTTTGAACTTGAAATGTTATTTTACCATACATTTACACTAAACTAATAGCAAGGCAATAAACAAATATACCACAGTAGTGAATTCCAAGATAAATTACAGGAACTTTCCAATATAGATTAAGACATTACCTTGTAAGGCAGTGAGCTATACAGATCACAAACACATGTTAAATTATTTACATCGCAGAATAACAAAACTTTTCAATCTTTTTATTAATTTCATAGAATGAAAACATAACAAAGCAAAAATACAAGTAGTAGGAGATACATTGTTACATTTAAAATGAGTAATTATAAAACCAAATAGTAAAAATTAACAAAGCTCCCAATCGTGCAGAATAATAGTGAATAATACAAAGCAAAACAAAACTGAAGAAAAATCATGAAAAAGAAAAAAAAGAAAAAAAAAACAAACCCCATCCCCAAAAAAAACTAAACTAAACAGAATTAGTCAACTAAACTAAAAGACTTGGGCAATACTAACAAATTGAAAATGGGAAAGAAGAAAACCTTAGTGTCGACGACTCCATTCCTCTCAACCAACAGTACAGAGAAATAAAACAAGTTTGGAAATGGTCAAATTACATCAAATGAAAATGCTGAATGAATGGCCTCCAAGTTTTTTTCAAATGTAATGGAAGGGTCATAAATCGCACTTCTAATTTTTTCCAAATTCAAACATACCATAGTTTGTGAAAACCAATGAAATACCATAGGAGGGTTAATCTCTTTCCAATTCAGCAAAATGGATCTTCTAGCCATTAGAGTAAGAAATGCAATCATCCTACGTGCTGAAGAGGTTAAATAATTTGAACCTATCATTGGTAACCCAAAGATAGCAGTAATTGGATGAGGTTGTAAGTCTATATTCAAAACCATTGAAATAATGTCAAAAATGTCTTTCCAATATTTTTCCAACAAAGGACATGACCAAGACATGTGAGTTAAAGAAGCTATCTCGGAATGACATCTATCACATATAGGATTTATATAAGAATAATAACGAGATAGTTTATCTTTAGACATATGAGCCCTATGTAGTACTTTAAACTGTATCAACACATGTTTAGCACATATAGAGGATAAATTAACCAATTGAAGAATTTTTTCCCATTTTTCAATCGGTTTAATAATGTTAAATTCACTTTCCCCGTCAGCTTTAATTTTATTGGAAACATCGGGACATAAATTCATAATTATATTATATATAATTGCTACAACACTTTTCTGAAAGAGATTTAAATCTAAGATTTTTTCCAAAGTGTCCATTGGATATGGGTGTGGAAAATTAGGAGAAACAGTAATTAAGAAGTTTCTAATCTGTAGATATCTAAAGAAGTGAGATCTGGGTAAGTTATATTTATTAGAAAGTTGATCAAAAGACATGAAACAATTATCCAGAAATAGATCACGAAAACGTATTATACCTTTGGTTTTCCAATCAAAGTAAGCTTGATCCATAGTAGAAGGTTGAAACAAAACTTTTTTAAAAAATCATCTTTGCCCAATTAAATTCTGCTAAACCCCATATAAAGTGCACTTGAATCATGGGAAACTACAAAACTGGGCTCATCTTTACGGTGCCACAGCCCTTTTGCTTGAAAGCATCCAATCACATACTTTTACTGTGACGCCTAACCCCAATAAGCGTCTGGTATCTTACATGGTATTTTACAATAAAAAATTCTGCTCTATTTTTTACCTTTATCATCTAATTACAAAGCCTTTGTGTGAAGGGGGTCTAAACCCTGTCCCTGGCATGTTTTCAATAATTCAGCACATAATTACAAAGACCACTGATAAACTAGGTTTCAATTTCTAATCAACCCAACACATCTAAATTTGCACTCATTCAAATCCATCAAGCCCATTTTCTTAACATTGTGATTTAGCCCTAACCCATCAAACCAAAATGACAATCTAATTTTTTTTTTAAGTAACCCACAATGAAAACAGAACATTTGCTCAAACAAAACCACATGTCCTCAAGACCATGTTTTTTTTTTCCCCAATTGAAGGCAATTGTTTATATGCAGCAAGAACGTTTGTAACCAACCACACAACCCATCTACACACTTTCAACAAAATCTTGTAAATCATTGCAACTTTCATGCAGATAACACAAAATTTCACTGGAATAGTTATAATTATGATTTCAACTTGCTTCATTCTGAGGGATCTCAGATGAATCATACACTTGAAAAAAATCTCAAGTTCACTGGGCTTAATTCAAATGAAGTACTCAAAAATGCACTTTTCTTATGACATTAACTACCTGAAATTATATACAACAATTATGTTACTAAAACATCTTTCCCCAGAGCAAATCAAGATGTGTTTTACTTTCAACTCAGGGGAAATCTATACTCTCAATTAGGAAATTATGTTATCAACTGACTAGCTTCTAATCAGCTAAATATTACAAGTTTCATAACCCCTACCCTCATGGGTGAGTATTAGTGTATATATTTTGCATAAAGCTTATATCAAAAAGATGCTTATTTTAACAAGTCTACGCTAAAACAATGTTTGTGTTGATGTCCCACAGTCAATTTATTTCCATTCAAATTCTAACCCCACAAGAGTACAAAACACATAAATACCAACTCCTTACACAACCCATCAGCCATTCACAGTCTAAATGTCGCAAGGCAGGGAGATGGTTAGATGAAAATCTATAATTAATGGTCTAAAGAACATTTTTAAAATATTGGTGTTTGCTGGTACCTTGATTTGTGCTCAGGATGTGTGTCCAAGTATTAGAGCTCTAAGGGAATCAATGTTAAGAGATATCAATACTTTATTTTTTAGAGTGATGTATTACTGAAACTGTTGCAGTACCAGGAAGCTGGTGCAAACTGCTGCCCTCTCCATTGCTCCACACTAGACAGAAATTCTTGACCTCTGTTGGCAATCTAATAGCAATGAATTGCTCAAGGGCCCTGGAATTAGGCAGTTTCAGCAATGGGATATAGGGCATTGATTAGACTGTATCCAGGCTCGTACAGTAAACACTGCTTCATTTAAAGCTGGAAGCCTTCATTTCCATTTTTTTTTAAAAAGATGTTAAACCATATGCAACTCAACACACCATTAAAATAAAGCATCTTGCTTCATCAAGAAAAATGTCAGCAGCTGACAGCAGTGCTAATTTGTTCATTTCTGTCAACTTATGTTTTTGATTTATATGTATTTCGCTACTACAAGAAATGCATACTGCTACACGTACAATATGCAAGATAATAACTCTTATTATTTACTATTGCATGGACTAAAGCTAAAACAACAGATATCAATTCCATGGAAGAATGAAGTTGACAAGGGCTGGAGCCCCTCATTCATCTTTATATTGTTAGCTGTGTGTACTTACTTCAACGTCAACTACAATATGTGTAGCTACAGTGACGGCTGTGCACTGATCATAACAAAAAACTGCTTCAAGTCCTACCACTGCATGTTTTCAATTTGAAGTTTAATAGATTACCACAAAACAGTATGACCACACAAACTGTCAAGCTTGTGGTAAAAAAACATAATTGTGAACTAATGAAGCAACACTGCTATTACTTACCATACCAGACTCAAACACAATTCTTACAGATACAACTTGGTCTCAGAATGCAATAAAATGCTGATAAGTCACTATCTGGCTATTTGGAAATACTGACAGGTTAAGTATCCGGCTCACCAATTAACGTTTCCCATTCACTGTGGCATCAGTTACCACACTCTCTGCTCACTCACCTTGTCTATTTGCCACACCTCTTTGAAGCTTACCTGGTCCGTTCGCTACAAGAGAAAATACACAGATGCTGGAAATCCAAGCAACACACGCAAAATGCTGGAGGAACTCAACATGCCAGGTAGCATCTAGAAGAAGAGTACAGTCAACATTTCGAGCCAAACCCCTTCAGCAGGACTAGAGAATAAAAGCTGAAGAGTAGATTTAAAAGGTTTTGGAGGGGAGAGAGAAACACAAGGGGGCATTACCAGAAGTTCGAGAAGTCGATGTTCATGCCACCAGGTTGCAGTCTACCCATACGGAATATAAGGGGTTGTGAACAACACCCCCCCCCAACTCTTCAGCATTTCCCATCCCCTTCTCCCTCTCTCACCTTATCCCCTTGCCCACCCGTCACCTCCCTCTGGTGTTCCTCCCCACCTTCTCTTTCTTCCTTACATGGCCTTCTGCCTCTTCAATCAGCATTCCAGCTCTTTACTTCATCCTTCCCCATCCAGTTTCACCCATCACCTTGTGTTTCTCTCTCCCTCCCCCACCTTTTAAATCTACTCCTCAGCTTTTTCCTCCAGTCCCGCCAAAGGGTTTCGGCTCGAAACTTCAACTGAACTTGCTTCCTAGATGCTGCCTGGCCTGCTGAGTTCCTCCAGCATTTTATGTGTGTTGCTGGTCTGTTCACTGCCTCCCCTTGAAGCTCTGTTTGCCATCCTTCCTCAAAACTTACCTAGTTCCAATAAATATTTGTCTATTATGTATTATCTTTTAAAAAAAAGAGAATTGAAAGTTCACCAGAGCATTAATATGAATAATTTTGAATAATCCAAACATCTGCTAGTTCAGCACCAGGAAAACATAATGACCAAGTTGGTCAATTAATAACCCTCACCTCCAACATGCAAAACATTTACATTTCGATATTTTGGCAGGGAGCAGAAGTACAACTGCTTCCTCACCTGCTAAAGAGGATGGATTTCAGTATCAAAATTAAATCTCAAAAAAAAATTATTCTAATCCAGTAAGTAAGCTTCATCGAATATCAAAGTGATATGCCAGAAGTTAACGCTTACGCAATTTAATCACTTTTCACGATCTGAAGTCCAGATGAAAACAAAGAATACATCTCATCCCAAATATAATAGCATTAATAGAGGAGGAGTTGTCAGTAGATCTTCCAGCTAAAGGACAGAGGTAGACCAGTGTAATGAATCCAACTTTCAGTTGGATCTTGGTTAGCATGCACCTAACACACCTGCCTTTGCTCTTGATCATTTAATGTTTTCATCCAAGTATCTACCTGAGTTTTTAAAAAGATCCCACTTTATGCAACAGTCACAACTTTAAAGGGCAAGATTCCGACTATGTTGTGGAAAAAAAATTTCAAATATATCCTTTTGTGACTGAATGCAGCTTTTGGATTACAGCTCCTATTTTTTAAATCCCTAACAAATAAAAACCTCCAAGAGGACCACAGCCTTGTTGTTGGGTTTGGAGGCTTGCATGCCTCAATGACCTGGAGAGCTAGGCTGGCTGGAGTCAGGATTTTGTGATTCAGCTCATAGTAGGGTCACCCATGCCAAACAGGTCAAGGGTAGAGGCCAGACTTAGAGTGGTCCACGGGTCCTCCAGGTTCAAGGGTTCTGCTCAGGGATAACAACCCTAACTGGAAAAACAAAATGGTTATGGAAACAGCAATGAAGAATCCTTCTATATCTGAATGTGATGGTATTCCTGAGTCTCCACCCCAGGACTTAGGTGACTGACAGTAGTGAAAACTGAGAGGAAGCTACTGACATGAAGAAGGGAGCCCTGAACACCGCCAGAGATGAAGGACCGATGAAGGACCTTCTTTGATGCCCTAAATGCCAGTGGCGTAATGGACAGTAAAGTAAAAAAAAAATCAAATGAAAAAAACGCCTTTTTATCTAGTCCATCACCCCTTATCTGTCTGAACAAAAAATAAAAGGCAACAGAATGGATTCTATCCTTGCAGTATTACTCCTCAATTCTGAGTACCATTCTCTTCAGAAAATGGAAGACTTCAAATAAAGCTGGTGTTTGAAAAGCAACAGACAGAAGACTATCACACTTCCTCCAGAAATGCAATAGCTAAAGACAGCAGTAAATAGAAAGGTTCTTTCTCAATCCAGATCAAGGCACAGGTTTATCCTTTATCAATCAAATTAAAAGGTATCGGGGGTACATTATGAAGGTTAAATGGCTCAACTACTAGGGCTTATTTGACCAACTAACGTTGGTCAAATAAGTAGGTACAAAAATTAATTTTACCATCATGGCTCAACTGCAATGAATTGCTAAATAAGGGGAAGCAACGAGCAAACATGTCACAGGAAGATGTTAAAATAATTTTGAAAATCATATCTTTCTCACTGTTTGGGTGGGTTGTTTAATATTTACCTAACATACACCTTAGGCATGAAAGCCAGCAGGTTCCATATTCTCCTCTGGCCCATACTAACCTCACCTGGACCATGGAATAAAGCAAACAGCAAGAGCCTGATGCTCTCCAACTTTTAAGCTTGACATCACATCATTATTCATTCCTTTCTACAACTTAACGTTTTGATTCACCATGGTTACCATCCCTGGTGAATCACAGTTTTGGTCAACTATACTGCATATTTCCCTTCGAATTTTTCACCAATATAAACATTCTCTGCCTGGAAAATGTTATGAATGGAAACAAGAACAGAATTTATTCATATTGTATAGTATAGGGACACAAACAATTATGAGGTATAAAAACATGAAAAATGATGGAAAGCTGTGTTAAAGTTCTCTAAATTGTGCCAAATTGAGAAATGCCAAGTATATTCTACAAAGTATAGTGCATTACCACACTAACCACATTATCGTAATTGGAGCAGCACGATTCAATATGAACATAATAAGTCTTTCAAAAGGATTCCTGAAGCAGCACCTAATTGGATAAAAAAAATTACTATTACAGAATCTATAACATTTACACAAGTGCTGTTTAGCATCCACGGCATTATGTTCCTCTGCAGAATGTCCTTGTTTAAGTCTATTAATATTTCCCTCTATTCTACTCTCTCTCATCAGAAATAACAGAAAACTTGCAAAAAAAAAAGCCTGCCCCACCTAATCACACCTTCACTACCGGCTCCATGCCCCTGCAGGTCACAACAGCTGTTATTTAAAAGTGATAAGCATTACTGCCTCTACTACCCTTCAAGTGATTTCTTTTTTGGTCTCTTCCACTCTTCTGCCAATTATTCTAAATCTATGTACCTTGGTCTCTGACCATGCAACTGAGAGAAACAGCCCTTAATTCTTCCTTTACAATCCCTTATCTAAATCTCCAGTACCATATCCAATCTTTCTTCATGGCTACAATCTTCCAGTCTTGCACTATCCTCAAAAGTACCATCCACACTCCTCCAGTGCAATATTTTTCCAGTAATTTAGTGACCAGAACTGTACAGAGTACCCAAGCTATGAAATGACCAATGCTGTTTATTGTTCAAGCTAAATTTCCCTGTTATTTTCTAGATTTTTAATGACTTGACAAAGTTATGCTGTTTTGAAACTTCCCTACTGACCTGTCATGTGGCATTTAAGGATCAGTGTACATACATTCCAAGATCCTGGTTTTTCCTCACCTTGCACTGTACATTCCCCGTGTCTTACTGCAACCCTCCAAATACATTATTTCCCTCTGCTTCCCTAATCTCTCTTCTAAGTTTCACTACTACACTTCCCATATTTTTTCTACTTCCAGATAATGGTCTGCTTTCATACAATGCTATTGATGATTGCATGCTCCAAATCCAAGAGTTGTCCCAAATAAGCGGAACCCACTGTATTGTCTTTGTTTCTAGGCAATATTCCATCTAATTTGCCACTCTCACTTGGATCCCACAGGCTTTTGTACTTTTGACCAGTCTGCTAAGTGGGTCATAGATAGACACAAGCAGAGTACATACATCAAATGCACTATCCTACAGAACAATCTTGTTACCTCAAAAAAAATCCAATCATGCGTTAAACACAGCCTTCCCTTAACAAATCCATGCTTTCTAAATGAAGGCTTGTATGAACACCCAAGAATGGGACTCCAGTAAGTTGCCTACCAAATTTAAACTACTCTAATTTCGAAGGTTTCAAAGGGGAGGGAGGGAGGGAGGGAACGTCGACTCAGACATGAGAGGCCTGTGTTGGGCATTTTCATGCCTTACAAGGCGCAGATTGGAAGTCTGTGTGGGGCGCCACTCCTTGCACAGACACTAGAGCGATGTGTGATTGAGTGCCTTGCTCAAGGACATAAACACGCTGCCACAGCTGAGGCTTGAACTAGCAACCTTCAGATCATTAGACAAACGCCTTAACCACTTGGCCACATGCCCAACACAAAGGTTTCAAAGGTACATTTAATGTCAGAGAAATGTATACAATATACATCCGGAAATGCTTTTTCTTCACAACCATCCATGAAAACAGGAGTGCTCCCAAAGAATGAATGACAGTTAAATGTTAGAACCCCAAAGTCCCCCCCCCCAGCTCCCCTCCGTCCCACGCGTAAGCAGCAGCAAGCAATGATACCCCCTCCCCACACCAGCAACTAAAAGCATCGGCACCCACCACCGAGCATTCAAGCACGCAGCAAAGCAACAGCAAAGACACAGACTTGCAGTACCCCAAAGACAACTCATTTACCCGGTATATTGGTTTCTTGGTTTATTCCTTCTTCCTTCCTTTGTGCACAAAGTTAGCAGTCCTACAATCCTCTGGCACCATCCTTATAGCCAGAAACTTGAATAACTGTCGTCAGACCCTCTGTAATACCCGCCTTTCCATTTTTTAAAATCTGGGATATATTTCATCCAGAGATGACTACGCATTTTCAAAGATCTTAAATTCACTGCTTTTCTCCATTTATCCTAACTCATTATTTCACGCACTTGGTCTTTAATTGCAAACAGCAACAATTAAATACACTACCTTTGGTAAATATGCACACAAAATATTCAGTAAGCCCCTCAACCATATCCTTCCCCACCATACAAATGACTTTTTTCATCCCTAATAGTCCATTCTTTTCCTTGGTTACCCTCTACTCAACGTATTATCTCTGACTTCATAAGTTTTTTTTCTATAATTTTTCTTACTCTTTACCTTCCTAATTTAAAATTTTATTGTTATACTTTCTATACTCTCAGCTGGCCCCTACTTAAATGTATCTATTTTATTCCCTTGAGCCACTCCTTGAAGCAAATTCCACATTTTCACCACTCTCAAGTAAAGAACATCTTTGTGGCTATTTTCTATTGATCAGCTCTATTTATGTTCACAAGTGGAAACATTCCCTCTGCATGCACTATTAAAATCTTCTAATAATTTTAAAAGCCCCTACTGGGCAAAACTTCTGCTCTTTTTTCTCAAGAGAAAAGCAACTCAGTCTGTTGATTCAAATTATAAACGAACAACACTTCAGGATTCAGGGTTTGGACCAGAATCAATCAAAATACATTCATGATCTGGCATTCTATTGAATCATTCAATTGATGTATACTTTCCTTTTCAGAGAGGGCCTCATTAACTTATGGTGCCAGTAGCCAGTTGGACTTAAAATCAGCACAAAACAGCAAAGTATTTTTGAGAAAGATCTGAAATTAAGTCAATAACAATATTTTCTTACTAACCCTAATGGAATAAGACTTTGCTATATTGATAGCATTCACAGATTCACAAGTTAGACCACACTACACTCAGCTGCAAAATTGAACAAGCAAGTGACCTACTAGTGAAAAACTATATTCCAAGTGCTCTTAAATCCACTGTGCTCCTAAAATGTACGGAATTGACATGACCCAGGTCTGATTGCCAATCTGGAACGAGCTTAACTTGTTTTACTCCTGAAATCATTATGTTTCGAAGATCCTGAGCTGGACAAGTTGGAAAGGAGAGCAAAATAAATACTGTACAAAGCAAAATCAGCAGACTTAAATTCTTCACTGTGTAATCTCTGACTACATACCAAATAGGTGTGCCCAATGGTTTGGCTTTATCTTTAAGTTCATGGTTAACTTGCAAGTTTAGTCAGTGATAAGGAATGCAAGTGCAATGCTAGCATTCATTTCGATAGGATTAGAATATGAAAACAAGAATGTAATGCTGATGCTTTATAAGGCACTGAACAGGCCGCACTTGGAATATCGTGAGTAGTTGTGGGCCTCTCATCTAAAACAAAAGACATGCTGGCATTGGAGAAGGTCCAGAGGATGATCACAAGAATGATTCTGGGAATGAAGGGGTTAATGTAAGAGCAGCATTTGATGGTTGCACTCACTGGAATTTAGAAGAATGAGGGGGAACCATTGAAACCTATCGAATATTGAAAAGCCTAGAGAGAGTGGAAGTGGAGAGGATGTTTCCTATAGTGAGGGAATCTAGGACCAAAGGGCACAGGCTCAGAATAGAGGGACGTCCATTAGAACAGAGATTCTTTAGCCAGAGGGTGGTGAAGCCATGAAATTCATTGCCACAGATGGCCATGGAGGCCAAGTCCTTAGGTGTATTTAAAGTGGAGATTGATAGATTCTTGCAACACGCACAAATACTGGAGGAACTCAGCAGACCAGATAGCATAGACTCTTGATTGGCAGTAGTCTCAAAGGTTACAGGGAGAATGGGGTTGAGAGGGATAATAAATCCGCCATCATGGAATGGCAGAGCAAATTTGATGGGCCAATTCTGTTCTTGTGTCTTATGGTCAACATCCTGAAGATCTATACTGGACCCTACACATTGATGCAATTATGAAGAAGGCACACCAACAGCTTATTTCAGTAGCAGTTTGAGCAGATTTAGTCTGTCACCAAAGGCTTGAGAAAATGTCTACAGATATACTGCGGAAATCATTTTGATTAATTGCATCACTGTCTGGTAAGGAGGCCCAAAAGCACAAGATCAGAAAAAACGAGAGGGTTGTAAACTCAGCCAGCTCCATCGAGGGAACAAGCAATCTCAACACTGAGGACATCTTCAAAAGGTGGTAACTCAAAATGGCAGCATCCATCATTAAGGAACCTCACTATCCAGGTTATGCCCTCTTCTCATCACTACCATCAGGGAGAAGGTACAGGAGCTTGAGGAAACATACAATGTTTTAGGAACAGCTTCTTCCACTCCACAGTTAAATTTCTGAATGGACCTTGAACACTACCTGATTTTTTGGCACTACTTATTTATTTTCTATATACATTTCTTATTGTCAAGTATAGTAATTTTTTTATGTGTTGCACTTTACAGCAGCCGCCAAACAAATTTCATGACATCTGTGAGAGATAATATGTCAGACCACCACGGTAGCGTAGTGGTTAGTACATGCTATTTCAGCTCGAGACGTCAGAGTTTGAAGTTCAATTCCAGCGTCATCCATAAGAGAGCTCGAGAGCGTACAAGTTTCCTCTGGGTGCTCTGGCATCCTCCCACAATTCAAAGATGCACTGGTTAGTAGGTACTTGGTTGTTATATATTGTCCTATGGTTTAGGCAGGGGTTAAATCGGTGGGTTGCTATGCAGTACTGTTCTTTGTGGCGGATGGCCCTGTTCTGCACTATATCAATAAATAAAATAAATAATAAAACTGATTCTGATTATTATACCAACTGTAACAGAAGAACAAACTTTAAACAATTATTAAAATAACTGGGGGAATACCAGCACACAAGGAAATGTTCATGGATTTAATAACGACGAAAAGCTGCTCTGGAAACATGACTACTTTATACATAGATTACATTTCTTAATCAACTGGAATAATCTTGCAATTTCCTCACAGAAAATGCTATATTGTCATTCTTAAGTCAAAGAGATAAACAACCAAGTCTATACAAATTTTAACCTGAAGATTTCCAAGGTTCAGATGCCAGACATGAATCATTTGATTTATCCTCGTGATCTGATGTTCAATTGAACTATTCTATTAACCTTCTTTTCTACAGGCATCATTAACTTTTTGTACCAACAACTAAACCAGTAATTTCTACCAAAACTGTGACAGACAAACCAGCTATTGCTAATATACACCAGTTGATAGACAAATCTCTGAATTATCGCTAGCATTCACCAGTATACTTAAAAGGATACATCACCACAATACCTAGAATTTAAAAATATCATTTGCACCCAATAGAACTAGCTGCAGAAAAATAGGATTCATCCAATCAGGAGTTGCTTCTTTTAAAAACAGAAGACAGTTCAATAACATAAGGAAATAGCTTATATCCTTAGAAACCCTAAGAACATTTATCAGTTGCATTATGCATACCGCACAATAAACATTCAAATATAATTTTATCTATGGTTACCATTCTTGCTTTTTTCCTGAAACAATTACGGGTATGAGAATCCTAGATCTCATATACATGGAAATTAAAAACTGCAATAATTCATCAGTACTACTGCAAAACTTCATTGTCCACAAACTTTTCAGCTATCTATATTTTAGGAGGCAAACACAGAGTATTTTGAAAATCTTACAAAACCCTGGTTTCATAGTATCATAATGCTTTATAAAGTCATTGTAACTCCCCAGATCAATGCAAATTAGTTCAATATTACAGGTGCACATAACTCAAGCTCCCCAAACAATATATTTAACACTAAAAGCTACAAGTAATTGCCTCAAAAGACCCTTGTTACTTTAACAACAGGGACTGTTAGCCTAGCAACCACACAATGAATACATTTCTACTGTACCTGGACCACTTAGATATGAGGAGAATCCAATCCCTAACTTAGATTTATATCAGGAAGCTGCAGACAAACCTTATAAACATCATATCAGGGTGTCAGGAACAGTATAGCGGAAGGGGGATGTCTTCAACCAGTATTTACGTTGAATGTCTCCATCGAACTTTGCACAACCTTACATTTCATTAAAGAAACCTCTGCAGCGGGGAATAAAAAGTTACTTAACGGATTTGACCATGCAGGATCATTATAAACTGTGCTGATGATATCTATTCTTCTCTTTGGTCAAGTTCACGCCAGATCTCCTTCTCCAATCACATTGCCACAACCACCCACCCCCCCCCCCCACCAACCCCAACAACTTTGCAAAAAGTGCATGAATGGGGACGGAATCCAGTAGTGGAATATTGCAGGCACTACTGGTGGAGCCGAGTGTGAAGGCTGACTTTTGTGGCCTTACCTTTCAGTAGAGGCAGGGGGTTCAAGTCGACGGCTTTACCCTGGATCTTGTACTGCGAGGAGCTCTGCGAGCGCTTCTGCTTGGTC
Organism: Mobula birostris; assembly: GCF_030028105.1. Lineage (NCBI taxonomy): Eukaryota > Metazoa > Chordata > Chondrichthyes > Myliobatiformes > Myliobatidae > Mobula > Mobula birostris. Next base: position 219,535,027 of record NC_092370.1, read on the forward strand.
TTCCGAACGGACTTGCGGGTGAATCCATCTACTTTCTCCGTTGGAGTGGTTACGGTAGGCGAGGACATATCCCTTCCGATCACGTCAACCCGGCGCCTGGTCACCTCGCAAAAGTGGCGTTAAGCAGCAGCAGCAGCCCGCGATCGGAGGGCGAGCGGTAGCAAACGATCGGGCGGCCCCCCACCCACCACCGGCCGGCGTCCTCTCCGCCTCTCGATCGGAGGGGTGGGAGGGGGTGTCGTGTAGGCGAGCTCGGGGCCACAGCAACCCCCCAGGCTCCTGTCCAGTTAGCGCCAGCCGCCTCGGGGCCGCTCACTTCAAGCGTCCATAAAATCGGGCGGCTGCGGCGTGTGTTTGAGATCAGATCCCCTCCGCGATGGGGGAACAATTAGTAGACGATTTATATTTTTTTTTCCAAAAAAAACTGTCACATTCCTTGAGCGCACTTGATTCACCAGTACTCGCCCGTTCCTGATAGGTCCTCGTGTGGTATTTTCTATCCCTCCCTATTGTGTTTTTCCTCCTTTTGTGTCAGCGCCGAACGGCCGTATCTATTTCCAACATGGGGTTGTGTGGTCAAGTCAGCGAGGGGGTGTGGAGAGGATGGGGAGGGCGGGAGGGAGGGAGGGAGGATATGGGCGGGCCACCCGCTCCATCCCGCCCCCTGTCCCCCGTTGATTGGCAGGGGTCGGGACACTCCGCCGACGTCAAAAGGCAGAGGCGCCTGATGACTGGCTGTCCGCCGATGTCAATCAAACCGAAATGTCGCCGCTGAGCGGTTGGTGCCGAGGTCAATCCAGTGTCGTCACGCCGTGAGAAAGGCTGTGTACTGGGGCGGGGTGGGGTCGGGTCGGGGGAAGGCGGGCCGTGCTGGAAGAAAGGAAGAAAATTGAAGTTCGGTTGAACGGCTTTGACGTCGTTCCATCGGGGCCGTTTTCGTAGGCCGGGGGGGTGAACAAACAGCCCTGTGAGCTCTCGCCTGGTTACGGTTGAAGGAAGTTTGTAGCTTGGGGAAAGTAGAGCAGTATACAGTACTAAACCCGCCTGAGGGATCAAAACACTAGTACCATTATCTACAGCTGATTTGCATTTTAATGTGTATGTCAAATTTGACTTTTGTTTTTGCATACGTGTTTATTTTGCGTTCGCCTGTGAGTTTTACAACCAAGTCGCTGTCCAGAAATTTGAATGCGAAAGTCGAGGTTGTATATTTCAGCCTGGCAATGAGGGAGAAGGGCTTCACTGTGAGAAATGCCGTCACAGAAACGGTTACGGCAGAGAAGAAAGCCATTTGGGCAACTCTCCAATTCCACCCATCAGCCCCACATCCGTAACTCCGCAATTTTTGTTTTACATCTTCATCCAGTTCCCTCCTGAAGAGACTGGTTTCAGCATATCTGCAGGCTGAGCCTTCCAGATTACAACTACCCACTTTTATTTAAAAAAAAATGTATTCTTCTTCGTGATATTTTAGTTGTCTTTCTCTTTATGCCTGTGACGTTTATTTAGTCCTTGACCTAAAGTCTTCTCTCCAAAGGAAACAGTCACAGGCTACCGATTGAATCGTTGTAACTGCATTCCATCTTCTCATGCTCTAGTACATATTTTGCTGGACCATATCTAATGTTTTCATACCCTTCTTGAAAAGTGCAATTTAGACTTTAACATAGTACTCCACTTGCAGTAGTCCAGTGCTTTATAAAGATTCAGCATAACTTCCCTGCTTTTATACTACAGGGTATACAACTCTGTTATTAAAGCCTCATTAATCATTTCACAACCTACTTTACTATTTACAATTATTTGTAGATTCATATCCCTAGTTCCCTCTGCTCCTGGGTCCATTTTAGAATGATATTTCTACATTGCTTCTCTGGACTTTTCCTATCAAAATGCATCACCTTGCATCTCTATATTAATCCTCCCCCATCATACTGTGTATTCCACTAGCCTGTTTATATCCTGACAAATATATTATCCTCCTTGTGGATCACAGTACTACTGGGTTTAGTGTTATTGACAAATTTAGAAACTATGACTTGCATTCCCCTTGTCCTGACTATTAAATATGGCCCCAGCACTGAGCCTAAAGAATGTCTCTGCTCACCTTCTTCCACTCAGAAAATAACAGCAGCACAGCTGTTGCTTGTTTCTGAGCCAACTGCATAAGTGTGTTGTCGGTGTCCCTTTTATGTCACACGCTTCAATTTAACTGATAAAAGCCTAAAAGTCAGTAAATTAAAAGACTTCTAGGGGTCTGTAAAACCATTACCTAATCAAAATGCTACATTAAATTAATTAAACACAATATACTCCCAACAAATCCATATTGACTTGCCTTATTTGCCTATGAGTGACTATTAATGGATAGTCAATGCTGGATCAATGCTTCCAAAGAATTTTCCACCACTCAGATTTTATTGTCTGCACTTTAGATCCTCGACTTATCCATATCTGAAATGAGTGACCATCAGGCACAGTAGAAAAAGCCAAATAATACAGGGATCTGCAATTCCTGTCTCTCAGATAACAATGAGGGAGATGGCCCATCAGAGGAAGGCAACAGCAGCCATGTTTGTGGCACCACAAGTGGCCTTGCTGCACAGAAAGGAGGAACAAAAGGGGGGGGGCTATAATGTTAGAGTATTCAATTGTAAGGGGAAGAGACAGGCACATCTGCAGCTGTTGACAAATTTCCAGAATAAAAGATAGTACAGCTGGGGAATAATCTCAGGTTTACAGCGCCACATTTTAGTCAAAATAAAAACAGCAGGATCTGTCAGATGATTACCTGGCTAGAGGAATGGTGTTAAGGATTTAAATGCCTGGGTCATTGGAACCAATTCTAGGGTAGTTAGGCAGACTGCACATAAACAGATCTATGACCAATATCCTGGGGAAATGTTTGATTGTGTGTTTGCAGCTGGGAGACAGAGGAAGGGGAAATAAGGAGGGAAACAAGAAAAGGGAGGTGGAAAACAGATTAGACAGCTGAGAAATCAAGGATGAAAAACAAACAGAGCCACGGTGCAAAATAACGCCAAGAAGACTTGAGAAATGACCAGCTTAAAAGGCTTTGTGTCTTAATGTTTGGAACATTCACAATAAAATGGGTGAATTAATCCTACAAATAAATGTAAAGGAGCATGATACAATCAAGATTATGGAAATGTGACTGGATAGAAATTATGGATAGGAACTAAACATCCAATAGTATTCAATATGTAGAGAAGACAATAAAGGGAACAATAGTGCAGACTGTTATCTAAATGGAGAGAAGGTTCAAACATCAGAGATGCAGAGGAACTTAGGCATCCTTGTGCAAGACTCCCAGAAGGCTAATTTACAGGTTGAGTCTGTGGTAAAGAAGGCAAATGAAATGTTGGCATTTATTTCTAAGGGAATAGAGTATAAAAACAAGGAGATAATGCTGAGCCTTTATAAGACACTAGTCGGGCTGCACTTGGACTATTGTTAACAGTTTTCATTCAGAATCAAGTTTATTATCACCAGCATGTGTCATGAAATTTGTTAAATTAGCAGCAGTTCAATGCAATACATAATATAGAAGAAGAAATATAATAATAATAAGTAAATCAATTACAGTATATGTATACTGAATAGATTAGAACTGAAATAATAAATATTTAAAAAGTGAGGTAGTATTCACGGGTACAATGTCCATTTAGGAGTATCTCAGAAAGGATGTGTTGTCATTGGGGAGAGTCCAGAGGAGTTGCACAAGGATGATTCTGGGAATGAAGGGGTTAACATATGAGGAGCATTTGGCAGCTTTGGACCTGTACTCACTGGAATTTAGAAGAATGCCGGGGTGGGTGGGGGATCTCACTGAAACCCACTGAATGTTGAAAGGACTAGATGTGGAGAGGATGTTTCCTATGGAGGAGGTATCCAGAACTAGAGGGCACAGCGTCAAAACTGAGGGGTAGCCTTTTAGAACAGAGGTAAGGATGAATTTTTTTTAGAAAGAGAGCAGTGAATCTGTGGAATGCTCTGCCACAGACTGCAGTGGAGGCCAAGTCCATGGGTATATTTAAGGCAGAAGATCGGTCAGGGTATCAAAGGATATGGTGAGAAGGCAGGTACATGGGGTTAAGTGGGATCTGGGATCAGCCATGATGGAATGGCGGAGCAGACTCGATGGGCTGAATGGCCTAATTCTGCTCCCATGTCTTATGTCTTATGGACAGGCAAAAAAAGAAATGGAGATAGAGTCCTTCAAAGTGAGTGCATAGGTTCAGTGATGGGGCAAGTGAAATTACCCCTCTAGTTCAAGAACAGAATGGTTAAGGGTACAATAACTATTCCCGAACCTGGTGGTGTGAATCTTGAGGCTCCTGTACCTCTTCCTGATGGCAGCAGTGAGAGCAAACCAACTGAGTTTACAAAATAGAATATGATGTGGAAAACTGTGAGCTTTATTCATCAGAAGGAAAAACAGAAATGCTGAGCGTTTCTTAAATGTTGAGTGGTTTGGAAATAGTCATGTTTTAAGGGGTCTGGGTATTTTGCACACAAACTAATGAAAGCTAACATGCAGTTACAACAGTGAGACATCAGCTTTTATCCCAGGAGTATTCAGTACAAAAGCACAGGTGTGAGTATCTGGAGTATTGTGTACAAATTTGAAATCCTTGCCTTAAAAAAAAGGGATACAATGATTGGAGGGATTGCAATGAATATACACCAGATTAGTTATTGGAATGACAGGTCTGTTTCTTTGAGAAGAGAATGGGTAGACTTGACTGTGTCCTTTAAAATTTAAACGTATGAGAAAGGATACCATTAAAACTTACAAAATTCCTACAGAAATTGATAGGATTGGTACATAGAGGATAATTTCCCTGCTGTGATGTCTAGAACCAGGGCAACACTATCTCGGACCACATAGAACTGAAATAATGGTGGATAATAATTATGGTGAGGTTTTCAAATTCTCCGCCCAGAGAGCTATGGTAGGTTCAGTTACTGACGGCATTCAAAACGGACTGGTAGATTTCCAGATGCAAAAGGAATTATAAGATAGAAGGAAAGGCAGGAAAATGATGCTTGAGGTAAATGATGAGCCATGGTCTTGTTGAAGTGCAGAGTATACACCTCCAGCTCCTTTTTGCTTAATTCCTATGTAGAAAAAGAACATATGTCTGCTGAGATAGCCAACTTGATGCATGCTGAATCTGTTCAGGTTGGCAAGCGTGTCCAACAAGTAATTGAGCTCGTCATGGGATTTACTCCCTAAGCCACAGAGAGAGGTCTTTCACACAGAGAGAGAGAAACGTCAACTGTACCTCTTCCTAGAGATGCTGCCTGGCCTGCTGTTTTCACAAGCAACTTTGATGTGTGTTGCCTGAATTTCCAGCATCTGCAGAATTCCTCATGTGTGAGAGAGGTCTTTGATTTTTTTTACTTACTTGTGTTCCTTAAGTTTTATTAGCAACATTACCTCTACTTCAGTCTTACAGATTGTATTTTGCCTATTTTAAAATTGTTGGATGAAATACCAGAAGAAAAAAGCTTTTCTTAATCAAGAAGTAAATTTGTCTTCCCGTACTAACCTTAAGTCTGCTCCTTGCATGCATATCTACTTTGTAAGCATTTCCAGTTTGTTTACTTGGAAGCAGAATTTTTTTGCATAATTTTTCTGGAGCAGAGGAGAATGAGGGGAGATTTGATAGAGGTATACAAAATTAGAGTAAATGCAAGCAGTCTGTTTCCACTGAGGTTGGGTGGGACTGGGACTAGAGGTCATGAGTTAAGGGTGAAAAGTGAAATGTTTAAGGGGAACTTCTTCACTCAGAGGGTGGGTGCATGTGTCAAAAGAGCTGCCAGCAGAAGTGATGGATGCAGATTCGACTTCAACACTTGAGAGGAGTTTGGATAAATACGTGGATAGGAAGGGTACGGATTGATGAGACTACACAGAATAATAGTTCAGCTTGGACTTGATGGACTGAAAGACCTGTTTCTGAGTTGTAATACTCTATGACTCGTAATCATGCTCTCTTGCAGATTGCATCAAATAATGGTCAGAAGCAATATTTGCCTGAAACATCGACTGTGTACTCTTTTCCATCAATGCCACCTGGCCTGCTGAGTTCCTCCAGCATTTTGTGTGTGTGTGTTGCTTGGATTTCCAGCATCTGCAGATTTCTCTTGTTTATGATTTGACTGGCTGTAAAGGACTTTGAATCTCCTGAAATATAAGGTGAAGTACAAGGTCTTTCTTGTCTTTAACTGACCCTGTGTTATAATAAACTTGTAGTTTGATAACATGTATAGTGCTCCCGGCATAGGCAGATCAGAGAGTTTGAGTCAAGTTATCAGTGTGATCACAATGGCCACACTGACTGGTTTTCGGTCAGGATGTTTTTAAAGCAAATTAAAACTAACCTCAGGGTGTTGACATAGATGCAATTGGCTCTTTCTGTGCTTTAATCTTTACAATTCTATGGTTAGGGCTTCTGCTTCGCATCATAGTCCTGTACATGTAGTCAAGTGAAAAGAGGGCCTGTCTTCAAGGTGATTTGGTTGAACAATCTAAACTTGATAAAGTTAGAGACCAGTAATACCAAAATATGAATGATAGCATTTCAAAGATTCAAGGTACATTTATTATCAAAGAATGTACAAATTACACAACCTTGAGATTGGTTTACTTACAGGTAGCTACAAAGCAAGAATCCCAAAAGAACCCAATTAAAAATAAATTATAAAAGACTAACACCCGATGTGTAAGAGAAAAAGGAAAAAAAATCAATCATGCAAACAACTGAAGCGAGCAACAATCTGAACCAAATTGAGTCCTCGGTTCCAAACCCTGGAGCAGCCCGGAGTAGGCCCAAAGCCTCACTTATCAGTTCATCATATTAGCAGGCATGGAGCACAGCAGCCGGGGCTGTCGTCAGCACCTCAGCGCCATGGAGAGAGGAGTTACTCAGCGAGGTTGGCTCTCAATGGGAAGTAGGAGAGTTAATCACAGCTTAGATCAGTTTCACGGCACACTTATTTAGTATTAGTTTCTTTTGCGTGGAACAATTGGTAATTTTTTCCCTGTCAGTGTCTTATGCAGCATCTTGAGATCTAGGGGAGAAATAGTGATTGTTAATTCCATCCATGACATTTTTCTAGATGAGATGTTAAAATGAAACCCAGAGGACAGATGTAAAAAGGCCTATGGTCTTGCACCAAACATTGCTCACGTGGCATTTTTGCCAGCATATGGTTCAGTCATACTTAATTTGTTGTAATGTGCTTTGGGATGTCCTCAGGTCATCCAAGGCACTACAGTAATGAAAGTCATTTCTTTTTTCTTAACATATCCAATCCTTTGAGAAAAATACAGTACTGGATTTGCACATTTTCCTTTGTGAAACTGAATTAATTTACAGGGGTAGACACCATGTTGCTTTCCAGCACCACCTGTGAAAAGTCTGATGTGTGCCTCAGATTATTAAAAACAATGGCTATTATTTATTTTAAATTTTCCCTCACCTTTTCTTTCTTTACTCTCTCCTGAAGGAAGCAATTCCCGGGTGCTTATGGCCATCTATTGTTTTGATGAGACATTTCAAGTGTATAAACCTGACTTCACAGTCATATTTAATCCATGCTGTTTTAGCTTTCTAACAGGATAGTTTTCCCTCCTAACTCAGGAGGTGAGAGACCCACTGTAGTGCCAGTCGCTGAGGTTGTCAGATAAATTAGGATTGGAATGAGGTGCTTTATCCGTTACCCTCACTTACAGACTAAATGATATATTTTACATATTGAAATTTTGGATAACTTTTAAATTTAAAAAAAACAGATTCACACTTTTTTTTTATACAGAGCAAATCAATAGAATATTTCTTTTCTCTTTTACTCTGATTTTTTCCTTAACATGGAGAAAAATTACATTAAACTGTACATGTAGTTTAACAAAAATGTAGGTGTATGAGGTGACAGTTCTTTGCTGCATTCATAGACAGTGCAAATATAAATAATAATAAAAAGAGATTTCTGAGCTTAAAATATTTTGAAGCAAGAGTTACAGAATCTAAGATTGAGGTCTCAACTCCAAATTGTACCTTAATACATCCTGTTTATCCCACAAATATTATCCACTGTGTTGGCCAAGCATGACACATGTCCTCATTAGCCAAGAATATAGAGCTGAGATGTGTCTGACCGCTGCTCACACATCATGAATTCTGATCTCCACTTTGGCTGTGAAGTCTGACGCTCTTACAGAGCTAATTATCTACATACCACCTTCATCAGGAATGACACTTGAAAACATACCATGCATTCTCAATTTAGGTGTGTCTGTCCCTGTAAAATTGGCGCAGTAAAAAAGTTGTAATATTAATCAGCTCATTGACATGTCATTGGTCTAAGGGAAAAAAATGCTCAAAATTCTCAAAGTGAATTAGTTTTTAAAGGATAAAATCATTCTGTTCCTTAGAAATGTCTCATTAGCAGGTCTGCAAGATTACAGTCTGATTCAGAATCAGGTGAGAAAAGTTGCTGAAAGTCAATTTTTCAAATCTTAATCAGTACCACATTCAATCAGCAGTATGAATAAAGTATGACTGAGGGTGGAAACAAAATCATTATGTGGTTTTGTCTAATTGTTGTAAGTCTGATGTGAACCAGTTTTGGTGTAGGAAGGAATCTGAGATGCAAAACAAGTTTCGTAAACCGGTTCAGATTTCCCATCCAAGGGCCCGAAACTTGATGGTCTACCAGCATATGGAGATGTCCGTGGGAGAATGCTGCAGGAGTACGTGCTGAGGGACGCGCTGAAACTTGGTGCAGCCACCGCAAGGGCCCGGTAGGGAAGGAACACAGTTTAGGGTTCTTCTCCCGTGGGAGTGGGGGGGGGGTCGGGTGGCGGGGAGTGTACCCCTCAACAATGGTGTGGAAAGGTGAAACAACAGAGTGCCACGTGGGTGGCTAAAAGTGTGGAAATGTATAGACCGTAATGGAAACATCTGTAAAGGATTGACAGACATTGAATGGTTTATTGTACATAATTTTATTTTTGAATAAAGTATATTTTGGTAAAAAAAAATTAAAATTTACCCTGAAACAAACTTGATGAAAATAAAACACAGCTTTTTAGTTGGTGGAACATAGGACTAGAAATTGAATTACTCTTAAATTTGGCTAAAAATTATTTGATGCTGCAAGAGCAGTGTGCAAAATTGGCCCCCTAGCATCATTTTTGGAGTTTTTTGAGGATGTGACTGGTTAAATAGCAAAAGCATTACCAGTAGATTTGATAAATTTAGCTTTTCAGGGGAATTTCGATAAGGTGTTCATCAGTTAAAAAGTTCATCAGCAAAATTAAAACACATGACATAGGAGTTAATGAGAATAGATTGAAATCTGGTTAGAAATAGAAAACAGAGAGGGGGATGGTATTTTACCAATTGGCTGAATGTGACTAGTAAGGTAACACAGATAGTCAGTACATGGGTCCCAGTTTTCCCCAATCTATGATAGTTCAAAGTACTTTTATTATCAAGGTATGTGTACTTTATACAACCTTGAGATTTGTCTCCTTCGAGTCTGTGGTGGTCAGTGCGATCATGTTTGCTGTTGTGTGCTGGGGCAGCAGGCTGAGGGTAGCAGACACCAACAGAATCAACAAACTCATTCGTAAGGCCAGTGATGTTGTGGGGATGGAACTGGACTCTCTGACGATGCTGTCTGAAAAGAAGATACTGTCTAAGTTGCATGCCATCTTGGACAATGTCTCCCATCCACTACATAATGTACTGGGTGGGCACAGGAGTACATTCAGCCAGAGACTCATTCCTCCGAGATGCAGCACAGAGCGTCATAGGAAGTCATTCCTGCCTGTGGCCATTAAGCTTTACAACTCCTCCCTTGGAGGGTCAGACACCCCGAGCCAATAGGCTGGTCCTGGACTTATTTCCTGGCATAATTTACATATTAGTATTTAACTATTTATGGTTTTATTACTATTTAATTATTTATGGTGCAACTGTAACGAAAACCAATCTCCCCCGGGATCAATAAAGTATGACTATGTCTATGACTGTGACTTGCAGGCAGCCACAAAACAAGAAACCCAAAAAAAGACCAACAAACACCCAATGCACAGAGAGGGAAAAAATACAAATTGTGCAAACAATAAAAGCAAACAACAGCATGCAGAACGAAAGTGAATGCTATCGGAAACTAAATTAGTCTTGGAGCAGGGTGGAGGGTGCAAAGAGATTTCAAGGAGATTTGGTTAAACATGGAGGTGGCAAGTGAAACATTTTGTTGAGAAGTGGGACATCATCCATGTCAGGGCACAAAACAGAGAAGCAGATTATTTTTAAATGGGAAGAAACTAAAGAGAGTAGTTGTTCAATGTAACCTCGGTGTCCTTTAGAAGGCACTGAAAGATATCACGCTGATGCATGAGATAGTATCTTGGACTCTGTTAATGCGAACATGTGAAAATTAGGTATAAAGGACCTTACTTTAATTATGTGGGCCATGGTGATAGCATGCTCAGACTATTATTGAGTACAGTTTTGGTCTCCTTACATAAATACAATCTATCTACTTGTTAATGTCAGAGTGCAGCAACATTTCAGTAGATTGGTTCCTGGGATGGCTGGTTTGCTATACAAGGAGAGGTTGAATTGACTAGGCTTGTAGTTTCTAGATTTTCAGAGGATGATAAATGTTCTTATTGAAATTCACATCATTCATGAGGGCTCAACAGGGTGGATGCACAGAGTATGTTTTCCCTGACCTTTCGCAGGGATGTTATGGGCTAGTTTGAGCTTGGATGAAGTGAAATTTCTTCACTCTGAAGGTGGCGATCCCTTGGAAATTTCCAACTCGTATAAGAAGGTGGAGGTTCAATTCACTGAGTTCATTCAGAACGGAAATTGATATATTTCATATTATGAAAGAGATTAAGAGCTATGGGGACAGTGGAGGAAAATGGTACTGAAGAAGATCAGCCGTGATCTTGATAAATGTGGAAAAGACCAAGAATTAGATGCCTTACACTTTCTTCTTGAAGATTAAATTGTGAAGAATTCTTTAAAAATCTTTTTTTTAATATTAGCCCATTCATTTCTGTTTTCAGGAAGTTTGTTGCTGTCTCTTACTGCCTGTTTCAACAAATGGTATTTTACTACACAAGTAGAGTATTAATCCTTTAGACATATTTATCAGCTTTCTATGCTATCAAGTCCTTCACTGCTTCTTGAGCATCAAACAATCGGCTGAAGAAACTCAAGCAGCATCTGTGTGGAGGAAAAGAACGGTAGACATTTCAGTTTGAAACTCTGCATCACATTCTGCTTAATCCATTGAGTTCCTCCAGCAGAGTATGTTGCTCCAGATTACAAGATCTTGTATCTCCTTCATTGGTTTATTCCGGAAAGCCTGATCAGTTTACTGCATCAATTTGTTTTTCAACTCTGAACTCTGCTGACAAAAGTTTAAGACTCTGACTTTCCCACTCAAAACTAATATCGATGATCATTTTACAGATTTTTTTAAAAATTGAACTATTCTCTTTGTTATATATTCTATTAAAGTCAAGTTGATAATTCATTCCAGTTTATTACTCATCACTAAAATTAGTCTGGCTAATTTTGTTTCTGTTCTATTAGATACTATTCTAAAAATCTGAGGTTTCTATTTCTCATATTTCATGCTTTCCTATGCACAGAAAGAGGCCATTCAACTCATTGGGTGGCATGGTAGCATAGTGATTAACGTGACACTATTCTGGAGTTTGGTGCCTTCTCTAATCTGAAACCTTTTTTCTGCTCTCCCCTCCATAAAGCAACAGGTTGCAACATGACGTAACATGTTTCCAGCATCCTTACTGCAAGAAGACAGCTAAGGATGATTACACTGGGGTCTTAAAAGGTATGAGGAGTTAAAATGAATTGTATGGTAGAGCATAATCAGACACCATTATCTGAATGGTGGCCGATTAGGGAAAGGGGAGGTGCAACGATACCTGGGTGTCATTATACACCAGTCATTGAAAGTGGGCATGCAGGTACAGCAGGCGGTGAAAAAGGCGAATGGTATGCTGGCATTTATAGCGAGAGGATTCGAGTACAGGAGCAGGGAGGTACTACTGCAGTTGTACAAGGCCTTGGTGAGACCACACCTGGAGTATTGTGTGCAGTTTTGGTCCCCTAATCTGAGGAAAGACATCCTTGCCATAGAGGGAGTACAAAGAAGGTTCACCAGATTGATTCCTGGGATGGCAGGACTTTCATATGAAGAAAGACTGGATGAACTAGGCTTGTACTCGTTGGAATTTAGAAGATTGAGGGGAGATTTGATTGAAACGTATAAAATCCTAAAGGGATTGGACAGGCTAGATGCAGGAAGATTGTTCCCGATGTTGGGGAAATCCAGAACGAGGGGTCACAGTTTGAGGATAAAGGGGAAGCCTTTTAGGACTGAGATTAGGAAAAACTTCTTCACACAGAGAGTGGTGAATCTGTGGAATTCTCTGCCACAGGAAACAGTTGAGGCCGGTTCATTGGCTATATTTAAGAGGGAGTTAGATATGGCCCTTGTGGCTACAGGGATCGGGGGGTATGGAGGGAAGGCTGGTGCAGGGTTCTGAGTTGGATGCCCTATGGCCTACTCCTGCACCTATTTTCTATGTTTCTATTATATGTTTCTGCAGCCCTTTTTTTGACAGTTTCTGTACTGCATATCTAATGCAATATATTACAGTTTCAAGAATCAGTGATCCAAAAATTCTTCCAAGATTAGGACAAAAGAATAATGGGTTATTATAGGCTTTCATGGAAGAACACTCTGTGTGCACACTTAAAGATGGAAGATGTAAGTAAAGTTCTTGTTGTATGTTGTAAATAGATCACTCTGATTTGGCCAAGAAAATAAAGGATTATTTTGGGCTTTCTTGGAAGAAAGTTTTGTGTGCATATTTAAAGATAGAAGATGTAAGTAAATTTCCAGTTGTATGTTGTAAATAGTTCACACTGACTTGGTCATGTAAAGTTATCTTGATTGTTTCAAATGAATATGTAATAATCTTAATAAAACACTGGCAATATTCAAAATTCAAAGTAAATTTATTATCAAAGTGCACTTATGTCCTAGGAGTCCTTGTGCAAGACTCCCAGAAGGTTAATTTACAGGTTGAGTCCGTGGTAAAGAAGGCAAATGCAATGTTGGCATTTATTTCAAGGGGAGTAGAATATAAAAGCAAGGAGATAATGCTGAGCCTTTATAAGGCACTAGTCAGGCTGCACTTGAGTATTGTTAACAGTTTTGGGCCTCGTAACTCAGAAAGGATGTATTGTCATTGGAGAGAGTCCAGAGGAGGTTCACAAGGATGATTCCGGGAATGAAGAGGTTAACATAAACATAGAACATAGCAATTTACAGCACATTACAGGCCCTTTGGCAAATGCGAAGTTGTGCCGACCATGCAACCTACTCTAGAGACTGCCTAGAATTTCCATAGTGCATAGCCCTCTTCTTTTCTAAGCTCCATGTACCTATCTAAGAGGCACTTACAAGACCCTATTGTATCTATTTCCACCATCACCGCCAGCAGTGCATTCCATGCATCCACCACTCTCTGTGTGGAAAAACTTACCCCTGACATCTCCAGACATCCCACCTCTCCCGGAAGTTCTGGGAGTCTCCCGCATATTGATAGTGACTCCCTGATGCCCGGAAATTATCCACAATATTCCGCAAATCGATTTTTTTGAGAGGGAGAGCGAGAGCGAGCATCCTGATTGGTCTGTCTTTGTACTAAGTAGACCTATCAGTTTTCTTTGTGGGCGGGCTTTACAGTTGACCTCAAGAATAATGACAGTGTTGCTCGCTGCACTGTTTGCAACAGTGACTTTTCTATTACCCGAGGTGGGTTAAAATGTAAAAGACATGTTGAGGTGAGTTTAGCTGGTGTCATTCGTCCATTAGCATAGCTAATGTTATTTAAACTAGCTGGCTAGCTGCTAAGAAGCTACTCTATTGATATCCTACGTGATGACTCCAAACTCCCTGTAGACTTGCTTAAAGTTGTAATAGAATAAACATGATAATATAATATATTATATGTACATATTTTAGTGTCACATTTTCTGCATATAACCAACTTGGTTTACAGATTAGACAAAATCACTAAACAAAGTATTACATACACCCTTGGAGGTCGACGGGGCGGCGGGGCTGCTACCTCCCTGAAATGGTGGTGCTATCTCCCTGAAATGAGTTTTTGCAGGGTGGGATGTCTGCATCTCCTCAGTACCTATTTCCAAGCACCTTAAAACTATGCCCCCTTATGTTAGCCATTTCAGCCATGGGGAAAAAGCCTCTGGCTATCCACACAATCAATGCCCCTCATCATCTTATACACCTCTATCAGTCATCTCAAATCCTCTATTGCTCCAAGTAGAAAAGGCCAAGTACACTCAACCTATTCTCAAAAGGTACGCACTCAAATCTAGACAACATCCTTGTAAATCTCCTCTGCACTCTCTCTATAGTATCTACATCCTTCCTGTAGTGAAGTGACCAGAACTGAACACAGTATTCCGAGTGGAGTTTGACCAAGGTCTTATATAGCTGTAACATTACCTCACAGCTCTTGAACTCAATTCCATGGTTGATGAATGCCAACACGCCATACGCCTTCTTAACAACACTGTCAACCTATGTAACAGCTTTGAGTGTCCTATCGACACGGACCCCAAGATTTCTCAGATCCTCCACACTGCCAAGAGTCTTACCATTTATATTATATTCTGTCTTCAAATTGGACCTTCCAAAATGAACCACTTCACATTTATCTGGGTTGAACTCCATCTGCCACATCCCAGCCCAATTCTGCATCCTATCAATGTCCTGCTGTAAACTCTGATAACCCTCCAGACGATCCACAACATCCCCAACCTTTGTGCCATCAGCAAACTTACTAACCCACCCTTCTACTACTTCATCCAAGTCATTTATAAAATTCACAAAGAGGAGGGGTCCCAGAACAGATCCCTGTGGAACACCACTGGTCACCGACCTCCATGCACAATACGGACATCTGCAACTGCCCTTTGTCTTCTGTGGGCAAGCCAATTCTGGATCCATAAAACAAAGTCTCCTTGGATCCCATGCCTCCTTACTTTCAGAAGGAGCCTTACATGGGGAACCTTATCAAGTGCCTTACAGAAATCCATGTACACTAAATCCACTGCTCTACTTTCATCATGTGTTTTGTTACATCCTCAAAGAATTCAGTCAGGCTCGTAAGGCATGACCTGCCCTTGACAAAGCCATGCTGACTATCCATAGTCAGGTTATGTCTCCCCTTATGCTCATAAGTCCTGCCTCTCAGGATCTTCTCCAACAACTTGCCCACCACTGAAGTCAGACTCACTGGTCTATAATTTCCTGGGTTATCTCTTCTCCCTTTCTTGAACAAGGGAACTACATTTGCAACCCTCTAATCCTCCCGTACTTCTCCCGTCCCTATTGATGACGGAAAGATCATCACCAGAGGCTCAGCAATCTCCTCCCTTGCTTCCCACAGTAGCTTGGGGTACATATCATCCAGCCCTGGTGACTTATCTAACTTAATGCTTTTCAAAAACTCCAGCACATCCTCTTTCTTAATGTCTATATGCTCGAGTGTTTCAATCAGCTGTATGTCATCCCCACAATTGCCGAGGTCTTTTTCCCTGGTGAATACTGAAGCAAATTATTTATTAATTACCTCCACTACCTCCTCCGACTCCATGCACACGTTTCCACTATCTCACTTGATTGGTCCTATTCTCATTCGGCTCATCCTCTTGCTCTTCACATACTTGTAGAATGCCTTGGGGTTTTCCTTAATGCTGCTCACCAAGGTCTTCTCATGGCCCCTTCTGGCTCTCCTAATTCCATTTTTAAGCTCCTTCCTAGCAACCTTGTAATTTTCTAGAGCTCTAACAGTACCTATTTTCTTGAACCTTTCAAAAACTTTTCTTCTTAACTAGATTTTCTACATACTTTGTGCACCATGATTCTTTAACCCTACCATCCTTTCCCTGCCTCAATGGAACATACCTATGCAGAACTCCATGCAAATATTCCCTGAACATTTGCCACATTTCTGCCGTGCATTTCCCTGAGAACATCTGCTCCCAATTTATGCTCCCAAGTTCCTGCCTAATAGCATCATATTTCCTCCCTACCCTAATTAAATGTTTTCCCAAATTGTCTGCTCCTATCCTTCTCCAGCACTATGGTGAAGCAGATAGAGTTGTGGTCACTACTCTATTTCCTAATACCAGATCAAGTACAGCCTCTACTGTAGTTGGCTTATCTATATATTCTGTCAGGAAGCCTTCCTAAACACACCTATCGAACTCCACCCCATCGAAACCCCTTACACTAAGGGGATGCCAATTATATTAGGCAAGTTAAAATCTCCCATCACAACAACCCTATTATCATTGCACCGTTCCAGAGTCTGCCTCCCTATCTGCTCCTTGATATCCCTGTTACAATTGGGGATTCTGTAAAAAAAACATCTAGTAGAGTTATTGCCCCTTTCCTGTTTCTGACTTCCACCCACACTGACTCAGTAGACTATCCTTCCATGACTTCCTCCTCTTCTGCAGCCGTGACACCATCCCTAATTGGTAATGCCACACCTCCACCTCTTTGCCTCCTTCCCTGTTCTTTTTGAAACACATAAAGCCTGGCACACGCAGCAGCCATTCCTGCTCCTGAGACTTTCAAGTCTCTGTAATGTCCACAACGTCACAGTTCCACGCTCTAAGTTCATCCACCTTGTTTACAATACTCCTGACATTAAAATAGACACATCTCAAACCATCAAGCTAAGTGCATCCTTGCTCTAACATCTGCCTATCCTTCCTCACAAACTCCCTACAAGCTGTCTCTACCCGTGCTCCAACCTCCCCACCTCCTGTAAATCTAGTTTAAACCCTCCCCAATATTAGCAAACCTCCCTGCCAGGATATTGGCCCCCCTCGGATACAAGTGTAACCCGTCCTTTTTGTATAGGTCGCACCTGCCCCAGAAGAGTTCCCAATGATCAAAAAATCTGAATCCCTCCCCCCCTTGCTCCAAACCTTCAGCCACGCATTTATCCTCCACTTCATTCTATTCCCATACACGACCTCTGGCTGCTCACCTTCCCATTTCAGGACATTGTGGATGCGCTCAGAAACATCATGAACCCTGGCATCTGGGAGACAAACTACCATCCTTGTTTCTTTTTCACATCCATAGAATCACCTACTGTGTCCCTAACTATAGAGTCCCCTATTACTGCTGCCTTCCTCTTCCTTTCCTTACCCTTCTGAGCCACAGGGCCAGGCTCAGTACCCGAGGTAGGTCACCCCCCCCCAACAGCACTCAAAATGGAGTACTTATTGTCAAGGGAGACAGCCACAGGGGTGCTCCCCACTACCTGATGCCCTCCCTTCCCTCTCCTGATGGTTGGTCACCCACCCACCTACATAAGGAGCGTTTGGCAGCTTTGGGCCTGTACTCACTGGAATTTAGAAGAATGTGGGGTAGGGGGGACCTCATTGAAACCTACTGAATGTTGAAAGGACTACCTAGGGTGGATGTGGAGAGGATGTTTCCTATGGTGGGAGTATCCAGAACTAGAGGGCACAACGTCAAAATTGAGGGGGAGACCTTTTGGAACAGAGGTAACTGTACATCCTTGTACTAATTATTAAAATTGGAGCTACGGATCAAGATCTATTTGATGGTTTTAGGTGTCACTATGTAAAGGGCATCACTACCTTTCAAGAAGCGGGCTTTGTTTTTACAATACGATTAGTTGTTTGAGTTGAATAAACACAGTCTCATGCCAGGGTTTATTTAATTTACTGTTTCTTCAGTAGGTGGGCAGGCACAGGACTGGTTGAGTCCTAAAAAGGCCACCCACCTCTTTCTGTACAGTACAATCCTGTGATTCCATATTGCTGTATAGACACAATGTGAAGTGATGTCATGGAGCCACTTATTTAGCGCATGTTCTCCTTCTGTTCTGTAAGCGTGCTCAAAAGGAATCAGAACAAAGGTTTGGCATGGTTGAACTCTCATATGAGGAGAGATTGGCTTAATGAGGCCTGTATCCACTAAACCTAAGAAGAATGATCCCATTGATATGACAGGGTTTGGCAAGCCTCATGGAGACAGCACGTTCTGTCTAGCTTGGGAGTCTACAACCAGCAATCTTAGGGTTAGGCATGGAGACCTGAGATGGGGAGAAGTTTCTTCACTGAGGGAGTGATGAAGCTGCAGAAGCCTACATCATTGAAGGTTGTGAAAGCCAGTCATTGAATGTAGTTAAGCAGGAGGGGGATGGATTTTTTGACACAAATCTATCAAAGGGTATGGAGAGGGAGTAGGTATTGAGACAGAGGATTAGACATGATTACATGCAGTGCTGTAGCAGGCTTGAATGGCTACTAAGATTGATTCCTGCTCCTATTTTTTTTGTTCCTTTTCTATCCTAGAAAAGCTTAGTAAACTTATACTTGACAGCACACAGCCTCCTTCACACCACCTACTGAAAATACCAGCTCAGCTAAATTTAACCGCGTAGTGACACTGAGGAAGAACACACAGAAAGCTACCAAGTGTGAGGAGCAAGGAGAGAATGTTAATGATGGTGGAGAAGCAGGGATTGGTCAACTGAATAGCCTGTTTATCTTCGATTTTCCTCAGCCATAGGCATTTCTATTTCAGCGTATTGTTACTTTTAAGATTCCTGAATTATAAGGCCCTAAGACCATAAGATATAGGAGCAGAATTAGGCCATTTGTCCATTGAGTCTGCTCCACCATTCTAACATGACTGATTTATTATCCCTCTCAACCGCTTTAACTCTCCTGCTTTCTCCTGTAACCTTTGACACCTGTGCTAATCAAGAACCTATCAACCTCCACTTTAAATACACCCAATGACTTGTCCTCCACAACCATGAGGCAATGAATCTCACAGATTCACCACCCTCTAGCTTAAAAATTCTTCCTCATCTCTGGTTCTAAACAGAAGTCCTTCCATACTGACGCTGTGCCCTCTAGTCCACTATAGGAAACATGCTGTCCGTGTCCACTGTATCTGGGCCTTTCAATACTCAATGGGTTTCAAAGATCCTCTCTCATTTTGAGCTCCGGCAAGGACAGGCCCAGAGCCATCAAACAATACAATCCTCATGTTAACTCTTCCATTCTCATGAACCTCCTCTGAACCCTCTCCAATGTCAGCATATCCCAAAAGGAACCCAAAACTGCTTAATGTCTTATAAATCTCCAGACAATTTTATTAGCCCTCAATTAGGCCACTAATCAGCCTTCTCTCTTCTGAAAGATCCAGCCTGTTCAATCTTTTCTAATGGTTAAATATTTCCTTGTGCAAAGGTAGATGTACTTTCTTTTTTAGTTTGTTTCATCTTTGCTTTCTCTTGTCTGCCATATAGTGATGATATCCAAGGTATACATACCTCTGCTGTAACCTCTGCTCACAATCTTGGTCATGGTAGTCATCTATAAATGTACAATCTTTAAAGAGTGTATCTATACCACAGCACATAAATATAACAATAACAAAAGCAAAGGCTCCCCATCAGATATTCTAGCAGCACACACAAAATGCTGGTGAACGCAGCAGGCCAGGCAGCACCTATAGGAAGAGGTACAGTCAACGTTTCGGGCCGAGACCCTTCATCAGATGGTTCTGCTTGTTTGTAGATATTGTTCACAAGTTTTCATGCTGTTGAAGGATTGCTTTAGGGTAAAAATGTGCAACAAGTTGTCCTTCTGACTTCAGGAAGGCACTGAGCAGTTTAGGGAATGTGTTAAGCACCAGGGCTCGATGTTGAGGATGATAAGGAAGAGGATGTTACCTTTCAGACAGATGCTACGGCATAGTGAAGGGGCCGCTTCCTAAAGTAATACAAAGTGATACTGTGTCACCTCAATGCAAAGTGACCTCTGCTAATTCAGTTCATTTATTCCATCTCCTGCATCCATTAGTTTCATCTGCATCCCACCAAAAGTAAGTTGTAAAATGGGAATATAAAAGATGCATAGTACACTCACGCAGAGTGAAAGCACTAGTGAATGAAGCACTAAGCACATATTTATATTTAGAAAATACATTGGTTACACTTCTTGTCCAGGTAGTTAGACAATAATATCAAAGAAATCTCCCTGTAATAAACCATGGTCAACTGTTGCCCTGATTGATAACACCTTTATTCTCCATGTCATTTTGAGCTGCAAAATTTCAGCTACTGCAGGCTTCTAGCACCAACAGGGAGTGGAAGATTGTCTGTGCATGATTATCGAAGATCCTCAAGTTCATTCTTACATTCTGTCCTTTATTTATGGACCTCATTAATATACTTGCTGAGGAAATGAAAGCAGAATGAGGATTGTGTTATGCTTCATCTGGATCTGCGTCGTCTGTTCTAAGTAGCCTAAGTATCCTTTCTTTTCCGGCAAGGCTTAAATATGCAAAATGGCCATGAGCCAGGGGCACGTATACATCATCACTGTATGGCAGAGAAGAGAAGGCAAGGACAAAAAAAAGAAAAGAAATCTATCTCTGCACAAAAAATGTTATTGTATCATATTTAACCGTCAGAAAAATTTAAACAGGCAGGATCTTTTAGAAGAGGGCAGGCTGATTAGTGGCTGAATGGAGGTCTTACAAAATTGAGATTTTATATGACATTGACAAAGAATCCAAAATTAAGGGCCATAACTGTGAGTTGTCTACATCAAATCCAATTGTAATTGCACTATACAGTTGAGTGGTCACTATACATTGAAATTATAATTCAATTTACTAATAGAACTTGTTACACATGAAATAATAGAAGGAAATAATGTAGAAACATTATTGAGAAGGTTAGATAATTAAACTGAGAGAAAAGCATGGAAAACTTATACACTTAGGTTAGAAGGAGTGGAGTGGGAGTAGGTTTATGCAGAACGAATACTGACTAGTCTGTAAATTTATGGTATAACTAATTATGGTGCTGGTGACTAGCCTATTGAAAATATTTCAAAAGGATTGTCACAAGTGCTCCCATAATTAGTTATACCATAAATAGATAAAATTTGTCAACCCATAATATCAACTTAGAGCATGTTTTACACATTATTACGTAAAGACTTTGTTCATACTCTCAAACATAAAAGCTATGTACAGTGAGATTAATATCTTTGTTATGTATGCTAAAGCAGTTTGGCACAGAATATATTTTCTCTAAATGCAAACTGTTCCTGTAAACTTCATGAATCACCACCAATAGTTTTGCAGTACCACCACCCTCTGTTAGAAAGGAACATAATTAAATGTTGAAACGTTTTGAGGGTGCAGGCTTCAAGACTGACTGATCTGTGAATCAGAAGTAGTGATCAAATTAACTTAATGATTCTTTCCAAGAGTATAAATTCATTTGTTATGGTGACTGCTCAGGTTAACTGTGCATTAAATTTGAAAGCCTGCCAAAAATTCCAGTCTGTCTCTGTTAGACTTTTAAATTGAGTAATGGTCTCCACATGGTAACACACAGAATATAATATATAGGCACAGTTTTCACTATATGCTGAACTATTTTTCTTCAGTATGAACTACTTTGTTTTGTATTTAAAAATATGACAATTCCTAATATTGTCAAAGAAAGTGAAGCTCTGTGAAATCTAATTTTAGCTTTCTCTTAATCTGTTACTGGAAAAGCAAGGTTGAGACTAATGTAAACTACACAGAATACTTGAGGTACTTCCTAAATCGGCTTCAGTTTACGTTCATAAAATGTGCCTTCACTTTAACCAACCTTTGGTAAAGGATTTATTTAATACATCGTTAACCCAGCTTGCCCTGCCTCTGTTTCCAAATCTCAGCTGGAATGGAAGCCTCTGCCATCTGCCACTTTATTATGCCTGTTCCAGGAAAGAGGACCAGACTGCAGGTAGCATGTTCTGGACCAGAGTCGTTTAGCTCATTAAACAGGTAATGAGAACACGACTATTTGTTTGTTAAACATATATTCTCAGTGGAATCCATGCTGATCTCAGTAGCATAGACATTGTATCATACGCTCCCAAGCCCAGATGTGAACAGCTGATACTTTGCAATACTGACTTCCTGTCAAATAATTATATTGCCTAATAAGCATATGTTTCGCCTCAAGCGTCAGAAAGATTGAGAGACTTCTATTCCCGTCCAAAAGCAAAGCAAGTTTCTTTATATTCCAACCCAAGGATCTTACATGGACATATCCACATTAAAGAGTAAAATGATTTATTGAAACTTGATGAGTACAGTTTTGTGGACTCAGATAAAATTAGATCTTCCAAGAGGACCACAACCTTGTCGTGGTTTGGAGGCTTGCAGCCTGAATGACCTGGAGAGCTATATCGGCTGGAGTCAGGGCTTTATGCTTCCACTCTTTGTAGGGTTACCCATGCCAAACATGTCAAAGGGTGAAGGTCGGACTAAAAGTGGTCTACTGGTCCTCCAGGTGCAGGGGTTCAGCTCAGGGCTAACAATTCTAACTGGTAAAACAAAGCTGTTACGGAAACAGCAATGAAGAATCCTTCTACATTTGAGTGGCCATGGACAGACATATGGAACACCTTCATTGCTGCAGGTTTAATGGGCAGTAATGGGCATTCCAGCAGGTGTAATGGGCAGTAATGGGCATTCCAGCAGGCATAATGGGCAGTAAGTACATGATATTAGATAGGTTGTTAAATTATAAAAGCATCACTTATGTATTTGTGATTGCAAAGCCATGAAAATATTCAACTCATCACTGACTATCTTATTTCAAAATTTCCATGTGTCTGAAAAGAAATACATTTTTTACATGCAGCTAATTGGCACCTTCATAACTATTCCTGTATAAAGAGGCAATGCCATACATTTGCTAATAAATATAAGTATACGGTTAGGCAAAATCTCAGCAAATCAGCAAGCACCTATATGGAAAGATGCCAAGTTTAACTTTTTCTCTATAGACATATTCTAATTATTGCATATTTCAGATTTGCAACAGCTGGTATACCTTTGCATTTTTACTAACAGTTTTAGTAACTGGATAGAAACCGTATAAAGTAGAGCCAACATTTTCTGAACACCGTGCAATCCAATTTCTATGTAAAGTAGTATACTAGTGACAATCAGGGACTTTATGAGAACAACAACAAAAGTTTGTGCCTTCCATTCCAAACTCCATTAGTCCAGCTGAATGTGAAGCATTGTATTTTGAGAGAACAAACCAGGGTCGGACTTCTACAATGAATGGTAGGGCCCTTGAGGAATGCTGTGGAACACAGGGCCATAGGAGTATAAATGTGTAGTTCACCAGAAGTGGCATCATAGGTAGATAATGTGATGAAGGTAGTGTCTGGTATGCTGGCTTTCATCAGTCAGGGCATTGGGCAAAGGAGTTGGGAAGTTATGATGCAGTTATATAGGACATTGGTTAGCCTGCACTTGGAGTACAGTTTTGGTCACCCTATTATAGGAAGGAGTCATTAAACTAGAAAGAGTGCAGAAAATATTTACCAGGATGTTGCCTGGACAAGGAGGCCTGAGTTTGCATAGACCAGCATTTCCTGGAATGTAAAGAACAAAGAGGTGACCAGATGGCGCTACACAAGAGGCACAGGTGGAGCTAAACCACAGTCTTTTCCTAGGAAGGAGATGCTAAAGGCAAGAGAGCATAAGTTGAAGATCAGAAGCAAGAGATTTAAGAAGGACATCATGGGTAGCTTCTTCACACAAGGGGTGGTGCGTATTTTGAATGAGCTGTCATAAATGGTGGTTGAGGGGGAACATTGGCAACATTTAAAAATCACCTAGAGAAGTACACGGATAGGAGAAGTTTAGAGGACCATAAGCCAAATATGGACAAATGTTTTGGCTTACTGGTAATATAGTCAGCATCGATGAGTTAGGCCGAAGCGGTGTGTTTCCCTTCTGTGTGTCTCTGAAACACCCAGGTGCTGGAAGTGTAAGAAATGAAGGACTCTGCTGATTATGTACATGCCTGGACGCCACTTCAAAGATTTTATTGAACCCCGAGTGGCCCCTGCCCAAGCAGAAACAGTATTTTACACCCCCTGTAAGGCTTGCTTCTCTGCAACTTAAAGAGGTTCTGCCTGTCTTGTCCCAGAATAATGCCAATAACCCAAAATGATGAGGTCCCTCTAAAATTATTTACTTCTCAGGTACAATACTCCTTTGTCCATTTAATCTACCTTCGCGGGTACAACAAGATTCCAGGCCTGTGTCATTTTCACTTCCACTGCAGTGCTCTGTTGAAAAGGCCAACTTACCAGGAGAAGGAATTCTTTTGTAAACAGGCTTCCCATATCCACTGCATTCTTCACAAACCAATAAACGATGATACTATATATAAAGCATGGTGTTTTCTTCCAGTGCCAATAAAATGGAAATACTGAATAACTAGAAAGCAGCTAAAAGGAAAATAAACCAAATTTGGAAATTTAACTTTATACATGTCTGGTTACTGTTTTCATGTGGTTCATTTATTTCTATATATATAGAAAGGAAATCACAGACCAATATTTATAAACTTTGCCTGAGCATTATAAAGGGATTGAATTTCCTTTGTTTTACTAAGTTTATGATTGAAAATTTGTCTGTCTCCTTCTTAACTTCACTGTGAGATATCCTGTCAAATGAATTATCGTACTCCCTTTATACTCACCTGGTCCTGTTCCCTGTACTCCCTAGAAACTTACTAGGTACACTGGAAGATTTATTATGCCCCGTTACTGTATAATATACAGTATAATCTGTGGCCATGTTATTTGCTCGTTAATGCAAATATCTAATCAGCCAATGATGAGGCAGCAACACAGAAAAGCATGGTCAAGAGGTTCAGTTGTTGTTCAGACCAAACATCAGAATGGGGAAGAAATGTGATCTAGGTGACTTTGGCCTTGGAATGATTGTTAGTGCCAGACAGGTTTGAGTATCTGCTGATCTCCTAGGATTTTTATGTACAACAGTCTCCAGCGTTTACAGGGAATATTGCGAAAAACAAAAGAAAACATCCAGTGAACAGCAGTTCTGTGGGTCAAAATGCCTTGCTAAAGAGAAAGGTCAGAGGAGAATGGCCAGACTGGCTCAAGCTGGCCGGAACTCAAATAACAACGTGTCACAACAGTGGTGTGCAGAAAAGCAACTCCGAACGCACAACACATCGAACCTTGAAGTGGATGGGCTACTGCAGCAGAAGACCAGGAACGTACACTCAGTGGCCACTTTATTAGGTACGGGGGTACTGTTGTGTATTTAATATTTCAGTAATATTAGAGTAATAATGTAAATATATTATTTGTGCAACCCTCTCAGCAGGGCTCGTACACCAACCTGGCTTGTCAGCTAACTCATGTGACTCATTGGTGAGAAGGCTGCCTTTCCTAAGCAATACGCGTCTAGGCTGGTATGATTTGGGGTTCAACCAAACAGGAACATCTGGGATGCTCCAACTGAAGAAACCTCGATTTCAGCAAATGCTGTGTAAATACTGCCCATATACAGTAATCAGTCACCCCGAAATGACAGATTGTACACCAGCATAAAATTATAAGTATATTTTCTAAATTTTCAACCTTTATCAAACAGTAAACAGAGAAAGAAAAAGAAAGATAAAAGGGCCCATTACAGTTGGAGCTCATTTCTGTAGTAGCTGGGTGTATCAGTTTACTCACGGTGCTGAATTCTCATCATCAACCACAGGCAGAACTTCCCTTCTTGCAATCCTTTGTCTCACGAAGCACTCCTTGCAAAAGGGTTTCCCCTTCGAATGGGATCCTCCTGGTGTCTTCCTTGCTGCTCTTCTCTCCACAACCCCTCCCCAGCAAAAACACCCCAAACCAGTCTACTCTCTTTCAGCAACCTCTTCCTGCCCAGCTCTCTAAAACATTCACTCACATCCCACATTCCTGATTGGTTGACACAACATTCCTAAATTGGACAACATGGTTCCTTTATCTTTAGCCAAAGCCAGAACACTCTTACCAGCAGGACACACTGCTTTTACAGAAAAACTGCTACCTCACAGCATAGCAGTAGAAATCTTAACCAGGGCGTTATATTTGATTAACCATTTTTTTGGTGTTTACACAATTCATTATGGGTTATATGTATAAGTATGTGAATGGCATACATCATTATGCCACTATGTCAGAAGTGTGTACGCCACTGAAGTAAAACCGAAGTGTCCATGGCTCTCTCATGTTCTTATTTCAACCAGTTTTTGAAGTTATAAAACATTACAGTGTCGATGAGGAAGCTTTAAATTAATCCACAATGATTATCTACCTACTTGTTGAAGCACAGCAAGACATTCAAGTTAAAAAAACAAGTGTAGCACATGCTTCTTCAGGAAGGTTCAGAGATTTTATTTAAAAAAGTTCAGAAAATGGACAAATTCTTGGGTTCATAAACAGTGAGTACCAGGTGATAATAATAACAATTTTTTTTTTTTAAAAGAGCAGAAATGGCTGGCTACATTGGTAAGTAGACACATTTGATTGCACAAAAGATAACTGGCTGCTGTGTACAGAACAAATTGAGCAGTATTTTGAAGCAAGTGAAATAGCCAATGAGAATTTAGTGCCAGTTTTGCCGATTGTAATAAGTGGAAAAACATACAATTTGCTTAAGAGTTAGACTGCTCGAACCAAACCAGCTGAAATGAGCTTTGTGGATACCATGAAAGCAATGCAGGAACATTTAGAACTGAAACCATTGTTGATTGCTGAATGTTTTATGTTTCAAAAGTGAAATCAAAAGGAAGGGGAGTCCAGTTCAGCAAATGTGGGTGAATTGAAGAAGTTGTCTGATCATTGTCAGTTCAGTGATGGCATCAATAATGCACTAAGAGATCATTTATTTTGTGGAATCTTACAAGAAAGCATTCAAAAACTACTCCTAACTGAAACACAACTCACATTTAAAAGAGCAGTTGAAATCACTGTATCAATCAAAACTGCAGACAGACACCCAATTGAGTTGCAGTCAGGAATGAATGTGAGTGTGAACAGAATTGCAACATTTAAACAGAAACCTGCCTGGCTAAACAAATTGTGTTACTGTTGTGGCAGGGGCTCACATACACCAGACCAATGCATATTTAAAGGCAAAACTTGCAGAAAATGCAACAAAGTAGGACACATACAAAGAGCATGTTGGGCAGACAAACATAAATGGACTGCACAGGGAAAAGAAAAAGATAAAAAGTCAAGTTGCTTGCTCTTGATAACAAAACATGATAATGGTGAGAGTGACACTGGTCTGGATAGCCTTGAGATTTACAATGAAAACTAACATGAGACAAGCAATATGGCTTACACCAGAAGTGAACTACAAATTAATCAAAGTGGAATTGGACATGTTTTAGTTTTTTCACAAAATGATTTTGAACAGTATTTCAAAGATACTAAACTGAAGCCTGCAGATATCCAACTAGGAACTTACACTAAAGAAAAGATAACTCCTGTGGGAATGACATTTGTAACAATGAAATCCAACAACTAACAAATATGTGGTAAAATCAAGAAGATCAGCATTGTGGGGCATGGTTAGCAGAGACAACTACAACTTAACTGGAGACCTATCTATTTCCATATTCATGGAGTCCTGACGAAGGGTCTCGGCCTGAAACGTCGACTGCACCTCTTCCTACAGATGCTGCTTGGCCTGCTGCGTTCACCAGCAACTTTGATGTGTGTTACCTATCCATTTGCATGCCTGCAACAAAGTCAACCGAAAGTGAATGAAGAAAGGTAGTGGATGATGCCAGAGCTGTATTCAAGATGGCATTGGAAGACTCAAACATATCAAGGGTAAGATAGTGCTAAACAAAAATGCCATACCCACGTTTTACAAAGCCCATCCAGTTCCTTATACATGATAGAGTAACCAGTGAGCTATAGATCGCATGGAGGTTGAAGGAATTCTTTCCAATGTTGAGTTAAGCCCTTGGGCCAACACCAGAGGAGTGTTGTATATTTAGTATTTCAGTAATATTTGAGTAATATTGTAAATGTATTGTTTGATTATGGTTCCATAAGGTTGATATAACCGGGGGTGATAATGGGGACAAGCTCCCACTGCCTATTAAATGCTCCCAATGGTGTGCACCTCAAACAGCCTCTGACAATCAAGTCCAGCTGCTGGTCTTTACGTGTGGCTTAGCTACTAAGTTTCTACTAACAGGAGAAGGGGAAATGGCAGGTTACTGGCACCTCAAAACCAGTTGCTTTGGGCAGAGGTGGCTTGTCAGCCATAGTTGGTAGCTCATCTAGAAGGAGGAAAACTCTGATCTCAAACCTCCGCTGTCTGGTGGCTATACACACTCATGGGGAAGGCTTACAGAGTTAAGCCCAAAGGGAAAAATCTGGAGGTGGAGTTCCTATGGCAGTCCTACTTTGAGTTAAACGCTGACTGGCAACTCCTGCGATGCTGCTGGTACCAAACTGTATCGGTCTCTGTCATTCCTTTGGATTTATCGGATGCATGGAGAGGGTCAACAGCTTGCTTTCATATTGTGCTGGCCAGGCCTGCGTATCACGATACATCCACAGTGGACCCTGACCGACAGAGGTCTCACATTGTTAGATTAAGAATTGTTATTTATATAATTCAATTCAGGTTACAGCATATGTAAAACTACATGAATGGCATACATCATTACACTATTAAGCCATATGTGTGTGTCTTGATAAAGTCAAAACAAAGTTCTTCTTCAATTAGTTTTTGAAGTTACAAAACATAACAGATACCTAATAATACAGCCAACCGAGTATGTATTAAAATGTGAATTAAAAGGATGTTGGATTTTAAGCTGGAATAACATCCAATAGGTTGGAAAATCAGCCAGTCCAGCACTATCAAATTCACAAACATGCTGGATTACAGTAACTTCTGTGTTAT
Organism: Mobula birostris; assembly: GCF_030028105.1. Lineage (NCBI taxonomy): Eukaryota > Metazoa > Chordata > Chondrichthyes > Myliobatiformes > Myliobatidae > Mobula > Mobula birostris. Next base: position 219,564,028 of record NC_092370.1, read on the forward strand.
GGCCATTCAGCTTATATACGTTTGGCTTTATGGAATTGATCTGAGATACCAGTATGAAACTTACCTTCCCGCCTTTGGTCTGCAGTCTATTACAGGCATTTTCTCTGTCCTTTTCACCTCTCCCTCCAAAAGCACACTTGGCTGTTGATGGTTGGTAACACGGGTAGATAAGGTTGTAAAGAGACCTTTTGGCACATTGGCCTTCATATATCAGGAGTTGGGATGCTATGCTGAAGTTGTATAAGATGTTGGTGAGAGCAGATTTGGAGAATTGTGTGTGGCTCTGGTCACTTACCTATAGGAAATACTGTTCGTCAATGGGCAAAAGGTGAAATATTTAAGGCTAATTTTAGGGGGACCTTCTTCACTCAGAAGGTGGAGTGAGTGTGGAATGATCTGCCAGCAGGAGTGATAGATGTGAGCGCAACTGTGACATTTAAGAAGTTTATTTAGGTATGTGGATGAGAGAGTATGGAAGGCTATAATCCAACTTCATGTTGATGGGACTAGGCAGAACACTAGGCTGGCACAGACTGAAAAGGCCAAAGGGTCTGTTTCTGTGCTGTTGTGCTCTATGACTGTTTTAAGTCTGAAGAAGGGTTCTTGACTCAAACGCTGACTCTATTTTTCTTCCTACTCATACTGTCTAACTTGTCAAATGCTCCCAACATTCTCTTGTTTTTGTTTTGGATTTTGACACTTGCAGATTTTCTTTTGCTTCAATTTCTCTTATTCCTGATAACATAATCCAAATGAAAAGTTGAGAATCCAAACCTAGAGTTAACTAAATTTCACACATCTATCCCTATACTATGCAAAGATTGATGGTTCTTCCTACTCCATTAAATAATTCACTACTTCCGCTGTAAACAATTAATTATAAATACTAAAATTTATAAAATTTGCAGGATACAGTTTTATGTTTTGAGGGGAATTCACCAATTAAATAAGCATGATTCATTAGTGGACAAGGATTGGTTTTGTTCTAATTGTCCTGTGTTCATTTTTAAGGCCTATCTATGACAGGAAAATTTGAAGTTCCAAATGAGTAGATCTACACAGAAAATGCTAAAAGTCACAATATGTGTCTACTTATGCCATCCAGTAAATCTGGGGTCGTTGAATCTAACAGAACTGACATCCAATGAAAAGACGCTTCAGGGTTGAGGTGAGCAGTGTCCAGTTAAGGATAAAATACTACGGAAGGATTTTAATTATTTGTACGGAATCAGAAAGTTCTGGTATCGCAAACAACATAATCAAAAGATCAGTTTTTAATAATTTCCTGGGAAATATACAGAAAATATTCACCTATTTGAAGCAGCTCCTTCTAAGACAGCCCCTTAAGACGGAAAAATACTACTATAATTTATAAAGTATAGAATAAAAGAAATGACGAGTACTGTTCATGAGTTTATGGCTGTTTCTGAAATCTGTTAGTAGAGGAGAAGAAGCAGTTCCTAAAAAGTGTGGGTTGCCAGGCTCCTGTACCTGTTCCCCAGTGATAGTAAAGAGAACATGTCCTGGATGGTGAATATCGTTGGTGATGGATGGTACTATTTTTGAGGTACTATCTCTTGAAGATGTCTCAATAGTGCAGAGAGTTGTGCCCACAATGGAGATGGAAGAGTGTACAATCTATTGCAGTCTCTTGACATCCTGTGCATTGGAACCTCCATCCAAGGCTGAGATTCAAATAGTCAGAATGCTCTCCTCATCTATAGTAATTTACAAATGACTTGCCAAATCTCCTCCAACTCCTAATGAGTGCCTTTTTTGTGATTACATCAATATGTTGGGCGAATGTGGGATATTTAAGGGCAGTTTGAGGGGGACCTTCAGAGGGTGCAGCAAGTGTACAATGACCTGCCAGCAGAAGAGATAGATGTGAGGGTAATTGTGACATTTAAGAGAAGTTTGGACCCTCTGAAATGTTAACACCTAGAAATTGAAACTGCTCACCTTTTACACTACTGAGTCCTGGATGCGTGTACTCCCGACTTCCCTTTGCTGAAGTCCACAATCAGTTGCTTGGTATTGCTGAATACGGGTTTGTTATCGAGACACCACTCACGCAGCTGGACTGTCTCTCTTCTGTACACTCCTCATTGCATTCCGAGACTCTGCCAACAATGGTGTCATCTTTGAGATAGTTTTGTGAGTTCTGAGTGACTAAATGTGGTCAATGTTTTCTTCCAAGGAAACAGATGAGATAGACAGGTAGGTAATGTGTGGGGTAGTTAATTCTTATACAGTATAGGGCTTCTGTGTTATTATGATGTGTGGCCTTGTGTTTCCAAATTCAGATGCTGCATTCTTCAAGTTAACCTTTAAGCACATCCCTGAATCTTTTTTTTCTCTGTTCTTCTGGTAATCTCCCACCATGACAAAACTGGGAACAATATCTGTTCGGCAGTCTGGTGTCTGTCACGTGAACAATGCAGCCGACTCAGAGTAACAATGCCTAAATGGGAAAAAGGTCTGATTTTTGATGTCAGCAAATTTGTTACCAGCTAGGCACCAATAATTAAATATTTAGAAATTTGCTAATGACGATTACACTTTTTGATTGTAACAATCTGTTATATGTTAACACCAGTTGGTGCGATTGTTCCATTGTGAGCTCCTTGTTAGATGGGAGTGATGTGTCTGTGTTCATCAGTGAATTATGGTGCCTGTGAATGACTAGAGACAAATGCTACGTGTAACATAATAAACATTGCTCTCAAGAAAGTTGTGTCAAAAACCATTAAATTATTCTAATGTCCATAATGGTAATGGTTTTGCAATTGAGAATGAAAGACAATGCATTCGAAGAATTGCATAATTCATAGCGTCTATAACTATGAATTCTTCAATTAACAGAATGCCCAGTTCCAGGGATGGGCATTGGATAATTCTCCCATGGAACACCTAAGGATATTTCTCTACATTTAAGTCAATATACAGTATAAATGGAAGTTACTGTCATCCTGTAGTAGTAGTAGCCCTTTCAGACTACTACTAGAGAGTGAGCAGCTTCAAGTTCCTGGGTGTCAAGGTCTCTGAGGATCTAACCTGGTTCCAACATATCGATGTAGTTATAAAGAAGGCAAGATAGCGGCTATACTTTATTAGGAGTTTGAAGAGATTTGGCATGTCAATAAATACACTGAAAAACTTCTATAGGTGTCCCGTGGAGAGCATTCTGACAGGCTGCATCACTGTCTGGTATGGAGGGGCTACTGCACAGGACCGAAAGAAGCTGCAGAAGGTTGTAAATCTAGTCAGCCCCATCTTGGGCACTAGCCTACAAAGTACCCAGGACATCTTTCGGGAGCGGTGTCTCAGAAAGGCAACGTCCATTATTAATGACCTCCAGCACCCAGGGCATGCCCTTTTCTCACTGTTACCATCAGGTAGGAGGTACAGAAGCCTGAAGGCACACACTCAACGATTCAGGAACAGCTTCTTCCCCTCTGCCATCCAATTCCTAAATGGACATTGAATCTTTGGACACAAACTCACTTTTTAAAAAAATATACAGTATTTCTGTTTTTGCATGTTTTAAAAATCTATTCAATATATGTAATTGATTTACTTGTTTATTATTAATATTTTTATTTTATTTTATTTGCTAGATTATGTATTGCATTGAACTGCTGCTGCTAAGTTAACAAATTTCACGTCACATGCCAGAGATAATAAATCTAATTCTGAATCTAAAGCTGGGCAAACTTAGTTGTAACCAAAATTGTATGCGCCATCTAGTGGTCAAAAATAAGAATAACATTACTGTGCACAAGCAGTTACACTACCTTTAACATTAGTTTACAATATTGTTTTTACATGGTTCCCTAGTCTGCCAAAAATCCCATCCGTAAAGATACCTTTTTTTTACTGCTTTATCCCATTCACTAGTAGATATCCCTTTTTCTTGTGTGACAACATTGGGTAATTCTCCTTCGGAATGCCTGAGGTTATTTTTTTCAATGTTCAAGTCAATATATAAATGAGATATTGTCAACCACCAGTAGACTTCAGTCAAAATTTGGTTGCAACTAGAAATGTCCATTTTTTCTTATATATGGCAACATTATTGATCCTATTCCTTGTTCTCTTTCTCTTTAGTTTTTCTAACTTAACTTGTCCGTTCTTACTTCAGTCATCTGTTTTGGTGGTGGGCACACATCTGAATTTATTGCTGATTGATATACTGCCTTTCCATTGCTTTCTATTCCAATTACTTTAATATTTTGTTTCCATTTAATTTAAGGCATTATTTCCATATAGCAAAACCCAAATTGAGACAACTGGCCAGAATTACAGTATCTGTTAGGGGTGAAACAGGATTAATCCATTTTATTCTTCCTGGCTGAGGACTCTGTAACAAAATACCAATGTTTTTTTTTAGATCTGATCGATGCCATATCTTACATTTTCTTAGTTCACTTGTACTGGCAAAAATAGGGATTTGGTATTTTTCATCAGGATGGCAATCTTAGCTCAGAGTCACTGTTAGCACTCTCCCAATTCACATCATCATGTTGACTTTGTAAAATGGCTCAGAAAAAAGGTGTTCATAGATAATAATTATTTTCAATATGGCTTCCTTTTATTCTGATATCAGATGTGAAGGAAAGCCAAGGAAAACTAATATAAAATGTCTGTTTGTTGTACATGCTTTGTTATGGACATTTCACCAGTTCTCCAATAAAACACATTGTGGGCCAATTTCCCAGGCAGTCTCACAGATGGAGGTGAGAGAGGTTCCCACTCTTTTTTGGAATTACTAATGATAAACAGTGTAGTGTTCAGTAATTTGCTAAATGAACCATGAATGATAGATAGTATGTACCACAACAGTGCTACATATTCTGTCTTCCTGCTATACAGTGTTGCCGTGGTGAGGGGTGCCAATTTAAATGTTAAAACCTTAAGTGAAAGGGATGAATTCAAAGATAATCAATTCCCTTAATTAAAAGAAGAAATCACAAAGTCAGGCATCCGCTGTGACCTGATACAATTACTCATCCCTACACCAAAACCCATTTTCTCTCAAGGAATGAAGTTATCTTCGCAAATAGATCTGTTCTGGATATTACCCTATTCTGTTTGTAGATCATGGCCAAGTACAAATTAATTGTGTTAGCCTGAATGACAAAACTATAAAATTGCTAATTGACAGTGAACTACTGACTGATGTGCATTGATTTTCAGAAGCTATCATATAAATGCAGGTGTAAATAGTTCAATGTATCAAAATTACAGTCACGTGATGACTTGAAATGGTAACTTTTAGTTCTCTATATATACAGCTTGATTTACTGCATTTTTCTGTTTTCATTTCAGATTTCTAGCACCTGCATTTCTTTTGTTTTTCAACTCATGCCCTATGCCATATACAACCCAAAATTCCTGAGGAAAGTTATTTATAGGCCACACATCTGAAAAGGCTAATGTGACTATCTTTGAAAAAGGACCTAGTGCTTTCCCGGCATACATGACAAATAAACTCTTCTCGCGCTTCCCGCCAAGTACAAGTATTGAATATAACAATGACAAACTCTGCCATCTTCATCGGGGATACCTGTACCCAGCTGGAACCCAAAAAGAGTATATTCACATCCATCTTTAATACAGCATCTCTCTTGGTAATCCCATCTTTATAATTTAAACATGGATTTATATCTAATGAACAAAAAATTACTTTGCTGAAAATTTATTTATTCAAAATACTATAGTTTCTCTTTCCACAGATGTTGCCTGTTCTACTAAAGATTTCCAACATTATCTACTGTCACATTTCCAGCAATATTTTGCTATTTTCTTACCTTCCCTCATTTTCTGATCTTGTTTTATCAATTCTTCCACATACTTCTTCTTCTCTTGCTTTTCTTCACTTATTCCAAACAGAGTAAAATCACCAGCCTTCACCTCTATAGCCCCTTTAACATAAGTGTCTCAAGTACTACAAGATCCAAGAGAAGAAAACACTAATGTGTGCACAATGTAGATCTAAAAGAACTTCTCAAAGGTGTAAAAATGTCGACAGTTACAGAGGCTTTAAAAGGAAGTTCAGCTTATTCAGTTCAGCTGCCATAGCTGAAGCATTTAAATTCAACTATGGAAATACTCAAATCTCATAGGGTCATAGAGAAGGGGAAAGCTGAGACATTGAAGGGATTTAAGAGATGAGAATTTTAAAATGGTGATGTTACCTAGCTGGGAGCCTGTGTGAGCCAGCAAGCACAGAGGTCATAGGTTCACAGGACATGCTGTGGGTTGAAACACAAGCAACAGAGTTTAGAATGAACTGATACCTGGACACCAGACAGCTACTATCATAAACACGAGGAATTCTGCAGATGCTGGAATTTCAAGCCACACACATCAAAGTTACTGGTGAACGCAGCAGGCCAGGCAGCATCTCTAGGAAGAGGTACAGTCGACGTTTCGGGCTGAGACCTTTCGTCAGGACTAACTGAGAGAAGAGCTAGTAAGAGATTTGACAGTGGGAGGGGGAGGGGGGACATCCAAAATGATAGGAGAAGACAGGAGGGGGAGGGATGGAGCCAAGAGCTGGACAGGTGATTGGCAAAAGGGGTATGAGAGGATTATGGGACAGGAGGCCCAGGGAAAAGAAAAAGGGGGAGGGGGGAAAACCCAGAGGATGGGCAAGGGGTATAGTCAGAAGGACAGAGAGAGAAAGAATGTGTGTATATAAATAAATAATGGATGGGGTACGAGGGGGAGGTGGGGCATTAGCAGAAGTTAGAGAAGTCAATGTTCACGCCATCAGGTTGGAGGCTACCCAGACAGAATATAAGGTGTTGTTCCTCCAACCTGAGTGTGGCTTCATCTTGACAGTAGAGGAGGCTGTGGATAGACATATCAGAATGGGAATGGGATGTGGAATTAAAATGTGTGGCCACTGGGAGATCCTGCTTTCTCTGGCGGACACAGCTACTATCACTTACCTGTTATGGTGACCTGTGTGCAAAAGGTATGTGATGCCAATAGGTCAATGACACTATCGTGATAAGGTGTGGAAATGGATGACCAGTATGCTGATTGGCCCCTCAATAAGATTATTGACAATTTATGGCTGATCCAAATTTAGTCTTGACAGCACCTTTCCCACTTCTCCCCATACTCCTTGGCTTCTTAAATCATAATGTTGAACTTTCACTGAGAAATTATGGAAGAAGTCTGAGTGAGTTCTGAGGTGATTATGTCACTTTGAAACTGCAGTCTAATATAATTAAGAAATACAAGTAAGAAATGCCTACATTTATGTAAAGTTATTCAAGATATTGTAGTGGAAGCACTTACTGATGAGGAGTGTGCACTTTTATGGCCTGGGATGTTTATATTTTGTGCAGCAATTGTGGGGGGTGACCACAGGGGAAGCATTTCAGGCCAATTATCTTTCTTCAGACCAGGGAGACGTTAGCAATTTATAAGTTAAAAGCTAGAATAAGTAGGTTTAAGTTACACAGAAAGCAACGGTGGTGGGATAGTGTTGAGAGCAAGAGAGACTGAAGTGGATGTAAGCAGGAAGAAACAAACACTAAACAATGTTGGAATGGGAGATACAAGACTGGAAAGGTTCGTAATCTGAGTATGCTGAAATTAATGCCAAGAGCTAAAGGCTATCACACGCCTAACTGGAAAAGAAAATTAGTTAATTTAGTTTGGCATATATCAAGGGTTTAAAGACGAGGAGGTTGGAATGGGCGTGGGTTGGAAAATTAAAGTGCCGTTCAACTGGAAGTTCAGGATCAGCCTAAAGGAGTGAATGGAGGAATTCTGCAAGGTGTCACCTGATCTGCATTTGATTCCTCCTTAATTGGAAGATCACATCATGAGCACCAAATGCACTGCATAAAATCACTGGTCACATGGGACCAAAGAATATAGAGGAACACGATCCTTGAAAGAATATGCCCAGTGTTTGTGGGTAACACTGGATGCTTACAGGTGTTCCAGGCTCAGACTGATGGAGATCACGCCTCAAAACAAGTCAGCTGCAGAGGACAGCATTTAGCAGAATGAGGTCTGCTGTGAATCAAAGGAAACCCAAAGGTGGTTTACAATGACAATTTCAAACAAGGTATGAAGAAATTCAGCGTCTCTGAGAGGTCAGGTCAAGGCTAGTGCCTGGTGGGATGGTGTGAGCTGTATCCATTTTACATCAGCTCATTTCCCACATCACTACTGACAATGTTGCACCTGATTTCATCTGTTAAGCTTCCATAGCTGTCTTAGAGATCTAAATAATATTCTCCAACCTTTCACCAACTTGTTCTCATATTATCTGTGAATCACTGCGCTTGCAATGAATGGAATGTGCCCATCATTCATGAGTGACAAAATGTCTACTGATTGGATGTTCACGATGTTCTTGTTAAAAGGCTATTTCCGGTACCACACTTGTGTTCCTACATTAGGTGACGTGCAAAGATCAGTATGAAAGGAGAGACTACATTTTTCACCCATTCTTGGAAAATCTGTAGACTTCCCTTACAGCAAACCATTGCCTCCTGAGTAGCTCCAGACTTCCTGCCTCCACCATCTTACTTGGAAGATTATGCCAAGTGTCAATAGTGCTTTGCCTGAGGAAATATTTTCTGGCACTAGCTCCATGTAATCTCTTTGTGTATACAGTGGCATGCAAAAGTTTGAGCACCCCTGGTCAAAATTTCTGTTACTGGGAATAGCTAAGCAAGTAAAAGATGACCTGATTTCCAAAAGGCATAAAGTTAAAGATGACACATTTCTTTAATATTTTAAGCAAGAAAACTTTTTTATTTCTATCTTTTACAGTTTCAAAATAACAAGAAAGGAAAAGGGCTCAAAGCAAAAGTTTGGGCACCCTGCATGGCAGTACTTAGTAACACCCCCTTTGGCAAGTATCACAGCTTGTAAACACTTGTTGCAGCCAGCTAAGAGTCCTTCAATTCTTGTTCGGGGGATTTTCACCCATTCTTCCTTGCAAAAGGCTTTTAGTTCTGTGAGATTCTTGGGCCGTCTTGCATGTACTGCTCTTTTGAGGTCTACCCACAGATTCTGGACGTTTATGTCAGGGGACTGTGAGGGCCATGGCAAAAACTTCAGCCTGCGCCTCTTGAGGTAGTCCATTGTGGATTTTGAGGTGTTTAGGATCATTATTCTGTTGTAGAAGCCATCCTCTTCTCATCTTCGGCTTTTTTTTTACAGACGGCCAAAAAGTTCTATTCAAAAGGTTCAAAGGAACATCTAAACAAGCCCGATGCATTTTGGAAACAAGTCTTGTGGACTAATGAAGTTAAAATAGAACTTTTTGGCCGCAATGAGCTAAGGTATGTTTGGAGAAAAAAGGGGGCAGAATTTCATGAAAAGAATACCTCTCCAACTGTTAAGCAGGGGGGTGGATCGATCATGCTTTGGGCTTGTGTTGCAGCCAGTGGCACAGGGAACATTTCAATGGTACAGGGAAGAATGAATTCAATTAAATACCAGCAAATTCTGGAAGCAAACATCACACCATCTGTAAAAAAGCTGAAGATGAAAAGAAGATGGCTTCTACAACAGGTTAATGATCCTAAACACACCTCAAAATCCACAATGGACTACCTCAAGAGGCACAAGCTGAAGGTTTTGCCATGGCCCTCACAGTCCCGTGATCTAAACATCATCGAGAATCTGTGGATAGACCTCAAAAGAGCAGTGCAAGACGGCCCAAGAATCTCACAGGACTAGAAGCCTTTTGCAAGGAAGAATGGGCGAAAATCCCCCAAACAAGAGTTGAAGGACTCTTAGCTGGCTACAAAAAGTGTTTACAAGCTGTGATACTTGCCAAAGGGGGTGTTACTAAGTACTGCCATGCAGGGTGCCCAAACTTTTGCTTTGGGCTCTTTTCCTTTTTTGTTATTTTGAAACTGTAAAGGCTGGAAATAAAAAAGTTCTCTTGCTTAAAATAGTAAAGAACTGTGTCATCTTTAACTTTATACCTTTTGGAAATCAGTTCATCTTTTACTCGCTTAGCTATTCACAGTAACAGAAATTTTGACCAGGGGTACCCAAACTTTTGCATGCCACCATATTTATCCCTATAGTTGTGGCTTGCATTTAACCAGAACATTAAACTAGTCATCACCCAAAAATTGTTAGCAATTCTATCTGAGTCACTGATCATCTCTCCCCAAGGCTGGTCCCCGCTTGTGGGTCAGACATTTGCCGCTCAGTAAGACAAGGAAGGGGATGTAAAACAGGTGGACAGATTGTAGTGAGGTCCTTCTGTGGTTTTGGAATTAGTTCAGAATTGAAATGATTTCAGAGAAAGTTTTTCCAGTCGTTAAATAAAAATGAAAAATAGCCTCAATTCCAAATGCACTTTTTAAAAAAGTCAACTGGCTTTCCAGAATGTTCTGAATCCTAGCTGAGCAAAAGACATCAGTACTGAAGTTTAAGTTTTTTTATAAAAAATATTCATGAGTGCACTTTTAGTGGCTAGCTGTTTCAAATATGTATCACTTAGCTTGATCCAAAAATGACTTATGTTGTTAATACTCAGGAGGCTCATCTTTCAACCAAGGGCTGTAAACAGCTTCAAGTGAGAGCTGTGAATGACAGAGAGTGGAGAATTGGTAAATTGTGTGGATGGGAGTGCAAAGTTATGGCAGGCCACTGATTAAATGCTTGGCTAAAGTAACAGCAGACATAGATCAAAATAGGTCATTCACTTTGGATGACAAAAAGAAAAATGGGAACATTTGCTCAGTTGATACAGTTTTAAAGTTGGACATTGTACACAGGTAAAGAAATGAGCAGTAAAATACTGTGCCAATGGGTAGGACTCGAGTTATATGGAAGTGAAATTAGTTCTCATCTGAAGCACTGCTATTGGAATACTCCACTTAAGGAAAATTAGGTGTGTCTTCACTGGAATCAAACCACGATTTAAAAACCGAGGACAATTTGAAAGACTAGTCCCTTTATTAGAATATTTTTCAACCATCTCAGTGGCAAGAGCTTTTGTACAGGATAGACTGGAAATTATTTCCTCTGAAGCATCACACAGAAGGGCCCATAATCTTAAAACCACAAAGAGATTATTTTCGAAGGGAATTAGGAAATATCTTATCAATGTGATGGGTAGCAGAGAATGCTACTCCAACTAGAAGTGTTTATTGCTAGGTCAGTTTCTCCCAAGCAGAACAATTTCATTGGCAATGAGGGAATGGTTCATTTAAAAGATAAAATATTGCTGTGCTCCACATTTAACATGTACAATTATCCATGGAAAATGTGCACAAGATCAATGTGAACACAGAAGACTGACAGTTCCCTACAGAAATGAATAATTTACTTTTAATGAGTTACAAATAAATAAAATCATTTGCCTTCTACAACCTATTTGTTTGGATTTTTTCACTGATGTGCCATCAATACTTTGAATCACCAGTAACACAAGGTATATTCCAATAGAAGATGCTTGTAAAAATATAATTTTATCATTCAGTGCTAAAAAAAATGATATAAGGATATGCTTTTAATGTTAAAATAAGAAAACCAGACTTAAGCAAATGAAACTCCAATACTTGCTATCTTCTTGAATATTATTGCTTTGCATGAGGTTTTTCCAATTAAAAGCACATTGTTTGGATGCAAAATAAAATTTGCATATTAGTAGCCATAGAATGGCTGAACTCCCAATATTTATGAAGAATTGTTTATTTCTCAGCAAAGCAGAAATTAATCTCCTGGAAGTCAGCTATGGCAAACACAAAGATTTGCCTGTTGTTTTTATTTCTTGCTTTTGTAAGTGATTTTACTGTGAACTCTCATTTTTCGATGCACATCTGATGGAAGCTTCATTGCTATCTTCTTTTCTGTGGTCGTTTCTATGGCATTTGGTTTCCATAAAACTAGCTGAGAGTCTTCCCCACACGTCAGTAAAGAATTATCCTCAACATCCCAGTAAAAGGCACGAACTGTTGCTGAGTGTCCGTCATGTAGTGAATTCATGTGGGCAAGGGCACCAGCTTCACATTTTAGGAAGTGAAGTTTCCCCTTATGGCTGCCACCTAATACGAACAAACTATCAGCTTCCTTGTGGTAAAGCCCTCCAATCAGGTAGTCCAAGTGGCCACTGTCCAATTTCAAGCTCTCTCTGGCATCCTGCATTTTAACAAGTGTGATGGGCTCATCGTTATGGAGATGGTCAAGATCCCACAGAAAGAAACCTTCGTCATGGGTCAAGCAAAATATCTGCTCCCACTGACTACCAGACCAACCAACAAAACTGACTGAAGAATCAGAGTTGCAAGTTGCAAGGAGAGCATCGTCTTCAGTTTCTTGGCTGATGTCAAAAACATTGACCAATCCATCGGTTGAGCCTGAAGCCACCATGTTGGGATTGGAGGGATGGAAACGGATTTGCGTGATATCATTGTTGTGGGTTTCTGAATAAACCCCAAGAGGTTCTTGACCTCCAGGACTATCAGTGTTGGTTCCACTTCGGGCATCCCAGAAAACCATGTAAGTATCTTCCTCAATCTTTTCCGTTCCAGCACAGATAACTATATCATTACAGCTAATATCAAAGCTGGTAAATGCATTATTAGGATAGCCTTTATAAATCTGCACTGCCTCCGTGCTAGATAAACGCACATCCCAGCACTTCAGCGTCCCATCACAAGAAGCAGAGAATAGTAAATGGCTGTTGGTTGTTGCGAATCTTATCCCACTAATAGGAGCAGAGTGGCCTTGGAACTGTTGAAGCAGAGCCAGAGTCTGTTTATTGTAGACACGGATACGGTGGTTGGAACACAAAACAGCAACTAATTGACTATTCTGATCAGTGGGTGACTTTATGCAGTCAATATCCAGCAGGTAGGTTGAATCTTCAGTTTTCTGTGTAGATCGCTTTGCAATGCGCAGGTCATGAAACCACTGTTCAACGTCCTCCATGATTGAGCTTGTCCCTCCACGATCTTAAATGAGATAAATAAGCACAGAAGTAAAATAGACAATTCCATCTTATTTTTATGCAGCAAAATTGTTCTCCAAATCCCCAACTCAAAATTTGATGTATTCAGTAGCTGACCCAACAGTTCAAGTTTCTAGCTCTGAATTGTTAAGACTAAGGAACTCAACAGATTTAATTTGAAATCCATCATTAGAACATAGAATAATTAATCTAACCCCCCCCCCCAATACAGCTCATAACCCCAGTCTCGATGAAGTGTCTCAGCTCGAAACATCGACTGCTTACTCTTTTCCATAGATGCTGCCTGGTCTGTTGAGTTCCTCCAGCATTTTATGTTGCTTAGATTTCCAGCATCTGCAGATTTTCTCCTGTTCATAACTTTCCAGTTTTCTTACATCCACGTGCCTATGTAAAGGGTCTTTTCTACATTATATTGTATCAGCCACTACCACAAACCATGGCACCCACCACTCTGTGTAAGAATAAAATTACCTGACAATTCCCCTAAACTTTTCACCTTAAACAGACGTCCTTTGGTATTGGCCATTGCTGCCCTGGGGGAAAAAGTGTCCTGACTATCCACTATCCCTATGCTTCTCATAATCTTATCTACCTCTCTCAAGTTACCTCTCATCCTGTTATTCCAAAGAGAAAAGTGCAAGTTCTCACAACCTTTCCTCATAAGACATGCTCTCAAATGCAGGCAGCATCCTGGTGAACATTCTTATGAAATCAACAACTACAATTGTGCACAGTGTCCCTGGGACATTGAGGAACAGATATGTAATCAGATTAAGGAAATGTGTAAAATAATAGGGTTGTTGTCATGGGGGGTTTCAATATCTCTAATATAAACTGGGACCTTCTTAGTGCAAATTGTTCAGATGGGGCAGAATTTGTTAAGTGTATCCAGGAAGATTTCTTAAATCAATATGTGGAATGATCCAACGAGAGGAGGGGCCGTACTGGACCTGGTGTTGGGTAATGAGCCTGGCCAGGTGAATAACCTTTCAGTGGGTAAACAGCGACTGCAACTCCTTAACTTTCCCGATAGTTATAGATAAGGATAGGTATAGTCCTCGTGGGAGAGTTTTAAATTGGAGTAGGCCAAATTAGGCAGGAACTAAGAAGTGTTAATTGACTTCCAGTTAAGATGGCGATGGTTTAGTCGCTTAAAGCTGTCACTCCATTTTATTTCTTATCTCCGTACTTCTTCTTTCCTTTTTTTTTAAACTCCAGATTATTAATTTTTTTCCCCTCCTGTCTGTGAATACGCCTGTCTTACAATGGCTTTAAGGACCACCAAATCGGGGAAAAAAGAAATTCCTGCGGCTGGTTCCTCTGCCCAGATAGTTTCCATTTTGGAACAGCACCCACAAGATATACGAACCCCATTTCCAGAAAAGTTGGGATATTTTCCAAAATGCAATAAAAACAAAAATCTGTGATATGTTAATTCATGTGAACCTTTATTTAACTGACAAAGGTACAAAGAAAAGATTTTCAATAGTTTTACTGACCAACTTAATTGTATTTTGTAAACATACACAAATTTAGAATTTGATGGCTGCAACACACTCAACAAAAGTTGGGACAGAGGCATGTTTACCATTGTGTTACATCACCTTTCCTTTAATAACACTTTTTAATCGTTTTGGAACTGAGGATACTAATTGTAGTAGATTTGCAATTGGAAATTTTGTCCATTCTTACTTGATATAAGACTTCAGCTGCTCAACAGTCTGTGGTCTCCGATGTCTGATTCTCCTCTTCATGATGCGCTATACATTTTCAATAGGAGATAGATCTGGACTGGCAGCAGGCCAGTCAAGCACACACACACTCTGTGTCTACAAAGCCACGCTGTTGTAGCCCATGCAGAATGTGGTCTGGCATTGTCCTGTTGAAATAAGCATGGACGTCCCGGGAAGAGACGTCGCCTTGCTGGCAACATATGTCTCTCTAAAGTCCTAATATACACCTCAGAGTCAATTGTACCTTCACATACATGCAACTCACCCATGCCGTGGACACTGATGCACCCCCATACCATCACAGATGCTGGCTTTTGCACCTTTCACTGATAACAATCTGGACGGTCGTTTTCACCTTTGGCACGGAGAACTTGACACCCGTTTTTTCCGAAAACTAGCTGAAATGTGGACTCATCTGACCACAGCACACGGTTCCAGTTTTTCGGTCCATCTGAGATGAGCTTGGGCCCAGAGAACTCGCCGGCGTTTCTGCATAGAGTTGATGTATGGCTTCCTCCTTGCATAATACAGTTTCAAGTTGCATTTCTGGATGCAGCGACGGACTGTGTTGAGTGACAATGATTTTCCAAAGTACTCCTGAGCCCAGGTGGCTATAATTGTCACAGTAGCATGACGGTTTCTTAGGCAGTGCCGCCTGAGGGCTCGAAGATCACGCGCATTCAACAGTGGTTTCCAAACTTGCCCTTTACGCACTGAGATGTCTCTGAATTCTCTGAATCTTTTCACAATATTATGTACTATAGATGTTGAAAGACCTAAATTCTCTGCAATCTTGCATTGAGAAATTGAACTGACTAACAATTCTCTCACGAATTTTGGCACAAAGGGGTGAGCCACGACCCATACTTGCTTGCCAAGACTGAGCCTTTGATGGACGCTACTTTTATACCCAGTCACGATACCTCACCTGCTACCAATTAGCCTGCTTAATGTGGAGTCTTCCAAACCGGTGTTACTTGAATATTCTGTGCACCTTTCAATCTTATTTTAACTCTGTCCCAACTTTTGTTGAGTGTGTTACAGCCATCAAATTCTGAATTTGTGTATATTTACAAAATACAATTAAGTTGGTCAGTAAAACTATTGAAAATCTTTTCTTTGTTCTTTTGTCAGTTAAATAAAGGTTCACATGAATTAACATATCACAGATTTTTGTTTTTATTGCATTTTGGAAAATACCCCAACTTTTCTGGAAATGGGGTTTGTAGTATTCGAACTCAAGTCTGAATTTAAGACTTCTTTCGGTTCATTGGAATACAAATTAGATCAAATTAATTCCAAAGTGGAGGCTCATGCCAAACGTCTTTCTCTTCTTGAGTCTGCTACCGATGATTTAAAACGCTGCTTTCACGATTTGGGAACCGCTTGCTCCAGCTTGAGGGATTATAACAGCAAGTTAATATCCAAAGTTACGGATCTGGAAGGTCGCAACAGACGTCAAAATCTACAAATCCTCAGCTTGCCAGAGGCTATCGAAAGTGGATCCCCAGTTGAATTTTTTTCTACATTACTTTGTGAGATTTTTGGGAATGATATTCTTCCGAGTCCACCGTACTTTTACGCCTAAGCCGGAGTCGGGCCATAGGCCACGCCCATTAATTCTCTGTTTTCATCGCTGTAAGGTGAAAAACCTTTTGATTATGGAAGCACGTCAGAGAGAAAAGTTGAAATTCAGGTGTCCCCCGCTTTTCGAACGTTCGTTTTACGAAACCTCACTGTTACGAAAGACCTACATTAGTTCCGTTTTCACTAACAGAAGGTGTTTTCACTGTTACGAAAAAAGGCAGCGTGCGCCCTGAGCAGCCGCTCTCCCCCGGATTCGGAACGGCATTCTAGCCGGCAATGCTTAAACACGTGCCTGTGAGCGTCCGTTTGCAAGATGAGTTTAAGGTATCAGAAAAGCCTGAAAGAGCTTGTAAGGGTGTTACACTTAGCGTAAAACTAGGCATAATTAAACGTTTTGATCGTGGTGAACGAAGTAAGGACAAAGTTAGTTTGGCTTGTGGAAGTTAACGAAAATGATGTTGAAGAGGTTTTGGCATCGCATAACGAAGAACTGATAGATGAAGAGCTGATGCAATTGGAAGAGGAAAGGATAACAATCGAAACCGAATGCAGTAGTGAGCGGACAGAAAGTGAAGTCGTCCAGGAACTGAACGTGAAGCAACTGCGTGAGATTTTCACTGCAATAATTGCAGAAAAGTACGACTTTAATTTTGAAAGGGTACGTCGGTCTAGGGCATATTTGCAAGATGGTTTGAGTGCTTACGAAGAACTGTATGATAGAAAAATCGCAAGGCAGTCCACATCAGCTGCAGCAGACGACAAACCTCGACCTTCGACATCGAGGCAGGCAGACATAGAAGATGACCTGCCTGCCATAATGGAAACAGACAACAATGAGATGACACCCCAGTGTCCCATCACCCCAACCCCTGGGCTGCGGACAGATACCGATTTGCGGAGAATGCAGCCATAGCCGGGAGGCACCCAGCACATCTTTAAGAAAAAAAGCTGAAATAAACAAGCTAATTAATTAGGTGCCGCCCGGCATGTAAATGTCAGCCCAGCTCCGAGGCAACTACCGATTGTGTCACCTCTGATCTGGGCCGACATTTACGTGCCGGGCGGCACCTAATTAATTAGCTTGTTTATTTTGGCTTTTTTCTTAAAGATGTGCTGGGTGCGTCCCGGCCACCGCTGTACCCCTGCATGCTTTGCAGCAATGTATCAGTCGGCAGCCTGGAGGGTGGGGGCCACTGCACCACCCAACCTGCGATGATTCAGCTGTACTCAGCGCTGACTTCTCGATTCCGGTAAGTGATACTACACTGTACGTACATTATTTCTACTTTATATAGGCTGTGTATTTTTATGTGTTATTTGGTATGATTTGGCAGCTTCATAGCTTAAAGGTTTACTGGAGAGAGTGTTTCTGCCGAGAGAGCTTGGTGAGATTTTCGCTACAGAGAACAGTGCAGGCAATGATTGTAGAGAAGTATTTCTACTTTATATAGGCTGTGTACTTATCATATCATTCCTGCTTTTACTATATGTTATTGTTATTTTAGGTTTTATGTGATATTTGGCACGATTTGGTAGGTTATTTTTGGGTCTGCGAAGGCTCACAAATTTTTCCCATATAAATAAATGGTAATTGCTTCTTCGCTTCACGACCTTCTGGCTTACGAACCGTTTCATAGGAACGCTTTACCTTCGGATGGCGGGGGATACCTATACAAGGGTCAATCTATCCGTATTGTCGAGGATTATACTCCCCAAGTTCTGAGTCTACATGCAGAATATAAAGGAGTCACGAAAGAGTTCTACAATCGTGGACTCGGGCCCTCTCTGCATTTTCCAGCTTGTCTCCGAATAACTCTTGCTACCGGAGAAAAAAAGTGGTTTAACTTGGTTACAGAAGCTCAGAAATTTATCGAAAGTCTCCCTGCTACTTCCATTTCCTCAGACTTGGTTTAATTAGTCAAAATGGTGGACAAGTACTTTTTTTTCTTTTTCCAAGTCAGTGAATTTTTTTCCATCGTTTCTCGTGGGTAGGTTACTGGGTAAAGTTTGTTTGTGTCTTTCTTAGTTCATATCTTTTCTTTTGGAATATTACTTTGAGTTAAGCTTAATACATTTTGGTGGAATTGTTTTTCTTTTCTCTAAGTATAATTCTAATTTGTAGTGCGTAAGTTTTCTGGTTTTTGAATTGTTAACAAATGGAGCTTATGTTGATCAAAGTTGCTGGTGAACGCAGCAGGCCAGGCAGCATCTCTAGGAAGAGGAACAGTCGACGTTTAGGGCCGAGACCCTTCGTCAGGACTAACTGAAGGAAGAGTTAGTAAGAGATTTGAAAGTGGCAGGAGGAGGGGGAGATCCAAAATGATAGGAGAAGACAGGACGGGGAGGGATGGAGCCAAGAGCTGGACAGGTGATTGGCAAAGGGGATATGAGAGGATCATGGGACAGGAGGCCCAGGGAGAAGGAAAAGGGGGGGGAACCCAGAGGATGGGCAAGGGGTATAGTCAGAGGGAGAGGGAGAGGGAGAGAGAGAAAGAATGTGTGTATATAAATAAATAACAGATTGGGTAGCAGGATCTCCCAGTGGCCACACATTTTAATTCCACATCCCATTCCCATTCTGATATGTGTATCCACAGCCTCCTCTACTGTAAAGATGAAGCCACATTCAGGTTGGAGGAACAACACCTTATATTCCGTCTGGGTAGCCTCCAACCTGATGGCATGAACATTGACTTCTCTAACTTCCGCTAATGCCCCACCTCCCCCTCGTACCCCATCTGTTATTTATTTATATACACACATTCTTTCTCTCTCTCTCTCTGACTATACCCCCTGCCCATCCTCTGGGTTTTTTTTCCCCTTCTCCCCTTTCCTTCTCCCTGGGCCTCCTGTCCCATGATCCTCTCATATCCCCTTTGCCAATCACCTCTCCAGCTCTTGGCTCCATCCCTGCCCCTCCTGTCTTCTCCTATCATTTTGGATCTTCCCCCTCCCCCTCCCACTTTCAAATCTCTTACTAGCTTTTCCTTCAGTTAGTCCTGACGAAGAGTCTCGGCCTGAAACGTCGACTGTACCTCTTCCTAGAGATGCTGCCTGGTCTGCTGCGTTCACCAGCAACTTTGATGTGTGTTGCTTGAATTTCCAGCATCTTCAGAATTCCTCGTGTTTACGAGCTTATGTTGATATTAAGAACCTGGAAGTTGGGTTTTGGGGTGGTTTTTTTCTGAAGAGCTTGCTGCTGATCTTAGATAGCTTTCTTGTTGTGGGATTTGAGGGGGGGGGGAGGGATCTCTATTGCCAATAGCATTTATAGGATCTTTAGTTATTCAGGACATATTTCTGTCCTGATTCTCCTGTTTTATGTTTTTGCCCCAGAGCTGTTGTTTGTTTGTTTGATTTTGCTCATGCCTACTACTCTCCATGTTTTTTTAAATGACAAAGGTTAGTCCATTGAATTTTATAAGCTGGAATGCTAGGGGTTTGAACCATCCTGTTAAAAGGAGGAAGTTGTTTTCACATCTTAAGCAGCTCAAAGCTGCAATTGCTTTTTTGCAAGAAACACACATTGGTAGTTCTGATAATTCCCATCTCATGTCAAGGTGGGTGGGGCAGCACTTCCATTCTACTTTTCCGGCTAAAGCCAGGAGAGGGGGGGGGGGGTCTCTATTCTTATAAATCAAAATGTTCCTTTTGAGCTTCACAGCCAAATATCTGGTACAAATGGTTGTCTTATTATTGTTTCTGGGAAATTATATAATACTAGGGTAGTTTTGGCTAACCTATATGCTCCCAATTTGGATGATGTAGAGTTTTTTGATGTTTTTTCTCTTTATTGCCTGACCTGAGCTTATATTCTCTTATATTGGGTGGTGACTTTAACTGTTGGTTAGATCTAGTTATGGATCGATCATCCTCTGTTCCTGGACTACCAAGTAAATCTGCTTTATCAATTCAGTCTTTCCTTTCTAATTATGGTATCTCTGATCTCTGATGTTTGGCGTTCTCTTCATCCAAGTGAGAGAGATTACTCTTTTTTTTCTCCACATGTCCATCATACTTTTACTAGAATTGATTATTTTTTAAATCCATAATCTGCTGATTCCATCTGTTCGCTCTTGTGATTATGAGAGTATATTGATTTCGGATCATGCCCCAGTTACCCTGTCCATATTTCTTCCTGGTCTCCCTCAAGTGAATAAACACTGGCGTTTTAATCCGACCCTGTTGTCGGATAATGATTTTGCAAAATTTTATGAAGGACCAAATAACACTTTTTTTTAAGATATTAACATGTCATCTGAAACCTCAACTCAGGTTGTCTGGGATGCCATGAAAGCATATCCAAGGGGTCAAATAATTTCATATACTGTGAATTTGAAAAGAAAGACCTATACAGAGCGATTAGATCTGGTCAACCAAATTAAAGCAACCAACCAACTATATGCTCAGACCAAAAATCCGGAACTGTACAAGAAGTGAGTGAAACTTTAAACTAAGTTTGACCTTATTTCCACTCATCCAATTGAACACCAACTTCTCGAAAGTAAGAGCTGGTTTTATATTCATGGTGATAAGTCCGGTAAATTTTTAGTCAATCAACTAAAACGCTCTAAAGTTAAACAACAAATTACTAAAATTCGAATGGGAAATGGGAACATTACCTTGAATCATTCTGAAATCAATGATACATTCAAGAATTATTATTCTCGACTCTATTCCTCTGAATCTTTAATTGATAGCGTTTCTGTCCAGCATTTCTTAAACAGTTTAAATATTCCTTCGCTTTCTCCTGATTTCAAAGCAAAACTCAATAAGCCATTATCATTAGAGGAAATATCTTTAGGCATTTCTGCACTGCAGTCTGGTAAATCTCCTGGACCAGATGGGTTCTCTGCAGAATTCTAAAAAATCATTTTCCTCACTGCTTTTGCTTCAATTAACCTTAGTTTTATCCGATTCGTTTAAACATGGTCAATTGCCAGCATCATTTAATAAGGCAGGTATCATTCTTTTAGTGAAAAAAGGCAAAGACCCAACAGAGTGTTCCTCATATAGGCCGATTTCTTTGTTA
Organism: Mobula birostris; assembly: GCF_030028105.1. Lineage (NCBI taxonomy): Eukaryota > Metazoa > Chordata > Chondrichthyes > Myliobatiformes > Myliobatidae > Mobula > Mobula birostris. Next base: position 219,585,356 of record NC_092370.1, read on the forward strand.
AATGTTGATGTTAAAATTTTGGCTTGTAGATTGGAGAACATTGTACCCTCAATTATTTCTGAAGATCAAGCTGGTTTTATTAAAAATCACCTCCCCTTTTTTAATATACAGCATCTATTTAATATTTTCTATTCACTTTCAATTGGGACTCTGAATGTGTCGCCTCTCTTGATGCGGAAAAAGCGTTTGATCGTGTGGAGTGGAATTATCTTTTTGCGGTTTTAGAAAAATTTGACTTTGGACAAAGTTTTATTACATGCATTAAATTGCTATATTCGACTAACTCTCAGCAATCCCAACCTTTTAACCTCAAACGTGGCACCCAGCAAGGGTGCCCTTTAAGTCCCTTGCTTTTTGATTTGGCCATAGAACCACTGGCGATTGCGTTTCGTAGCTGCGCTAAATTGATGGGGATGGGGGGGGGGGTGTCGAGCATAAAGTTTCTCTTTATGCTGATGATCTTTTACTTTTCATATCAAATCCGACTACCTCCTTACCCCCAATGTTTTCACTACTTAATAAATTTAGCCAGCTTTCCGGAGGCAAACTTAATTTACACAAGAGCAAACTCTTCCCAATTAATAGAGAAGCACAAATATTAGAATTTCATAACCTCCCTTTTAAAGTAGTACTTAATCAATTCATTTACCTCAGTATTACTGTAACAAGGAACTTAAAGCATCTTTTTCGAGAAAATTTTACTAATCTTTTAAATCATACAAAACAGAATTTGGCACACTGGTCACCTCTGTCCACATCTCTGGTAGGTCAAATTAATGTTGTTAAAATGTATATCCTTCCTGAATTTTTATACTTATTCCAATCTTTACCAATTTTTATTTCTAAAGCCTTTTTTGATTCGTTAGATTCTATTATTTCGTCCTATCTATGGAAGGGCAAACGTCCCAAACTTAATATTAAGCTCACCTTCAAAAACCTAAAAGGGAAGTTGGTATGGCCTTGCCCAATTTTCATTTTCATTACTGGGCAGCCAATATTCTTTTTGGTCTTTCTTTCATAATCAGTCTAACTGCCCAAAATGGGTGGCAATGGAGTTGAACTCCCTTAAGGATTTCTCCATTTCCGCACTTCCTTGTCATTTGCCTAAACTAATTGTTAATCCTCTCATTAGACATACTCTGAGAATATGGGCTCAGTTCAGAAAACATTATGGTCTTTATGGTTTCTCCCTCTCTAGTCCTATCTTTCATTATCATCTTTTCTGACCTTCTATGCAAGACTTAACACTTCATGATTGGTACAGAAAGAGCATCAAGCGTTTTTAAGATCTTTTCATAGATAATAGTTTTGCAACTTTTGAACAATTGTCTGCAAAAATTTAACATACCTAATACTCAGTTCTTTAGATATCTTTAAGTTAGACATTTTATTAACCCTTTAATACCAAATTTTCCTGAGATGCCCAGAAAAAATGTTGTGGACTTGTTTCTTTGTATAAACCCATTGGGTAAAAGTTTAATATCTACTATTCGTGATAAGTTAGCAACCTTGAGACATGACCCCTTTGGTAAAATTAGAATTGCCTGGGAGCATGATTTAAATATTTCTCTGTCCGATGAGGTTTGGGATTCAATTCTTAAGTCAGTTAACTCAACCTCTTTATGTACTCGCCACTGCCTTTTGCAGTTCAAGGTTGTACATAGGGCTCATATGTCTAAAGCCAAACTATTGCGGTTCTATTCTGATATTAGTCCCTTTTGTGACAAGTGTATAGTGGGTGAGGCTTCTCTTGTCCGCATGTATTGGGCTTGTCCCAGTTTGGAGGAATTTTGGAGAGATGTCTTTTTAACTTTATCCCATATCCTTAAATGCCACTTAGAACCTAACCCTTTCATTGCTCTTTTTGGCATTTTGGGTGAAGTTGACACGCGTTTGAGTACGACTAAACGGCATTTTGGGTGAAGTTGACACGCGTTTGAGTCCTTTGCCTCTCTTTTGGCTAGACATTTAGTTCTTCTAAGGTGAAGAGATGTTGCCCCACCCACTCATGCTCAACAGCTTAGAGACATTATGTCCTGCTTAGGCCTGGAAAAGATTCATTTATTCACTTCTTAATTCGGACACAAAGTTCCATAAGGTGTGGGGACCTTTTCTTGATTATTTTCATAACTCCTCTTTAGATTAAAGGTTTATCTTCCTTTTTCTTTCAGTGATTTAGTCCCTTACATCCAGCTTTCTTTTCTGGTTAACTTTTATGGTGTTTTTTTAATGATGTGAAATATACTATAGTTTAGGTAGTAGGCAATACACGTTTTTTATATTCACAGCTTTGTGGTGACAAAAGCTCTGATTAACTTTTCTTTATATCATAATGGTTGGCTTGGAGTGCGTAGTGGGAGGGTGGAGTGGAAACTAACTTTATATGATTTTATTTTGGGTGCTTTTTCTTTACTGTTATGAATTGTACATCGAACACGTTGGTTTTGCACTGTTTAAATTTCCTTTCTGTTGGTTTTTTTTGTTCTAATGTAGAAACTCATAAAAAAATTAATTAAAAAAGTGTTAATTGGGATTACCTTTTCTCTGGCAAGTCCACATCAGGCATGTGGAGGGTGTTTAGAGATCAATTGCCCAGAGTACAGGAAACCCTGTAAGAAGGAAGGATGGGGATGGAAAGATAGGAGAACCTTGGATGTTCAGAGAGGTGATGAATTTAGTCAAGAAGAAAAACGAGAAGTATATAAAGCTTCAGAAGTTAGGATCAAACAGAGCACATGAGGTGTATAAAGAAGCCAGAAAAGAACTAAAGAAGGAAATGGGGAAAGCCAGGAGAGGTCATGAAAAGTCCTTGGCAAGGAGGATTAAAGTGAATCCCAAGGCATTCTATACATACATCAAGAGTAAGAGGATAACTAGGGAGAGGGTGAGACCACCCAAGGATAAAGGGGGGGAACATTTGATTGGATGCAAAGAATGTGAGTGAGGTGCTTAATGAGTACTCTTCTTCAATATTTACCAAGGAAAAGGACACGGAGGACCAGGAGATCAGTGCTGAGTGTATAAATATGTTAGGATGTTTAGAGGTCAAGGAGGAGGAAGTTTTGGGCCTCCTAATAAGTATTAAAGTGGTTAAGTCCCCAAGTTATTGAAGGAGGCAAGAGATGAGATTGCTGGGCCCTTGACCAGTATTTTCGTGTCCTCTCTAGCCACAGGTGAGGTCCTGGTGGACAGATGAGTGGCTGATGTTGTACCTCTATTTAAGAAGGGAACAAGGGAAAATCCTGGGAACTATAGACTGGCAAGTCTCATGTAGAGAAACTGCTGGAGAAAATTCTTAGGGACAGGATACATGAGCATTTGGAAACCCATGGCCTAACTGGGAAGAGCCAGCATGGCTTTGTGCCTTACCAGTTTAATTGAGATTTTTGACAAGATGATGAGAGAGATCGATGAAGATAGGATAGTGGATGTTGTCTACATAGATCTTAGTAAGGCTTTTGTCGAAGTCTCTCATTGGAGACTAATCCAGAAGGTTAAGATGCATGGGGTCCACACAAACTGGCTGTTTGGATTCAAAACTGGCTTGCGCATAGAAAACAGAGGGTAGTGGCTGAAGGACCTTATTTGAGCTAGAAGTCTGCATTTAGTGGAGTTCCACAGGGATCTGTGCTGGGACCTCCGCTGTTTGTGATGTATATAAATGACCTGGATGAAAATGTAGATGGGCGGGTTAGTAAGCTGGCAGATGATACCAAGATGAGTGGAGTTGTGGATAGTGTAGAACACTGACAAAGAATACAGGGTGATATAGATCAGTTGCAGATATGGGCTGAGACATGGCAGATGGAGTTTAACCCAGATAAATGTGAGGTGTTGCACCTTGATAGGGAAAATGCAAGGAGACAGTACTCTGCTAAGGGCAAGATCATTGACAGTGTTGCTGAGCAGACAGTCTTAGGATCCAAGTTCACAGCTCCTTTAAAGTGCTTCACATGTGGATAAGGTGGTTAAGACGGCTTATAGAATGCTTGCTTTTATTAGTTGAGGCATTGAGTTCAAACGTCAGCAGGTTATGTTGCAACTTTATAAAACTCCAGTTAGGCCACACTGGAGTATTGCGTACAGTTCTGGTCACCTTACTATAGAAGAATCCTTGAAACTGAGTCCATAGGTTGTGAGAACATTTCAATGAAGGGGCAAGTGAAGTTGTGCGAAGTTATTCCCTTCAATCAACGTTTACAACAGTTCTTAACATCACTCCAATATACAGTGGTGCTAGAAAGTATGTGAAACCTTTAGAATTTTCTCTATTTCTGAATAAATGACCTAAAGTGCAATCAGAACTTCACGCAAGTCCTAAAACTAGATAAGGAGAACCCAATTAAATAACAAACAAAAATTATACTTGTTCATTTATTTGAGATAAATGATCTAATATTACATGTATTTGTCAGAAAAAGTATGTGAACCTCTAGGATTATCAGTTTATTTAAAGGGGAAATTAGAGTCAGGTGTTTCAATCAATGCGATGACGATCACGTGAGAGTGTGGGAGGCCCTGCCCTACTTGAAGAACATAAACCCGGGTCTATCACCATCATAGCCTGATCTTCACCACAGGTTTTTGGAAGCATGCCATGCCTCATCAAAGGAGATTTCTGAGGATCTTGGAAAAAAGAGTAGTTGGTGCTCACCAGGCTGGAAGAGGATACACAAACCATTCCTAAAGAGTTTGGGCTCCACCAATCCACAGTCAGACAGATTGTGTACAAATGGAGGAAATTCAACACTGTTGTTACTCTCGCCAGGGCCAACAAAATTCATTCCAGGCGTGTAATATTCCAGGAGATCACAAAGAACCTCAGGATAACATCTAAGGCTCTTTTATCAAAGTTGCTGGTGAACGCAGCAGGCCAGGCAGCATCTCTAGGAAGAGGTACAGTTGACGTTTCAGGCCGAGACCCTTTGTCAGACCCTTCATTAGTCCTGACAAAGGGTCTCGGCCTGAAACGTCGACTGTACCTCTTCCTAGAGATGCTGCCTGGCCTGCTGCGTTCACCAGCAACTTTGATGTGTGTTGCTTGAATTTCCAGCATCTGCAGAATTCCTGTTGTTAAGGCTCTTTTACATTGGCTGATGTCAGTGTTCATGAGTTTACCATCAGGCAAACACTGAACAATGGTGTGCATGGCAAGATTGCAAGGAGAAAGCCACTACTCTCCAAGAAGAATATTGCTGCCCATCTAAAGTTTGCTAAGGACCACATGGATAAGCCAGAGGCTATTGGAGAAATGTTCTGTGGACGGATGAGTTCAAAACAGAACTTTTTGGCTTAAATGAGAAGCGTAATGTTAGGCAAAAAGCAAGTATTACATTCCAGCACTAGAATCTCATCCCATCCGTGAAACATGGTGGTGGCAGTGTCATGGTTTGGGCCTGCTTTGTTACGTCAGGACTAGGATGGCTTGCCATCATTGATGGATCTATGAATTCTGAATTGTACCAGCAAGTTCTACAGAAAAATATCAGGGTATCCATCCATAAACTGAAGGTCAAGAGAAAGTGGGTCATGCAGCAAGACAACGACCCTAAACACACAAGTCAGTCCAGCAAAGAATGGTTAAAGCAGAAGAAATTTCACATTCTGGAATGGCTGAGTTAAGGTCCTGAACTTAATCCTGTAGAAACGTTATGGAAGGAGCTGAGGCAAGCAGTTCAAGCAATGAACTCCACCAGCATCCCAGAGTTAAAATAGTTTTGTTAGGAGGAATGGCCTAAAATTCCTCCAAGCCAATATGCAGGACTGATCAACAGTTACCAGAAACATTTGGTTGAAGTTTCAAGTTCCTGGGTGTCAAGATCTCTGAGGATCTAACTTGATCCCATATCGACGTAGTTGTAAAGAAGGCAGGGGGATGGGAATCAAAATGGCAGAACAGACAGTGGAGAGGTTGTAGAGACAGATATTGTGAAGTCCTCAAAGCCAGAAATCAAAAGGCTGAGCATGATGCGACTAATGTCCGGAGCCACATATATTTTGATGCAGGAAGTATCATAGGAAAGGCAGATGAGCTCAGGGCATGAATCAACATATGGAATTATGACATTGAAGCCATCAGTGTGACTTGGTTGCAGGAGGGGCAGGATTAATAGCTCCCATATTCTAAAAGGATTAGATGGGGGCTGGCTGGTGGCGCAACGACATCGGCGCCGGACCCAGGTTCGAAACTAGTCAGGTCCGCCCCCGAGCACGCTCTCCATCCGTGCCGGGTTGAGTGTCAAGACCGCAACTCAACCTCGTAAAACAAAGGGAAAATGCTGCGAAAATGTCTGTGTGGGGAGTGGTGCGCCACACAGTCTCTCTCGCTCTGTGCCTTGGAAAAACGCCATGAAAAATCCATCATCACGGACAGACGCACGCACGGACATGCAGACGCACAGACTCGCATGCACACACCAAAAAAAACCTAAAAGGATTAGATGGCATAGTTTATCAAATGAGTTCAGGAAAGTTTCCTTAATTATTACGTAGAAGCCCCAAAGAGAGAATGTGCAATACCTGATTTGCTCTTAGGGAATGAGACAGGGCAGGTGACAGAAGTTTGTGGAGGGGAATACTTTGCATGTAATGCCATTAGTTTCAAAGTAGATATGGAAAAAGAAGGGTCTGGTCAATGGGTTGCAATTCTAAATTGGAGAAAGTCTAATTTTAATGGTATCAAAAGGGTTCTGGCAAGTGTGGATTGGGACAGGCTGTTTTCTGGCAGAAGTATACTTGGTAAGTGAAATTTTGAGAGTACAAAATTTATATGTGCCTGTCACAATAAAAGGTAAAGATAACAAGTATAGGGAACCTTGATTCACAAGAGATATTGAGGCCTTGGTTAAGGAGCAAAAGAAGGTGGTGCATAGCAAGTATGGGAGGTAGGAAGAAATGAGGTACTCAGAGTGCAAGAAATGCAAGAGAATACTTGAGAAAGAAATCAGGAAGGCTAAAAGAAGGCATAAGGTTGCTCTAGCAGACAAGGTGAAGGAGCTAAGGAATTCTATAGACATGTTAAGAGCAAAAGGATTGCAAGGGACAAAATTGGTCCTCTGGAAGATCAGAATGGTAAACCATGTGTGGGGCCAGAAAGAAATGGGGGAAGATCTTAAATGTAGTTTTTGCATCTGTATTTACTCTGGAAATGGAAAAGAGTCTATAAAAGTGAGGCAAAGCAGCAACAACCTCATGAGCCCTATACAGATTGCAGAGGAGGAAGCGTTTGCTGTCTTGAAGCAAATTAGTGTGGATAAATCCCCAGGGCCTGACAAAGTGTTCCTTCGGATCCTGTGGGAAGCAAGTGCAGAAATTGCAGGGGCCCTAGCAGAGATATTTAAATCATGCTTAGCAGCAGGTTAGTTACTGGAGAATTGGAGGATAGCTAATATTGTTCTGCTGTTTAAGAAAGGCTCTAAAGTTAAACCAGGAAAGTATAGGCTGGTGAGCCTGACATCAGAAAAGTTATTGGAAGGTGTTCTAAGGGAGCAGATATGAGTGATTAGAGATCGTCAGTGTAGCTTTATGCATGATGGGTCATGAATAACCAATCTTATAGTTAGTTATTTGAGGAAATTAGCCCAGGAAAGCTGATGAAGGCAAGACGGTGAATGTTACCTACATGGACTTCAGCAAAGCATTTGACAAGGTCCCCCATGGGAGATTGGTCAAGGTTCATAAATTGGACTAGACATTGGCTTTGTGGGAGAAGCCAGAGAGCGGTAGTAGATGGTTGCCTCTCTGACTGGAGGCCTGTGACTAATGGAGTGCTGCAGGGATCGACGCTGGATCCCTTGTTGTTTCTCATCTGTATCAATGATCTGGATAATAATGTGATTAAACGGATCAGCAAATTTGCAGTAACACCAAATTTGGAGGTGTAGTGGATAAAGAGGAAAATTATTAGAGCTGGCAGCAGGATCTGGACCAGCTGGAAAAATAGGAAGATGGAATTTAATGCAGACAAGTGCAGGGTGTTGCACTTCATTAGGACAAACCAGGGTAGATCTTATACAGTGAACGGCAAGGCACTGAGTGCTGTAGATCTGGGAATACATGTCCATAATTCATTGAAAGTGGTGTTACAGGTAGATAAGGTTGTAAAGAAAACTTTTGGCACATCTGCCTTCATAAATCAATGAACTGACTACAGGAGATGGGATGTTATGTTGAAGTTGTAAAAGACCCAATTTGGAGTATTGTATCCAGTTCTGGTCACCTACCTACAAGGAAGATGTAAATAAAGTTGAACATTTACAAGGACATTAGGGTTGGAGAACCTAAGTTACAAGGAAAGATTAAGTTAGGGCTTTATTCCTTGGAAGGTAGAAGACAGAAGGCAAATTTGACAGAGATATACAAAATTATAAGGCTTATAGATAGGGTAAATGCAAGCAGGGTTTTTCCACTGAGTTTGGGTGGGACTTCTAGAGGTTTATGGGCTAAGGGTAAAAGGTAAAACTTTAAGGGAAACGTAAGGGGAAACTTCACTCAAAAGGTCACGAAAGTATAGGACAAGCTACCAGCGCAATTGGTGCATGCGAGCTTAATTTCAGCATTTCAGAGAAGTTTGGATAGGTAGACGGATGGTAGGGGTATGCAGGGCTATGGTCCAATTGCAGGTCGATGGGAGTAGGCTGTTTAAATGACTCAGAACAGACTGGATGGGCCAAAGGGCCTGTTTCCATGCTGTGCTTTTCTATGACTGTAATTCTGGAATTCAGTTTCAGATAGGTGAATTCTGTTGTTCAGCCAAAACAATGTCAACTAAAACATGACTTCCAGGCTCTACTGTTCAGAGATGCCCCCCAAGCAGATTACACAAGTGAGTTGAACACAAATGGCCTTATTTTCCTTCATAATGTTTCCAAAGCTCAGTATACTGATAATTTTCATCATTTCCAGTTTGGAACTAAAGCTCAGATTAACTCTACCAAACCTTCTTAGTCTATGAGCTTGACCCCTAACAATCGTAAGGAGATTGTTATATACATTTCCCTCCGTAGATGCTGCCTAACCGACCGAGTTGCTCAGGCATTTGTGTGAAACTCTAATTTTCCAGATAATCTCCTAACAATATTCACCAAGCGGCACTTCACCCCAGTCTGGACTTTTATTTCCTCCCGTTTGCAGGGCAGCGGCTCCCAGCAGAACAGCGACAAGCTCTGGCTGAAGTCCCTCTCCCCCCCGCCATCAATAACTTCCCGGCCGTTAACGCTGCAAGAAGCGAGGCCCTGCCCCCGTCGGCGGAGGGGACTGGGGCCGCTAGCCGAGCATGAGGCAGCGGGCTGCGGCCCAGCACTCTCACTCGCCATGCGCCCGGCCGCCCATCGCTCCATTTCCGGGGCAAGCGGCGCCTAATCGGGAGGCCGCTGCCTCACCGTCATCCCCCGGTATTGCAGGGGCCTGCGAGCGCTCACCTACCAGCTGCCGAAGAGGCTCCAGACCATCGCCACCAACATTACCTCCTTCCCTGGTAGTAACAAGGCGGAGCAAACACCTACGTGTTAAAGAGGCGGATCATGAACCGGCCTTGCTTTCCATGACTGCAATTTACCTCTTACTAAAGGCGCTAGGAGCATTCAGTCCACTTGTATTTAAACGATCACGGACATTCACTCTCCGTATATTAAACGGACTGCAATCCTTTCACTTACATTCAAATGGTCGTGACCTAACACCGACCAGGTATGAAAGGACCCCAGACAATCATCATCTGTATGGTAAAGGGACAGTACCTTACGTAAACATGCATTCACTCCCCATGTGCTCAAAGGACTGCATCCTCTTCGCTCGTCTTAAAGCAGACATCCCACCCTGTAAAAACTCATTTCAGGGAGGTAGCACCCCCGCAACCCCATATCCCTCTCCCCACCCCCGTCGACCTCCAAGGGTGTATGTAATACTTTGTTTAGTGATTTTGTCTAATCTGTAAACTAAGTTGGGTATATGCAGAAAATGTGACATTAAAATATGTACTTATATTATATTATCATGTTTATTCTATTACAACTTTAAGCAAGTCTACAGGGAGTTTGGCCTCATCACGTAGGACATCAATAGCGTAGCGCCTTGGCAGCCAGCCAGCTAGTTTAAAAAAAATGAACGAATTGTCATTAGACTCACCTCAACATGTCTTTTACATTTTAACCCACCATGGGCAATAGAAAAGTCACTGTTGCAAACAGTGCAGCGAGCAACACTGTCATTATTTTTTAGGTCGACTGGAAAGCCCGACCACAGAGAAAACTCATAGGTCTACCAAGCAGGGGTCACCAACCTTTTTTGCACTGCGGACCGGTTTAATATTGACAATATTCTTGCGGACTGGCTGACCGGGGGCGGGGGTGTCAGTCACAACCGTAATATAGGTGATAAGTCAACCATGAGTCACTTATAAGTAGCTAATGCACTCAATTTTGTTTCTAAGAGGGCTTATCTACCGAATTTAATATTAAACACTCAGCGCATGTTTTCCTCACATGAATATAGTGACAAGTCAATTATAAGTCAATAGCATCATAACATTTTAAGCAATGTTTGGATGTTAAACACACAGCGCATATTTTCCTCGTATGAACATATAAAATCATTGCAACACACCAATATCGCTGAATCAGTGGGAGCCCTGGGCTTGTTTTCCTGCAACAAGACGGTGCCATCGAGGGTTGATGGGAGACAGCGATACTCGAAGGGGATTCCTTATGTCCAGTCTACTCCGCAATTTAGTTTTCGTTGCATTCATTGCAGAAAACTCCGCTTTGCAGAGATATGTTAGAAATGGAAGCATCGTTTTCAGTGCTTCCGTGGCTATCTCAGGATATTCAGCCTTGACTTTGATCCAGAATGCCGGCAGAGATGTTACGTCAACCATACCTTTCAACCCGCCGTCATTTGCAAGCTCGAGGAGTTGATCTTTTTCCTGTGCTGACATGGATGACGTGTGGGTGATGACCTCACGTGCGTTCAAGTTCAACAGTGGGCGTGACAGGGAATGAGGAAAGGCGCAGCTGACTCATATTGTTTCATATCACTAAATTATATCGTTTCCTTGCGGCCCGGTGGTTGGAGACCACTCTTAGCACAAAGAGAGACCAATCAGGATGCTCGCTCTCCCTCTCCCTCTCAAAAAAACCTATTTCCGGGATATTGTATATAATTTCTGGGCATCAGGGAGCCACTATCGATATGCGAGAGACTCCCAGAACTTCCGGGAGAGGTGGGATGTCTGTTAAAGGGGCCAGGAGTATTAATTCACCACCCCTCCCCATGTTAAAGAGACCACAAACTTTTACTCCTCTTGTATTAAAGAAGCCAGGAGCAAACATCTACCAGGCCTCTAAACAATAATGATCTATTAATTCAAAGAAAAGCAATCTCTTCCTTGGATTAAAAAGAACTTGGAGTAAACACACTCCACCACCCCATCCAACCACTCCCCCTCCAGATATTAATATGCTCCAACCAATCAACCTGTGTATTTAAAAGGACCACAACTTCCCCCTCGTATTAAAGTACCCAGGAACAATCACACATTATATATTAACAGGCTCCCAGGTTTTTAAGAGAAGTTTTGATATGTAGGGCTATAGTCAAGATTTTGAACTGAATTGACTTCATTATTTACATCCTTCATGTATATAAGTAAAAATCTTTACGTTACATCTCTGTCTAAATGAGCAATTTATAGTAAATTTGTAATAAATAGTATGTACAACAGGACAGTCAATGTAACATAGAAATACAATTGTATCAACATGAATTAATCAGTCTGATGGCCTCGTGGAAGAAGCTGTCCCGGAGCCTGTTGATCCTGGCTTTTATGCTGCGGTACCGTTTCCTGGATGGTAGCAGCTGGAATAGATCGTGATTGGGGTGACTCGGGTCCCCAAAGATCCTTTGGGCCCTTTTAACACACCTGTCTTTGTAAATGTTCTGAACCATGGGAAGTTCACAACAACAAATGCACTGGGCTGTCTGCACCACTCTCTGCAGAGTCCTGTGATTGAGGGAGGTACAGTTCCCATACCAGGCAGTGATGCATCCAGTCAGGATGCTCTCAAATGTGCCCCTGTAGAACATCCTTAGGATTTGGGGGTCCACACCAAACTTCTTCAACTATCTGAGATGAAAGAGGCACTGTTGTGTCTTTTTTCACCACACAGACAAGTGAGATCCTCGGAGAAGTGTATGCCAAGGAACTTAAAGCTGTTCACCCTCTCAACCCCAAATCCATTGATGTCAATAGGGGTCAGCCTGTTTCCATTCCTCCTGTAATCCACAACTGGCTCCTTTGTTTTTGCGACATTGAGGGAGAGGTTGTTTTCTTGACACCACTGTGTCAGGGTGATAACTTCTCTGTAGGCTGCCTCGTTATTATTTGAGATAAGGCCAATCAATGTAGTATTGTTACTAAATTTAATTAGCAGGTTGGAGCTGTGGGTGGCAAAACAGTCATAGGTATACAGAGAGTAAAGGAGGGGGCTTAGGACACAGCCCTGAGGAGCACCTGCATTGAGTGTCAGAGGGGTGGAGGTGAGGGAGCCCACTCGTACCACCTGCCAGTGATCTGACAGGAAGTCCAGGATCCAGCTGCACAAGGCAGGGTGAAGGCTGAGGTCTCTGAGCTTCTTGTCATGCCTGGAGGGAATTATGGTGCTGAATGCTGAACTGTAGTCCAAAAACAGCATTCTCACCTAAGCATCCCTCTTCTCCAGGTGTGTAAGGACAGTGTGTAGAGCTGTGGCTATTGCATCATCTGTCAATTGGTTGTGTCAGTAGGTGAACTGCAGTGGGTCCAGTTTGGGTGGTAGTATGCTGCAGCTGTAATCCTTAACCAGCCTCTCAAAGCATTTGTTTACTATTGAGGTGAGTGCGACAGGACGCCAGTCGTTCAGGCATGTTACCTTGGTCTTTTTAGACACAGGAACAATGGTGGATGTTTTGAAGCAGGAGGGCACTCTACACTGGGAGAGGGAAAGATTAAAAATTCTGTAAACACACCTGCTAGTTGTGCCGTGCACATCCTGAGTACCCGCCCTGGAATGATGGGTCTTAGCCAGGGATTCCCAACCTGGGGTCCATGCCATAAAAAATTTGGGAACCCCTGGTCTAGGCTTAATAACAGTTTGGCCCAGACTCAATGGGCCAAATGGCCTGTTTCTGTGCTGTAGAGCTCTATGACTCTATCAAAGGGCTCCATGTGTTAAAGGGCCCGCAACGATCAATATCAATGCGTTAAAGTGGGCAATCACATTCTCTTCCCATGTGTTAAAGGGGACTGCAGTGGTTCTTGTTTTAAAGGGTCATTCAGTTCTCCTGTAGGATCAGCAACCTGGTAAGCCTTCTGGTTGGCGCAAAAACAAGGTGACCCCAGAAGCAGATGAAATCTCAGCTAGAAGTCCTGAAATCGATCGCAATTCTAAACCCTGAAGCTTCATACCCCAGAGGATTATGCCTATACTGAATTGCCTTAAAATGGTGATTCACCAGCACCGGACAGGACAATAAATGCTGGTTATATCAAATACCTTCACTCTTTGAGTAAGTAAAAATAACTAAATAGATTAGCGTGGACCTGGGATAAAATGTGGTTCAACTGGAATGTCAGGTTTTTCCTCTCAATTTCTTGTAAAATAAAATCTCAAGATCAGGCTGTTGCTCGTGTGATGTGTCTCAGTCTGCCGGATCATTTAAAGCAAGGTATGTTCAATATTGCACCAAGAACACTTCGTACACAAAATAGATATGCTGAAGAAGTTTTAGCAACACATGAAAATTGTTTGAAATGATCAGGTTTCAAAGGAATTATTCCACCTTAATTCACTCCACTGAAAAGAAAAATGAATTGTTTTTATGGGCAAGTGCATTATGATGTTTAACAGAGTGTGATTTTGTAGGCTTACTGACTGAGGCACTGTGTCTGCCTGTAGCATTCATATACAGTCTGTATACAGAATCATAGCCGATCTTCTCCCCCGCTTTGTTCTATTGTACCATTTAGGAGGACTTAGCAATTATACAAATTGTATAAATAATAGTTTGTATAAAATCAAAGCCCTCCCTCCCATCAAAGATCTTCAAGAGGCAGTGCCATAGAGGGACTGTCCATCAGTAAGGATATCCTTATCTGGGTCGTGCCCTCAAAACTACCATTAGGGAGGAGATACAGGGGTCTGAAGACTCAATTCAACAATTCAGGGACAGCTTCTTCCCGTCCATCAGCAGATTTCTGAATGGTTCATGAACCCATGAATTTCTCATTATATTTGTTGTATTATTATTTATTTTGTAATTTATAGCAGGTTTGTCTTTGTACTATAATGCTGCCATAAAACAACAAATTTCACTTGGGCAAGCTAAACAAGATTTGACTCTTTGATTAGTCACAGTTCCAAATCCAAGTGTCCATTTTATGCATTATGAGAATGTGGGGTTGAAATAGAATCATCTGTGATTCTGAAGGAAGAGAGCAATATTTCACTCGATTTTAAATAGTCTTGCCATTCTCTTCTGTGATTAATTTGGTTACGCTGAATACTTCCTGTAATGTTATTAATCATCAGGTGAGGGCACCCTTGCTTCCCACTTTAAAAGAATAAACCCGAGAAAGTCTGCAGATACTGGAAATCCAAAGCAACCCACACAAAATACTGGAGGAACTCAGGAGGTCAGGCAGCATCTATGGAAATGAATAACCAGTCAATTTAGGCTGAGACCCATCTTCAGTGCCCTTCATAGTCTTGTTGTCTAAAAGGGATTTGCATTCCATGAAGTTCTTGAAATATAATTATTGCTGTAATAGAGCAACGGCACAAAAAACAGCAATGAAGTAAATTATTAGATTGCTTCTGGGGTTCTTCTTATTTGCCTCATTGGGAAATGAGCTTTAGGTTTAACATCATATCCATAGAACAAGAGTATGGAACATCCTCAGCCTTAAAAATAAAAAACTATTTAAGATTATGAGAACACTCAGTCTTCGTTTATTGTCATTTAGAAAAGCATACATGCATTAAGAAATGATACAATATTCCTCCAGAATGATATCACAGAAAAACAGGACAAACCAACGACTAGCACTGACAGAGCCACATAATTATAACATATAGTTACAGCAGTGCAAAGCAATACCATAATTTGATGAAGAGCAGACTACAGGCATGGTAAAAAAAAGTCTCAAGTCCTGATTGACTCCCGAGTCCCTGAAAGCAGGCAGCAAAAGGGAGAAACTCCCTGCCATAAACCTCTAGGCACCAACAACTGCTGATGCATTGGAAGCACTCGAGAACAGCCGACACTGAGTCCGTCCATCTGAAAACTTTGAGCCTCCGACCAGCCCCTCCGATACCACCTCTCGAGCACCATTGACCTCACCCTGGCCGCCGAAACAAGCAAAGCCGAGGATTTACGTGCTTAAGTTTCTAGATCTGACAAATTCAACTTTGACTTGGATGAAAGATGCTGCCAATAATCTACAGCAGATATCAGTTATTTTAATTAGCTGAACCTTATGTATAGCGACCAGCATGTTAATATTCCATATTATCTCCACAGAGTTATACACAGTTGAAAACGTAATTATTATTCATTGAGATACAAGAAGGAATAGGCCCTTCCAGTCCTTTGAGCCACACCACCCAGCAACCCCCAATTTAACCCTAGCCCAATGACCAGTTAGCTGGTATGGCTTTGGACAGCATGAGGAAACCGAAGCACCCAGAGAATTCCTATTCGGTGACAGGGAGAACTCACTGGCAGCAGCAGGAACTGAACCCTGATCGTCTGTGCTGTAAAACGTTGTGCCTGCTCTGCCACCTGCACGGTGTCATACAAGTATTTTGTATTTATAAATTTCCACAGAGGTTTAAGTTATGTAGAGTAATTATGAATAATGTACTGTTAACAATGACTATTACCTAAAAGAACTGAATTTCCTAATTTCTGAAGGTATGAGTCAAAATATTGTTTTACTGGTGTTCCTTACAGACAAACTTTAGTACAGCACAACAAACTGCTTTGAGTGCAACATTTCATTCCTGTTCCAATGTTTAACCATCCAGTATTCCTTACTTTGCTAAATCTGCATCACTACTTCATATAATAGAATAGCAGTTTGGTTTTCCACTTCTCATCCAATCATCCTGTGATTTATCACTGTTTGATTGATTGCCTTTTAATCGATCATTTCATTAGTCAATTAACCTCAGTTAAAAATAATCCATTATCACTGACAGAGACTTATTGTACTCAGCAAACTGGCTTGGATTCAGACCTCAATGGTAATGTGCAAAGCCTCTCTCTCTAACTGGCTTCTTGAAGCTTCCTTTCGTAATATTCATGAGATTTTCTCAAAGAGACAATTCAGCTTGCTTTCAATTTATGAAATTGGTTTAACATAGTTGGTAACATTTAATTCACTTTTAAATGATCATGTGGTCTTTATGGATGTAGTAAAAGGTTACAGATGATCTTAATGTGCGTAGAATGCTTCCATTCATTGTGTCTAAGTGGATAGAAGACAAGGAAATGAACTCAGTTGTGATGCATCCAGCCATCAGATGACCATACACATCATGTGCCGATGCAGTCAGCCTGCAGAGTGGAGTAACTCATGGTGTGGTCCTGCAGCACAGAAAGTATCATGTATATTTGTGCATGTAGGAGAGAGGAACTTCCTTAAGAAGATCCTTTTTGGAGACAGGATTCTCACAATAAGGGAAATCCATAATGATGAAAGAGTTAAATTTTGTCATCATGCACTTTAACCAGCTACCATTTAAACGTTCATAGTGTTCCAAACCAACACAATAAAGTACATGTATAATCACAAAATTGTTGATCCATTATCCGTTGAAGATAGCACGACTGACCCTGCCATAAGTTTTTAAATTATCTAGCTGTCTCTTACTCTTCAATTCAAACACATCTAAGTTACCCAAATCAGCACAAATACTATTCTTGTTACAATGCCTTCAAAACTATTTACACTGCAAATAATTACAGGAACAAAGTTGTTATAAGCAATGGCATGATGTTAAGTACCATGATTATTTGGAAAATGTAACTGTGACATGTGATGCCATACTATTCCTTCCTTCTCAGGAAACACATGTAGAAGATGCAAGATTCAACAGGAAAATCATTTTGTCAGAAATCAACAGGGAAAGTCTGCAATTTTCAAATGTTATTACCACCAGGTTTGCAAAATGAATTTAAGCTATTTCATTAGAAAGCACGTCTTGCAAGCATGAAGGATCATTGTTTCATAACAATGCCTTAAAAAACTTTTTCAAAAAGGCTTAATAAGTTTCCTAATGTTATTATTCAAAAAAAAAATACACATGAGTGCACTGCTGCTTGGCTTCACATATTAATATCTGCTCAGCTTCCTTCAAAAGACTTGTTTAAATAAATAATGGAACACACATTTTAAATCTGTAGTTTAACAAATTAAAATACTGTATTTAAATACTAAAATGACAGATTTTATCTCAGAATCAGGTCATCACCGACATACGTCATAAAATGCGTTGTTGCAGCAGTAGTACATTGCAATACATAGTAATAAAAACGGAATTTAAGTATATTAAATAGTCAAATTAAATCAGTAGTGCAAAAATGCAGCAGAGGAAGGCAAAGAAGAAAATATATGGATACTGTGAAAGAACTAACAGATCTAAGTGTGTGAGATATCATTGACGCTACGTGGGATCGTTCGATGTGGAAAGCCATGATCGCCCAAGCATTAACGCGCAAGGCACATGAAGTGCAAAAACAAAAGGTAGTGAGGTAGTGTTCATGGATTCAACATCCATTCAGAACTGATGGCAGAGGGGAAGAAGCGGTTCCTGAAACGTTGTGCATTCAGGCTCCTCCTGTACCACCTCCCTGATGGTGGCACTTGAGAATCACTGGGTTTTGTCCTGAGTGATGGGGATCCTTTTTAATGGCTTTTTTCCCCGCTTTATTTATTCTTCCAAACAATAATCAATTCCAGAAAGTGGAAAGCTACTTGGAAAACGAAAATAACTGCTTTCTGAGTTAAGTTCTTCTGAACTAATTTTTACTTGAATCACTATAGAGAACACAGGCATTAATAGGCAAATCGACATAGATATTAGGATTACTACACATACCACTAATAAAAGAGAGGAATCATTTCACTACTGATCAATTATTCATTACTTATTACTGTTTGGTTTTGAAGATAATCTTTTACATTTAGTCAAGAAGCTTGGAAACATACAACTGTAGTAGGTGAAGTTTACATAGACTTCAATATGTTCCCATAAGAGAAACTGGTTCAAAATATTAGGGCCCACTGTATCCAGGATGAGTCAACATGGCTGTAGGAGATAGGGGGCTTTTTTCTTTCCTGATTGTATGCCTGCAACTAGTGGTGTTCCACAGAAAGTTGTAGAAACATAGAAACATAGGTGCAGGAGTGGGCCATTCGGCCCTTCGAGCCTGCACTGCCATTCAGTATGATCATGGCTGATCATCCAACTCAGAAACCTGTACCTGCCTTCTCTCCATACCCCCTGATCCCTTTAGCCACAAGGACCATATCTAACTCCCTCTTAAATATAGCCAATGAACTGGCCTCAACTGTTTCCTGTGGCAGAGAATTCCACAGATTCACCACTCTGTGTGAAGAAGTTTTTCCTCATCTTGGTCCTAAAAGGCTTCCCCTTTATCCTCAAACTGTGACACCTCATTCTGGACTTCCCCAACATCGGGAACAATCTTCCTGCATCTAGCCTGTCCAATCCCTTTAGAATTTTATACGTTTCAATAAGAACCCCCCTCAATCTTCTAAATTCCAGAGAGTATAAGCCTAGCCAATCCAATCTTTCATCATATGAAAGTCCTGCCATCCCAGGAATCAATCTGGTGAACCTTCTTTGTACTCCCTCTATGGCAAGAATGTCTTTCCTCAGATTAGGGGAACAAAACTGCACACAGTACTCTAGGTGTGGTCTCACCAAGGCCTTGTACAACTCAGTAGTACCTCCTTGCTCCTGTACTCGAATCCTCTTGCTATGAATGCCAGCATACTATTTGCCTTTTTCACCGCCTGCTGTACCTGCATGCCCACATTCAATGACTGATGTACAATGACACCCAGGTCTCATTGCACCTCTCTTTTCCCTAATCGGCCACCATTCAGATAATAATCTGTTTTCCTGTTCTTGCCTCCAAAGTGGATAACCTCACATTTATTCACATCAAATTGCATCTGCCATGAATTTGCCCACTCACCTAACCTATCCAAGTCACCCTGCATCCTCTTAGCGTCCTCCTGCATCCTCCTCACAGCTAACACTGCCGCCCAGCTTCGCGTCATCCGCAAACTTGGAGATGCTGCATTTAATTCCCTCGTCTAAGTCATTAATATATTTTAAACAACTAGGGTCCCAGCACTGAGCCTTGCGATACCCCACTCGTCATTGCCTGCCATTCTGAAAAGGTCCCATTTATTCCCACTCTTCGCTTCCTGTCTGCCAACCAATTCTCTATCCACATCAATACCTTACCCCCAATACCATGTGCTTTAAGTTTGCACACTAATCTCCTGTGTGGGACCTTGTCAAAAGCCTTTTGAAAATCCAAATATACCACATCCACTGGTTCTCCCCTATCCACTCTACCAGTTACATCCTCAAAAAATTCTATGAGATTCATCAGACATGATTTTCTTTTCACAAATCCATGCTGACTCTGTCCGATGATTTCACCGCTTTCCAAATGTGCTGTTATCACATCTTTGATAACTGACTCTTTTCCCCACCACCGATGTCAGGCTTACCAGTCTATAATTCCCCGGTTTCTCGCTCCCTCCTTTTTTAAAAAAGTGGGGTTACGTTAGCCATCCTCAGGACCTAATCCAGAATCTAAAGAGTTTTGAAAAATTATCACTAATGAATCCACTATTTCTTGTGTTCCTTTCCTAAGCACTCTGGGATGCAGAACATCTGGGGCGGGGGATTTATCTGCCTTCAATTCCTTCAATTTACCTAACAGCACTTCCCTACTAACATGTATTTCCCTCAGTCCCTCCAGCTCACTAGACCCTCAGTCCCCTACCATTTCCAGAAGATTGTACTGGGACCCTTGCTGTTTGCAGTACCTGTGAATGATTTATGTGGGTGCACGATCAGTAATTTTGCAGATGACACCAAGATCAGTGGAGTCATTGATAGCATGAATAGATTATCTCAGGCCACAGGGTGATATGAATTAGTTTGTGAACTGGACTGAGATGGAGCTTAATATGGATAACTAGGGGGTGATGGAGTTAGTGAGTACTGATGAAGACGGCAAACACCATAAATGGTAGGGTCCTACAGAGTACTGAGGAACAGGGGTGGTACCAGGTTGTTGGTTGGATAGTCTTATTATGAGGAGAAAAAGCAGAGTGAGAGTACTACAACATGGAAACAGGCCATTTGGCCCAACTAGTGAATGCCAACCTGGCCCTCTGCCTGCTCCTATCTACACTCCTACCATTCGTCTCCATACCCTTCTCATCTATGCACCTTTCCACACGTTAGGGTTACAATTGAACTTGTATCTATCACTTCCACTGGCAGCTCATTTCACATGCACACCACCCTCTGAGTGAAGACACAGGCGCTGCTGTGTTTTCTCAGGAGGGGACGAAACTGGGGGTGGAGAAGACATTTTTGAGCAATGGGAAACTGGAGATGAATGGAGGACATCGATTTAGGGTAAGGAGTAAGATTTAAAGGAGATGAGAGCACCTAAATATTTCCTTGTGGCACAATATATAGCCCATCCTGTCTATAGATAGATAGATAGACAGACTTTATTGATCCCGAGGGAAATTGGGTTTCGTTACAGCTGCACCAACCAAGAATAGAGCATAAATATAGCAATACAAAAACCACAAACAATCAAACGACAATATGCAAACTATGCCAGATGGAACTAAGTCCAGGACCAGCAATTTGGCTCAGGGTGTCTGACCCTCCACGCAAGGAGCTGCAAAGTTCGATGTCCACGGGCAGGAACGCCCAGTGTTGTATCTCGGTGGAATGTGGCCAAATTCCAACAGCAAACAGTTCAATATCCAGGCTACAAACACGTTCCTCGATCGTAATATGACCAGGATTGCACCATCCGTTGTTAACCAGAACAGCAAGCCCCCAACTCCTTTACTCTTACCGCCCTCAGTGCACTTACAGTCAGCCCGAACAGTCTGGAAGCCCTCCATGGAAAAGTTTTGGTCGGGTATGTCCTGGTTCTCAGAGCATTTCCATCAATCCTACGTTCCACTTACATCACTAGCAGGAATATTTACATACTCAGCTTTTCAGTTCTATACTAAGGGTTCCCAGCCTGGGGTCCATGGACCCCTTGGTTAATGCTGGAATCCACAGCAAAAAAAAAATTCAGAACCCCTGCTCTATACACATGACTGGGTGGCTATACACAGCTCCAGTGCCATGGTGACATCTGTTGTTGCAAAACCCGGCTGATGATGAGTTAGTGTACCGGAGCAGGATGTGATCGATGACACAAAAATAACCTCACACTCAGCTTCAGCAAAAGAGCTAATCATCGACTTCAGGAAGACAATCATGTGCCAATCTACATTGGGTGGGGAGGGGGGGGGGGTGGAAGAAGAAGAAAGGAAAACATAAGTAAATAAATCTGTGAAGAGGAGCAGATTTTAATTCCTTACATAGATGCAATCATAAGGAAAGTGTGTCAGCATCTTTACTTTCTTGGGACGAGGAGGCTTGGCTTTTCAATTGAACTCTAACAAACTTCTGCAGGTGTACACTGACTCATTGCACCATGGTCCGGTTTGGCAATTCCGATGAACAGGGATGCAAGAAGCTGCGGAGTAGTGAATGCTGGCGAATATACCACTGGCGCATCTCTCCCCTCTAGTGGTAGTACTGTATCTACAGGAGGCACTGCCTCAGGAATACTATTCTTTACCCTGGAACTCGTTATATTTGCCTAAAGCAGGTAGAAATCTGATGGTACATTCTTCCATTTACCCCCACAGCTCTTCAGTGATTAATTTTTTTCTTAAAGGGCTTGTTTCTTGAAGTTCCACCACTTTGGATACAAGTTTTACTTATTGTATACAGTACATCTGAATTTAGCAGATTATCAAAATATTTACACCTTATTCATATGTGATCAGTGGTAGCATCCATGATTTAGAAGGCTTAAGAGGGATTCTGAGGTAGAAGCTCTGAATGATAGCTCCACACCATTGGCTCCTCAGCCAAGCACATTCACCAAGTGTTTGAACCTGCAGTTCCTCTGACTGGAAAGGATTATTACTGCAACAACACAAGTAATGCAAAGCTAACTCATCTCATGAATCCCACAGTGTAACAGACACATAAACTGAACTGTGAATCATTCTGGGGCATCCAAAAACTGGATGCCATATTATGTCAAATGAATTTATCTTTCTAATCATATCTAATTTGCATTAGTGTAGTTAACTTGCTGGATTAGGTTCTAGAGGCTCAGATTACTCTCTGAATGAGTATGAGAATGTAAACTCAGGTGAGTGGAATTCAAACTGAATTTGAATGATGTCAAGTGTTGTTGGATTGTCAAAAATCCATTGTGTTCACTAATATTTTTCAGGGAAGGAAATCTCCCATCCTTACTTGATATATCCTGTTACACTGCTCATATAGTTGACTGTGATCAGGGGTGCATGGTGATAGCTTCCGCTCCACATGTTTAGTGATTTAGGTTTAATCCTGAGTGTGGAGTTTATGTTCTCTCTGTAAATCACATGGATTTCCTAAAGTGCTCCAGCTTCGTCCCACTTTCTACAATAAAGTCAATTGTCTAGGTTAATTATGCACTGTCAAATCACCCTTTTTGCAGGTGGATTGTAAATCTGGCAAAGTCAATAGGAATGTTGGGGGAATAACACCAATAAGGAATAGGATTGCTCTGAAAACCAGCAGACTTGATGGGCTGAATGGCCTCTACTCCACACGGAATATAGTCCATCAGGCCAGATTAAATCAAAGTTTCCAGTCAATATTGAGCAGCAAACAAGCTGACAGAGTAGAAATGCGGAGCTAGGTAACAAATCATTCACATGTCCATGTCAAAAGCCAGTTTCAAATACTTCTTGCCAGATTATGAGATTAATACTGAACTAAATCTCAGATAGTTTTGCTGACAGCGATAAATAAAAAATTGAAGATAACCAGCCAACACCAAGTTTAATCAGCTATCACTTACCAAGGAGTAATTCTGAAAGCATTTTGTTCACCAAACAATAAAAATAAACCAGTCAGACTTGTCTCATTGTACTTTTTATTTTAAGTACAGTGCAATGTACAAACTGCGGTCATCCAAGTGAATTATGAGCTATGCCACGCACCAGATATTGCTGACTCTCAGAGCTGAGATAACAGCATTTTGAGAGGAGGAAGTGGGGAGAAAAACAAAATCAGTGACTAACACACACACACACACACACACACACACACACACACACACTACAAAACAAAGCTACACAGTTCAAAGCAGACATAACATTTAAATAGATCTTTAGACTTTGGAAAAGAAGCATGACAAATACATTCAGACGGTAGTTAAACTTATCTTTTTGTTCTACAGTTTGAACAAAAGAAAGCAGTGCAGTTTTAATCAAAATTGCTCAACATTCAAATAGTAATATTAAACAGTTAATTATCAGTACATTTACTTAGTCATATACCTTAGCAATAGCCTTTTCCTTCATGGACTGCTTGGAATGTTAACTGTGAAGAATTGAACCATTCTTTCCTTCAAGACCCATCCCTCCAACCTACCTCATGAAATCTCCACTAAAAAATGTTTGAATGGATTATTCTACAGCAAATCGAGTTACTATTTTCCAAACAATTCATGGCACACGCTTCAGCTTATTTCCTGAGCAGGTTGAGGTGGCATACCAATGCTCCAACTCTAATTGACTGCCTCTTAAATTGAAATGCCAGCACACCAAAAAAATTGAATTTGTTTTGAGAGAAACACTAAAAAGCCAACAGTGATGAAAAACATCTTCCTTGTTTTATTAGTAGATTCATACTGAACTAGTTTAAGTTTTAATGGTTAATGAGCACACGACTCATGTTAACAAAAAAAATCTTGCGTGGCAACTGCAATTAACGGAAATGCATCCACAGTAGTTGAAAGCTTCATAATAATCAAAGAGTAAATAGGAAATAATTCTGAATAAGCAAAGGAAGCAAATAGTTAATTTCAATCCCTTCCTGGATCCTGTTCAAATTGAAAAGTCCCACATGTAGAAATTCTGGCACAGTGAACACTGAAGGATTTTATCATGCATACTTTTTTTTTGCATTTGTAGCATTTTGAAATGAATTCACATTCAGTTACAGTCTAATAGCCATATGATTATAATCCAAAATACACAAATGCATCCATTGTAAAGTTGGCAGCGTTAGTGACTTTTTAAGTGATGATTAAGGGGACAAACCACCATTCGCTACAACTGCAAGGCAGTTAATACGTTTTGTTTTTGTACCGAGACTCCAGAACTAATTCCACAATTCTATTAATGCATCTCTGGCCATTTTAAATTAGTTAGTTGAAATCAGAGGGTCTATTATGTTTGCAGGAAGTGGAGGCATGTTTGTTAGAAACACATTCCAGAACTCGTTTTATTGGATTCACTGTTGCTGGTCTGATTTACATTCCAAGTACCAATGTATCACACAAGACTCCCCTGGCGCAGACCTCATTTTTCCGGATTTGTCAGCCCCCTTTCCAGCTGTACACAATGCTTTCTCACATCTCAATTTAGGAAAACCCTGGGGGCTGACTGTTCATGCTGTTTCAATTGGATGACAACTTTAAATATGTGCAAAGAAATTATGTCAAAGGGGAAAAGTTAGGGAGAGGTTGAGATACCGCTATTAATGGCCATTCATTTTTCTGAAGAATCAATACATTCTTAATCAGAAAATCTGTCTATCATGCAGTCTTAAATTAGTTAACACTTAAGTAAAGGAAATGCACTTGGTATCTTATTAAATAAACATGTTTTATTCAAAGTATTTAATCCTTTAAGGTCTGGAGCATATCAGATTTAAATCTCAAATACATTTTCCACTTTAAAAAAATTTCCGTAACAGTTTAAAGAAACACTTTGGTTTCAAGTGATTTGCCAATTCTACCATACAATATATGCACCACTGCTGCATACTTAAAAACCAAAACCCTTTTTGTGTGTTTGAATAGAGAAGTGGTACAAACATGTCAGGAGCACTGCAGATCTTACAGCATTAAATAATCAAATTTAATACTTTTGTAGTTAAAATGCAAGCAATAGAATTGTGAGCCACCTCTGGATTAACTTTCACCATTCAAGGGTACACAGTTCTTAGTGCTGTAGAAAATCTACTTTGGTTATAACACTTAACAGTTTTAAAATCAAACTATTGTGCTCTCCAAATTCAGACACACTTCATTTACTTATATGGAATGAATGAGAGGGCATTCCAAAAATTGTTCAGAGGCATCATATAATCTTGCAGTTCTAATTCTAAATTTACAATGGATGATTATGTTGTTCATATAATCTGAAATGTAGTTGACAAAGTTAACAAGATAATCATACATTATATTATAAATCCATCAAAACAACAGAATAAGAAAATGTTCTCCATGTCTGTAAGGAGTTGGACCAAATAAATGTACATGTGCACCAAGTCAATCCAACATTTTGCATAAAATAAACAATACTTATGTTGTGAATCCTTTGGGGATATTTCAAATACACACATTTTGCTTCTTAATATTGTGAAATGATAAAAACCTGAATAGAGTCTACAAATGTCAATATAAACAGTCCTTACTGAAAAACTTAATCCTTCCAACAGTGGTAAAATTTGTATGTTTGAGTGCAGCACATTGTACTTTCTGCCTTAAATATTTCCTTCAGAATAGTCAACGAAGAGGTGCAATGACAACTTCAAAATAAAACTAAAACCTTTTCCCACAGATCACTAACAGGGTTATCTCAAAAGATGTAGGAAAGTCAATATTAATTCCTGACTGCAAGTTTGTGAAGGGAAGTCATTTACAAAAAATGAAAATGGAATAATCTAGATAGGAAAATATTGTAACTCTCATTTTATCATTAATCATCACTTACAAGCCATAATTCAGGTTGGTGTAATTCAATGAATTACAGTAGCACACTATACTTTAGCAAAGGTAACTTCTTTACATTTGAGGTATAATGCTGCCCTCTGTTCTAACAGTTAGATGCCGCCTTATCCAATTTGCATATATTTACTTCAGTAGACCTTAAAGGTAAAGCAAATTTTCCTTTTTATGGCCATACTGAAACTATGCAAATACATTTCTTGACATTTTAATTACAAGTGCAGCATGGAGCTAGATACTCACAAGTACCCCACTTCCCTTAGTCCTGCAGTCTAAACTGTGATACACACATACCTATCCACTGTACCCTAAAAAAGTACCTGCTGAGACTGCTTGCCATGTTTCAAAGCCCTACCCTATGCTGCTACACATGGGTGGTGTGGGGAGGATGGCTGTGAGGGCTGAGCTGGGACAAGCAGCACAACTGCTTAGCACTGGGATGTGCAGCTCTTGGCAACCTGTTGCTAGGGATATTGAGCATGGCTGTTGCTAAAGACAGGCAACACCTACACCAGATTGCCTGGAATCTGCAGTACTGTCAGGCTGCCTCTCTCATCACTTACTGTTGGGTGCGGTGAAAGCCACTATGAGCTGAAAGGTCAGTGGCTATTGTTCAGCTTCGTACCATAGCAGGCCAAAAAGCAGCAGCTTCCATCACATCCAACAAGTGGCATTGAAAGATCATATCCCCAGCACAAGAACAGATCTCAATGCTAAGTGACTACACCACTTGTTGCATAACAAGTCAACCCAACACCAGCCCTCACTGGCATCCTCTCCACGAGCCATGGGTTGCCAGGGGTGGTCTTGGTTTCACACCAGATTATGGCAAAGAACAGAGCCAGAAATGTCTAATACTACTGTAGTATGACTTTAGTGCTGCTCTACAAGAACCCTTGTTCCTGGGAACGCATCCTGAGTGCCAAGCTAGGTACCATTGTATTGGGTCATGTAGTAACGAAGGTGGTGAATGATCTCCCCAATCACTGTGCTACTTTGGAGAAAGGAGATGGAAAACAAAATGAATTAAAGAAAAATCAAACTTCAAGTTAATATCCAGAGAAATTGTTTTGTTCCAGAATCAATCTCAGATTCCTATATTTAACAACCACTTACTTAATACAAATACAAAATTAAAATAGTATTTTGGTAATATCACCTTCAGTATATCCAATGTTCAACTTACTCAGAGTCAGCAACTAGACAAAGAATAGTTTCCAAGGGGTTATCAATCAAAGCTATGTTTAAAGATGAAAGACCAATGCAAACATGGGAATAAACTAATTCTTTACATTAAGCTTCCAAATTGGAAACCAAATATTTCCTGAATTTTCAAATATACTACGCAGCTCAAGCATATTGCAGCTTTTGTACTTGACTGCAGTTAGTTGTATCATCGCACATGGAGAGTATAATAGCATTTGTCACATCATCTTCAATCATATTTGATGGTTTGGCCATATACAAAATCAATGGGGTTGTCTGAGTATAGGAAGTATTTAGAGCAATTGTATATAAAAAATAATTTCTCCCTATTCCTGCCCTCCATAATATCTTTCAATATTCTATCCTATGAATATAGTGATAGCATAGGCAGCAAGTCTCATTAATACCCCTACGGTTTAATGGAATGGCATAGAAACAAAGTGTTCCCCTATGCAATACCATGCAATTCCATTGATCTGTGAAAGCAAACAAGTATCACAAGCTCTAATCCGATTAGACCAGCTCCGTATAAAAATATAGCAATCCAATTCTGAGGTGTAAACAGGGTCAGATTCAGCAAATCTCTTTCCACCCAATGACTTTGGAAATTACGCACCTCGAGTGAGATACAACCAAAGACACATTACACAACCTACGCAAATATTGTTAAACTCTTTGTTTCATTTACAAAAATCCTGGTGTTTAAAAGGCAATGAAGAAACACCTTCAAATACATCCTCTTAAAATAAAGTCTGAAAAATATTCAGTAATATTTTGATGGATTTCTCTATTGGAAATCCATCTCAGTCACTCACAACATCCACAGGATACTTTCCCTCTGACACAGCATAAACTTCCCCACAGGACATTATTTGGTTTGGCAATAAGACCAAGGTGCATGGTAGGGAAAAGGAGGATATCTGTTTGTCAATAATTTACAATCCTATGTCTGGTATTCAAAAGTCTGGTATTTAAACACTTTTACACTGAAACCATAGTTTTTCGGTTGGGCGCCGGACACTCAGAGAGGTTCAGCAGGGGGGCAGGCGCCCAGCGCTTAGCCGGGGGCCGTGGTCAAGTGGTCAGCGATTTGGGCCTGCACCGCCACCGGACTTAGTCTGGTGAGGAGGGTGTGAGGATACCCAGCAGGACTAGAAAAGACAAGACTTGACAAAGGGTGGATAAGCTCCTTGTGAGCCAACTGCCATCTTCTGTGGAAGAGATTAAAGCCTCACCATGTATCTATGAATCGTATTCTATGCACCTAGTTAGAAGAGACTGATGAACTTGGGCGCTGCACCGTGTGCCTGGACCTGCCTAAGGAAGGCCGAGTTGGAAGAAGCGGCCGCGGCTGGAGGCCAACATGTCCAGTGAGAACAAACTGGAAGAGAGGCTGTACTCAGTGCTGTCGCAAGATCGATAAAGATGGAGGTGCATAGCCACCAACCCCGGATTCGGGACGGCACCCACTGACTGACTGATACTAAAATCAATACGTAATAGTGAATAGTAATAATTTCATTGCTAATAATGAAAGTAATAACTAAAAGCACAAGTCACAGCAGCAAGAATGGAAAGACAAGAAAACTAATCTTTTGTATGATATTGAAATGTGAATTTATGACTTATTTTCAGCCTGATAGACTGCAGTGATACCCTAATATGGCCCTCAGTGTGGAATTCAATTAATTATTCAATTTGCACAGAATATGGTGAGCAATTTTAGGCCCCTTATTTAAAAAAGAATGAGCTGGCATTGGAGAGGGTCCAGAGGAGGTTCAGGAGTGATCCCAGGAATAAAAAGGTTAATGCATGAAGAGTGTTTAATGGCTCTGGGCCTGTACTTACTGGAGTTTAGAAGAATGGGGGGGGGGGGGGGAGGGGGGAGGGGATCTCACTGAAACCTACCGACTATTAAAAGGCCTACATAGATTGGACATGGAAAGGGTGTCTAGGACCAGAGGGCACAGCCTCTGAATAGAGGGATGTCCATTTAGAACAATTGAAGAGAAATTTCTTTAGCCAGAGTGTGGTGAAACTATGGTATTCGTTGCTGCTGCTGGCTGTGAAGGCCAAGACATTGCGTATATTTAAAGTGGAGGTTGATGGATTCTTGATTTGTAAGGGTGTCAAAGGTTACGGGGTGAAGGCAGGAGAATGGGGTTGAGAGGGATAATAAATCAGTAATGATGGAATGGTGGAGTAGACTCAATGGGCCGAATGGCCTAATTTGCTTCCATGTCTGATGGAGGGACACCTTTGTAGAACTAACAGATCTTTAGTACATTAACAAATAACGACTGCTTGAAAGGAACTGGTCAGCGTTCTTCCCATTAGGCATTCTGGTTTTGACCATAGCAGAATGGAGAAGGATAAAGAAAAGATGCCATTTCATACTGAAAGTAAAACAGAATAGATTTCTTTTAATACAGTTAGTGCTGTAACAATGTGGTTGTGAGTAATGCTACATTAAGACAAGTGCAGCTCAAGTTCCTCTTGGCAGGGTTATCATTATCACTATTAGTTTCTGGAAGATTAGAGGAAAAAACGTGAAATTAAATAGGGGCTGATAACCAGATGCATATGAAAAGTTGATTTTAATATAGAGCTAATTGAATTGCAGAGCCCCATGCAAAAAGTATAGTGTTGAATTAATGCAATCTATTTGCAAACTTAGAATGAGGCTATCAAGCTATTCATGACAACATAATCTACAGATTTAAGAAGATAAATTCATTATTTATTATAAGAGATCTTTGACACTGACAAGCTCACCACACACGACTACCCGATTCCATACTGCATATTGGGAAAGGGTGCAAAGACATGCTGTAAAATATAACAGTCTATTTCAATGACTCAAACACCAAGAGCAAAGTTAGTACCTTATGTGATCTTGGCTACTGTTATAGCAAGTCATGCAATAATGCTGAAGGCTCAAATCTAGAACAACAGCTGCTGTTTTCATTATTAACCTACACGATCTACATTTGACAGGATAATATGATGAATGACAGTAGAGCAAAAATATGATTTTTCAATGCCTGCGGCAATAAAATGGTACAACACTGCAGCATTTTCTCATAAGTGCTAAGGGCACAATATTATTCTCAATTAAGTCCTTTCATCAGAGGACCTTTGGTTGGAGCCAGGACTAACTTCTAACACGTGAAATATCAACTCCAGCTTTTGTAGTGTCCAGTAATTTTATCTTTTTCTTTAACATGAAGAAGCTTCCAATGATCAGTAGCTCTAAATGTGAGAGGCAGAAGCAACCAATGTTTAACAAGGAGGTCACAAAGTGAAAACTTAAACAAAGACATCCAATTCAGACATGGTGGCATCTTGTTATACGCTTACCACAAAACTTGCATGCAAAAGGTGGCCCATCTAAAACCGACAAGAATTATGCACTTGGATGAAACTCCTTTTGTAAAATGCAATTGTAAATTGCAAACTAACAGTGCAATCCAAAAATGTATCAAGACTAAAACAAGCTAAAGTGTATAAGGAAGTGTTGGGTAAAAAAAAAGTTGCACAACTCATCTCAGGCATTTAGAATTTATGATCACTGCAGAAAGTACAGCAATTCTTATGTAATAAACTCAAAGGCACAATTGAATAAGCTGTTAAAATACCTGAACCTTGAGACTATTAAGATTATATTACACAGCGTTCATCCTGCACAGATTTAATCAGTTTTGCTAGCATTTAAGAGGAATATCATTAAGAGTTCATTCTCATCAGCATGGCTGGCCTCTATCTGATAGTGGGAATAGCAACCAGCTGAAATTTCAATCATGTCCATTTTCTCCCCCCTCCTGCAAATGTCCAGGCTTCATGTGTCCATGGAAGCTCGAGGATTGAGGCAGAATATATAACCATTCTGCCACGTAATCCCCACCCCTACCCACAGTTAGAACTTTGCATTGCTTCTTTCAGCTAATTGGCTGAAAACATCTGGTATCCCATCAAGCGAGGTTCAGGTAACTGAATAAGCAGGGAATCACAAACAGGGCCACAAATCCTACTGTTCCATATGTCAAGTAACGATAGGGAAGCTCCACTTCCATTCTTTTTCGTGCCTGGCCAATGTCTGTGCATGGAATACGGAATATCTTGCAGGCCAGAGGAATAGTGATTGCTTTCAGCACTGCTCTGGTCAATAACAGGACCACTACTCCGATTGCAAAACGTAGGAATGCTCTTGCAATGAGCTGAAATGTGATCGAAGGGGGAGTAAACGGCAGAGCAACAAGTGGCGGGTCAGGCAATATGCCAAACATGTGGTTGACATGAGAAGCACAGGCAATACCTGCTCCAGTGCCTAATATTTCAGCAGTATCTCCACGAGATGTACTCCATGTGTCCAAGGTAAATGAAAAGAGGCCCATTCCCAGGTGAAGGCCGATGATGAACAAAGGAGCATACTTGTAGGTTAAATTGAAGTTGTCAATTAAGTCCAAAGCCGGGTGAAAGACGATCAGGATTAGAATGCTGTAAAGCACACCAGCAATTACATCCTATCAAAAAAAGAGAAACAAGAGGCTTATTAGTTTGAGGCATTATCTGATTCATAAAAGCCAAAAATTAGATTTTCTTAAATCAAAGCCATAACATATCAATTTACAAATGACAGTTATACACATTAGCTTACAGAACATATTTAGAGACTGGTAATTATTAATAAGCTAGATTGTTACTGTGGTTTCACGGCCTAATTTGAAGCTTCAGCACTTAAGTAATTTGTTTCGATTTTAACTTGCACTCTGTGGGCAAATCATCCACAGGGCACCTTATAAACTTTACCTTTATAATCACCAACTGACTAACTTGATAATTATCTTGGATTTAAAGTACCTATTATCAAGATCATATTTAAATACATAGCAGCTGAATTAATTTGCTGTGGCAAGTTAAGAGTTCTGAACTTCCTCAGCTGTTAAGGCTTGAAGAGAAACTAATGTTAAACATGAAGCAACAATCTGCAAGTGTGGGCAAGGGTACCATAGTACTCTGAAATGAAAGCTGAGGCAAGAGAACCCCTACAATGTCAGCTACCATGTTGGGCAAGAAGAGAAGATTAATAAAAAGGGTCTTCCGGTCAAGATGACGCTAACAAATAACGATTCCACGAACGACATACTCCAGATAGCAAAACTTTCCCATTATTTCACTTTTTCTATGCCTTCTGCTCATTCTTTTTGTTTTGTTTGTGTTACAGAAACTGTTGGAGCCTGTGACGTAGAGTTTGAATCTGGATTGAAGGATTCAGCACTGTGTTCTGTCTAGACAGCTACCTTGTGGAGATCAGAGACGGGAGAGGTGGAAGCGAACAGGTCTGAGAACAAGCTGACTTCTGGAAAAGACCAGAAATGAGGCGCGGTATCATGATTGATTCCAGCTCAAGGCAGCAAGGCAGATTGAAGCATCAATGTGAATGGGTGAATGTGGAGGGGTCAGTGATGGCTCAGCGCAAGACAGTCAGCAGCCAGATTGGCGCGTTCAGCCCTGGGTTGGCTTTCAGACCTGATCAGCCCATTCTGTCCGGGCAGACGGCGTTCTACCCTGGATCGGCAGTCACTTTTTACGGAAGGACTGAGCTCATGCAGCTGCTCTCCTCGTATGCAGTGAAAAGATGTTTCCCATTCTGAGGCTTATGTGATTATTTGACCGTACTTTTTTTAATAGGTTTCCTTCAGTTTTTTGGTGTTTTCTTTCTTGTGGACGATTGGCAGGTGGGTGATCTGTTGATTATTTTGTGAATAAGAGGGAGTGCTGGGGAGTTGATGCTGCTGTCACTGTTCCCTCCTGTGAGTGAGGAGGTCATGGATTGTTATCGTGGCAGGTTTTTTTTTCGCTGCAGGCGGGGGATTTAAGGGTCTGTAAGTTCTGCTTCTTTTATTTTTCATGCATTTTTTTGGGGGGGGGGGTTGATGTTTTTTCTTTCAGCAACACCCATGGTCTTTCTGCATTTAATGGCTATCTGGAGAAGACAAATATCAGAGCTGTATTATACACTTTGACAATAAAATGAACCTTTGTCTGAGCAAGGACAAGATGAACATGGAGAGTGCTCATCTTGAGTGACAAGAAGAGAAGAGTGAAGGCCTGATGACAGCTGAACAAATTGCTTTAATCTCAATGTGAAAAAAAAATGTCCACTTCATGCTGCAGTGCAGGAACTGTGCAGTGGAACAAAATAATGAGGTTAATTTTATTCTCAGATGCAACACTGAATTATTTGACAAATATGTTGCAAAATTTGCATGCATCTTTTAGTTCCAAAGCACCTTATGGTCAATGAAGTACATTAGAAGGATAATCAATGTTGTAATGTTGTAAATGAGACCAGCAATTTACCCATGCTACTGCCCAGAGCAAGTGTATGATGAAAGAAAAACTTTATTTTTAAAGAAACCAAGTATCAGTATTGGCCAGAAAACCGAAAGCTCAGTCTTCAGTCTGTACAATGCCATGAGATTTTTTAAAAACTTCTACTGGAGAGAACTGCAGGGACTCTTCGTAATGATTCATCAGAAGATTGGGTCAATAATGCAGCCCTTCCGCTGTATTCTCTATGAATGCTAACCTAGATTTTTCTATGCAAGTTTCTAGAGTGTAACTTAATCCCAATCTATTCCAACTCAGAGGCGACCAGATATGTCACTGCTGATACCAAATTGGTGTGGTTCAGTCTGACCTAATGATAGGCATAAAACTTGATATGGTACACAGACAGATAATTTGACCGAGCACTGATGCTACAGCCAAGTCCAATACCACTCCTGCTTTAAATCCACACATCTCACAACAGGCGAAAGGCAGTTCTCGATCTCTCTTAGCTGATTGACTTGCTTATTCTTGGGTCAAGGCCAAAGTGACCTGGAACATGATTACCAACTCCAAAGTTCATAAGGCACGAAAACAAAGCATGTTATTACATGCTCTTCCACAAAAATTCAATGTCTTCTTCACATCTCCTGTATGATTAGAAGCAGGAACAACATTCAAATATGGTCCGGCTTGCTAAAAGTTTTGTTTGGGCAGTACCAAATTAGAAAACTCCTGAGATTTAGAACATTGAATAGTACAGCACAGTACAGGCCCTTCAGCCCACAATGCTGTGTCGACCCTTAAACCCTGCCTCTCATATAAACCCCCACCTTAAATTCCTCCATATACCTGTCTAGTAATCTCTTAAATTTGACTAGTATATCTAACTGACTCAGGCAGTGCATTCCACGCACCAACCACTGAGTAAAAAAAACCTTCCTCCAATATCCCCCTTGAACTTCCCACCCCTTTCCTTAAAGCCATGTCCTCTTGTATTGAGCAGTGGTGCCCTGGGGAAGAGGCGCTGGCTATCCACTCTATCTATTCCTCTTAATATTTTGTACACCTCTATCATGTCTCCTCTCATCCTCCTTCTCTCCAAAGAGTAAAGCCCTAGCTCCCTTAATCTCTGATCATAATCCATACTCTCTAAACCAGGCAGCATCCTGGTAAATCTCCTCTGTACCCTTTCCAATGTTTTCACATCCTTCCTATAGTGAGGCAACCAGAACTGGACACAGTACTCCAAGTGTGGCCTAACCAGAGTTTTATAGAACTGCATCAGTACATCTCTATCCCTCAGCTTATGAAAGCTAACACCCCACAAGCTTTCTTAACTACCCTATCCACCTGTGAGGCAACTTTCAGGGATCTGTGGACATGTACCCCCAGATCCCTCTGCTCCTCCACACTACCAAGTACCCTGCCATTTACTTTGTACTCTGCCTTGGAGTTTGTCCTTCCAAAGTGTACCACCTCACACTTCTCTGGGTTGAACTCCATCTGCCACTTCTCAGCCCACTTCTGCATCCTATCAATGTCTCTCTGCAATCTTTGACAATCCTCTACACTATCTACAACACCACCAACCTTTGTGTAGTCTGCAAACTTGCCAACCCATCCTTCTACCCACACATCCAGGTCGTTAATAAAAATCACGAAAAGTAGAGGTTCCAGAACAGTTCCTTGTGGGACACCACTAGTACACTAGAATGTACTCCCCCCACCACGACCCTCTGCTTTCTGCAGGCAAGCCAATTCAGAATCCACCTGGCCAAACTTCCCTGGATCCCATGCCTTCTGACTTTCTGAATAAGCCTACCATGTGGAACCTTGTCAAATGCCTTGCTAAAATCCATGTAGATCACATCCACTGCACTACCCTCATCTATATGCCTGGTCACCTCCTCAAAGAACTCTATCAGGCTTGTTAGACACGATCTGCCCTTCACAAAGCCATGCTGACTGTCCCTGATCAGGCCATGATTCTCTAAATGCCCACAGATCCTATCTCTAAGAATCTTTTCCAACAGCTTTCCCACCACAGAAGTAAGGCTCACTGGTCTATAATTACCCGGACTATCCCTACTACGTTTTTTGAACAAGGGGACAACATTCACCTCCCTCCAGTCCTCCGGTACCATTCCCATGGACAACGAGGACTTAAAGATCCTAGCCAGAGGCTCAGCAATCTCTTCCCTCGCCTCATGGAGCAGCCTGGGGAATATTCAGTCAGGCCCCGGGGACTTATGAGTGTACTCGGATGAACAACATTTCACCCCTTTCATTTGTCCTTTTTTTCTTCTTCATTTATCCTGCTGTGAAAATATTGCTTTGGTTTTCCAATACATTATTGCAAACAGAGGAAAAAATGATGAAAGATCCATCAGATGCCAGAAATCATGGGAGTGGCACTGAATTACATCATACCTGAACACCAGAATAAAAATATATCATCGGACTCAAAGGTACTGCTAATCTCATACATACAACAGCTCAAAATATAAATCTGAACAGGCAGGTTAAAGTGGAGCATCAGAAGAAGAGAGTCCTTCAAACTGCCTCTGTATCTGGAAGTCTGCTCTGTTGTGCAGTACTCACTCTGTGGTTTCAAAGTAAATTATGCCACCATATACAACCCTTAAATACATTCATAGTACATACAAGAAACATAATAGAATCATAGAACATAGAATAGTACAGCACATTACAGGCTCTTCGGCCCACAATATTGTGCTGACCCTCAAACCCTGCCTCCCATATAACCCCCCCATCTTAAATTCCTCCATATACCTGTCTAGTAGTCTCTTAAACTTCACTAGTGTATCTGCCTCCACCACTGACTCAGGCAGTGCATTCAACGCACCAACCACTCTCTGAGTAAAAAACCTTCCTCTAATATCCCCCTTGAACTTCCCACCCCTTACCTTAAAGCCATGTCCTCTTGTATTGAGCAGTGGTGCCCTGGGGAAGAGGCGCTGGCTATCCACTCTATCTATTCCTCTTAATATCTTGTACACCTCTATCATGTCTCCTCTCATCCTCCTTCTCTCCAAAGAGTAAAGCCCGAGCTCCCTTAATCTCTGATCATAATCCATACTCTCTAAACCAGGCAACATGCTGGTAAATCTCCTCTGTACTCTTTCCAATGCTTCCACATCCTTCCTATAGTGAGGCGACCAGAACTGGACACAGTACTCCAAGTGTGGCCTAACCAAAGGTTTATAGAGTTGCATCATTACCCTATCTCTATCCCTCGACTTATGAAAGCTAACACCCCACAAGCTTTCTTAACTACCCTAACTACCTGTGAGGCAACTTTCAGGGATCTGTGGACATGTACCCCCAGATCCCTCTGCTCCTCCACACTACCAAGTATCCTGCCATTTACTTTGTACTCTGCCTTGGAGTTTG
The DNA here is from genome assembly GCF_030028105.1 of Mobula birostris. Classification (NCBI taxonomy): domain Eukaryota; kingdom Metazoa; phylum Chordata; class Chondrichthyes; order Myliobatiformes; family Myliobatidae; genus Mobula; species Mobula birostris. The sequence goes on from NC_092370.1 coordinate 219,622,508, forward strand.
TCCTTCCAAAGTGTACCACCTCACACTTCTCCGGGTTGAACTCCATCTGTCACTTCTCAGCCCACTTCTACATCCTATCAACGTCTCTCTGCAATCTTCGACAATCCTCTATACTATCTACACCACCACCAACCTTTGTGTCATCTGCAAACTTGCCAACCCACCCTTCTACCTCCACATCCAGGTCGTTAATAAAAATCACAAAAAGTAGAGGTCTCAGAACAGATCCTTGTGGGACACCACTAGTCACAATCCTCCAATCTGAATGTACTCCCTCCACCACCACCCTCTGCCTTCTGCAGGCAAGACAGCTCTGAATCCACCTGGCCCAATGAAAGGCTGACCCAACTGGATGGGCAAACAATGAGCAAAAGACAACAAGCTGCAAATACAAAAAGAAAATAATAATATGCAATAATTATTGAGAACGTGAGATGAACAGTCCTTGAAAAGAGGACTCTTGAAAATAGGTTGTGGAACAGTTCAGTAATGGGGAGAGTGAAGTTATCCCCTCTGGTTCAAGTGCCTAATGTTTGAGGGGCAGTAACTATTCCTCAACCTGGTGGCATGGGTCCTGAGGTTCCTGTTCCACCTTCCTGATGGCAGCAGTGAGAAGGGATCATGGCCTGGGAGGTGGGAGTCCTTGTGATGGATGCTGCTTTCCTGCTACAGCGCTCCATGTAGATGTGCTCAATGGTGGGGAGGGGTTCACCCGTGGAACGGGCTGTATCCTTTACTTTGTGTAGGCTTTTCCATTCAAGGGCACTGGCGTTTCCTTACCAGGCCAAAATGCAATCAGTCAATATGCTCTCCACCACACACCTACAGAAGCTTGTCAAAGTTTTAGATGAATCTTTGCAAACTTCTAGGAGAGTGCATGCAATATCTATTTTGTAAACAATTCATCTACACAATGCAACAGTTCCAGGGTTGGTTATCGAAATTTGATAGCTTTTAGCCCCTACTGAAATCATTCACAAGGGATTATTTCACTGACTTTTAACAATACTCATTCAACAAGTAAAATGCCAATTTTGTCCAGAGGACTGAAACATTGCATTTCAAATTGTGTTGTTTTTTTGGAAGTAAAAACTGATTCCATACGAGGTACTGAAAATACTTCAGTTGAAATAGCTACAAATTACTGAGACACAATTAGATAGAAAAATGTCAATGCTATTAGATTTTCAAAGACCTTTCTAACCCCCCAAAAGATTATGCATTAATTTGTGGTTACAATTCAAATAATAAAAGAAACACTAAATATAATTCAGCAAACCACATTTAATGATATGAGAAAAGGGGTAAATGGAAAGGGGCAGAGGGGCAAAATGGAAAAAGGAGAACTCCTGATCTTTTATCATATGGAGTATGTTGGGACAAAGACAAGAAAGTCTGCAGATGCTGGAAATCTAAAGCAACTCACAAAATGCTGGAAGAACTCAGCAGATCAAGTAGCATTTATGGAAAAGAGTAAACAGTCGATGTTCTGATGTCTTGAAGAGGAATCATGGCCTGAAATGTTCACTGTTTACTCTTTCCATAGATGCTGCCTGACCTGCTGAGTTTTGTATGAGTTGGTTGGATTAGTTTTTCCACTTTCATGTGCCTGGGTACTATGAAGCACATGCTTGCTTTAAGTAGAAAATCTGTAAAAACGCATTAAGAACATACTAAAAGCAATAGAGATTTAATTCAAGAATCTGATCAGAACTTAATTATAATGCAAAAGGTATAATCTGTCAACCATGGTGGGGAAAATCTAATCATAATTGCAACAAATGAGAAGTCTGTGGTGTATCTATGATAGTAGTTACACAGTTTTGCTCATCCCACACCCCAATGAAGCTTTGGTAAACCTTAAGTCATTGAATAGCACAGACAATGTTATTAAAACATAGTATTTAACTAGAGATATTTAAATTTATATTGTTCATTGAAATCAGAAGGGGTGCTTCTGCCAGCAGTAGCTATCCTCTGTCTTTGATTCATCCCAGAGATTGAAATTCAGTCTGTGCTTCTCCTGGAGGTTTCATGTGTCAGACTGTTTGGAAACTTGCTGTGATATTCAACATTAAGATGAGCATCTGCCCATATACTCTGATTCTGCATTACAAAGCTACTCTTCCTCTCATTATACTGCCTACTTTTACTTTTGTCTCAGCTGATTTGCTGCTGAAGTCCTTATTATGTTGAGTCTAATCCTTGGTCAGATTCATCCTTTGTAAACAACAGCATAAACTGCTGATTTTATTCTCGATTAGGGCCAGCTCACCACTTTATTTGCACAAATTCTCTCAGTTCTTTAAAAAAATGTAACTTTCTTCCACCAACAAAGCAGTTATTGGATGCGCAAAACTGCTACTTGTATTGCTGTACAGGTTTCCCCCGCTATCCGAAAGTAGAGCATTCCTATGAAACCTTTCATAAGCCGAAATGGCGTAAAGCAAAGAAGCAATTACTATTAATTTATATGGGAAAAATTGAGTGTTCCCAGACCCAAAAAAAACCTACCAAATCACACAAAATAGCACATAAAACCTGAAATGACACTAATATATAGTAAAAGCAGGAATGATATGATAAATGCATTATTTCTACTTTATATAGGCTGTGTATGTACAGTGTAGTTTCACTTATCAGGGTAGGGAAGATTTAGCCAAAACCGATCTATAGAAAAAAATCGGCACGTACACACATGCGCGCACACCTGCCCGTGCAAGGCTTCACAGTCATAGTAGTATTTCTCGGGGTAAACACTAGTTTAAAGTGGGCGTCATTTTTTGTAAAAGCAAAAATCCTCTTCGGATTTCATTTGGTTAGTGAAAACAGGTACTAATCTAGGTCTTTCGTAAAAGCAAAGTGGCGTAAAGCGAACTTTTGTAAAGCGGGGGACACCTATATCTCAATATTCTCTGAGATGTTCAGATAAGGAATGGAAACAAGTTCCCCTGTCGCAAACTTGAGCTTTTACGTGAATGAAATAATCAAATAAGAAACATTTCCATGGATTAAGGTAAAACAAACTGCTTAAGAAACTCAGTGGGTCAAGCAGCTTCTTCGGAAGGATTTGATGCAGGGTCTCAACTCAAAACGTTGACAATTCCTTTCCTTCCACAGATGTTGTTTGACAAATTGAGTTCCTTCAATAGTTTATGTTTTTTTTGCACTAAATTACAACATCTGCAACCTCTTGTGTGCCATTCATTACCTGCCTGGGCAAGTAAAAGCAATTATCTTAAAACTCTTTAGTCAGCTTTAGTTCCAGTTATAAAAATTTTAGCTGAAGTAGATTTTTGTGCACTGGCCTTAAGTAGGATTCCATTCTAATGTAATAGCACCAGAATGAACACAACTACATTGCAAAGACATAGCTAGTTTCCCAGAGAAAACCTTACATTTGAGAGATTAAAGATTAGCTTTATTTGTCACACGTTCATTGAAATGCACAGCGAAATCTGTCGTTTTGCATCAATGACCACAGTTCGAGGATCGTGGGGGCAGCCCACAAGTGTGGTTGTACTTCTAGCACCAACATAGCATGCTCAGTGCTCACTAACCCTAACCGTACGTCTTCAGAACGTGGGAGAGAACTGGAGCACCCGGAGGAAACACATGCAGTTGCAGGGAGAATGTACAAGCTCCTTACAGACAGTGGCGGTGCTGCAAAGTGATTGTGGATGCTAGCCCACAGTGCTGCAAAGGGAATTCTGCAAAGGCCAAATGATTACTTTTGACATGTGGCAGAGTGCTTCACTACAGAGAGGCCGTCTCAATGCAAACCCGGTCAATCCCAAATTTTATTAGTTCAGGAACAGCAGCAACAAAAGCTCAAAATTATAATTTACCTCAGTGCCTTAGGCTAGAATTTAAACAACTAAGGACAAGTTCAGTCAGAGGTGTGATTTCTCCAAGAGACAACATTTGGGGGTAGGGCAGTGCAGTGCAAGTTACAGCACTGACAATTATTGCACACATCTTAGAGTCAGAGTCATAGAAAAGTACAGCACAGAAACAGGCTCTTCAGCCAAACTCATCCATGCCAAACCATTCAATCTGTCTACTCCCATTAACCTACAGTAGGACCATAGCCCTTCATATCCTTACCATCTATGTACCTATCCAAACTTCTCTTAAACGTTGATATCAAGCTTGTGTGCACCACTTGTGCTGGCAGCTCATTCCACACTCTCACAACCCACTGAGTGAACAGACCTCAGTGGAACATCTTGAAATTTTAACGTATTTAATATGCATGATTAAAGACAGTCAATTTCCACTTCAACTGCATTAAAGAGTTATTTAAACATTAAAAAATCTGCTGGAAAACCAAAGGTGATACTAACTAGCTAACACAAGCCAAGTTATGCCTATCAGCTCTTGGCAAACTTCCATACCATTATGTTCTAGCCAAAGTGGCAGGAAGTCATTTTTGATAGTCATGAATGTTTGAAAATATTGAATAATTAGTTTAAAACTAAATGGCTATTAACAATTTTTGTTTTATTTAATACAACTGGTATGTCAGAAGAATATTTTCTTTGCTGGTGTAGACAGACTAAATGGAAAATGGAGCTCATATGACAGTGAATTATGGTCATGATTCTGAGACGAGCTAATCGAACCATTGCACTGGCAAATGTGTGCTTATGCTTAGTAACTGATTTATTATACCTCAAGCTTCTGAAGACAGTAAGAAATCCAAGTAAAAGCAGTACAGCTAACCATCTCATTTTTCACTCACCAGAACAGAATGCATCCCCATGTACAGTCGACTGAGACATACAAGGATGCACCAGCTGGAAGCAAGGAGTAGTCCAATTGCATAGGGATACTGAAAAACAAAAACAATAATTCAGTCATAAATTAAAACAATTTTGTTTATACAATTTTAGGGTTGTGTAATTAAACTAGTCTCACTGCTGTTAATTGATGGGACCTTCAGTCAGGTTGAAAAAAAATATTAAATCATTCTACAACCCTGTTGATAATATGCGTCTTTCACTAATTAACAAATGTGGTATGTCTGAACATTTATTGTAGCACAAGATTTTGAAATCAGACATCAATGCAGTGGCAAGACTCCACTTGAAGACATGTTACTGTTAAGAATAATCAATAAATCCCTTTGCAAAAAAAACTATTTCCACTTAAGCCATCCAGTATAATTCTAAACCCATGCCACTTTGCAAACAATGATTGTGTGGTTTCGTACAATAACCTTGCATACAATATCAGCAACACCAAAGAACTGATTGTGAACAACAAAATGCACACCAGTCCTCATTGAGGGGTCAGCAGTGGAAGGGGGGGGGGTGCAGAGTGATCGATATCCCAGAGGATGTATCCCAGGTCCAACATATCGATACAATCATGAAGGAGGCATGCTAGCAGCACTACTTCATTAGGAGTTTGAAATTTAGTAGTCACCACAAATACCCTCACCAAATTTCTACACAGTACAGTGGAGAACATTCCACTTGGTTGCATCAGCACCTGGTATGGAGGGATCAATGCACAGGATCAAAAGAACTGGTGAGGGTTGTGGACTTAGCCAGCTCCAGCACTTCCTTACTGCTGAAGGTATTTTCAAAATGTGATACCTTTAAAAGGCAGCATCCATTATTAAGGAACCTCACACCCCATGCCCCCTTCTCATTACTACTATCAGAGAGGAGGTACAGGAGACTAAAGACCCACACTCAATATCTTAGGAACAGCTTCATCGCCTCCACCATCAGATTTCTGAATGATCCATGAACACTACCTTACTATTCGTCTTTCACACTATTTATTTATTCATTATAACTATTGTGTTGCACTGTACTGCTCCCACAAAACAACATATTTCATATACATCAGTGATAATAAACCTGATTCTGACTACTTTATCTCTTTCTTTGTACTATTTATATTTGTTTTCATAAGTTATAGATTTTTTTGTCTTTGTACTGTATTGCTGGTGCAAAACAAATTTCACTTTAGTAATTACAATTCTGACTGAAAATGGTGATTGGCAAATTTCAATCGAGATAATCCATAATTTGAAGAAAGTTAAAAGTTGCAAAACTTTAATCAGTAGCAACTTGCAGATAAAATATATTGCGTATACATCACTGAAAATCACAAAACACAGTAAAGTACCTTCCAGGGATGTTGTCGAGTGAAATTTGATAGCAAGTCACATTCGAAAGTCTTGAGATTGAAAGTTCAAGATGAACTTTCTGGAGCCATCCTTACTTTTCTTACAATTATGCATCTTCTCATTTGCACATGCTGAAATATGCAGACATCCCACCCTGCAAAAACTCATTTCAGGGAGGTAGCACCATCAATTTGCAGGAGATTCCCGGAACTTCCGGGAGAGGTGGGATGTCTGCAATAGAGTAGCTCCTTAGCAGCTAGCCAGCTAGTTTAAATAAAGTTAGCTATGCTAATGAACAAATGACACCTGTTAAACTCACCTCAACATGTCTTTTACAGTCATTTGGGCAATAGAAGTGTCACTGTTGCAAACAGTGCAGCGAGCAACACTGTCATTATTTTTGACCCCTATTAGGCAGGGGTACACTTTAGGGTAGTCTGGGGTGACGTACATTTTATATTTTCTTTTTTTAGAACACTCTCCCATGGCGCGCACGCTCTCTCTCTCAAAAAAAATTGATTTTCTGGATATTGTATATAATTTGCGGGCATAAGGGAGCCACTATTAATATGCGGGAGACTCCCAAAACTTCCCGGAGAGGTGGGATGTCTGAATATGGCATTGGCAATTTTCAGAATCAGAACTATTATCACTTATAATGACATGACATGAAATTTGTTCTGAGCAGCAGTACAGAGCAAAGATAAAAACCTATAAATTGTAAAAAAAAATAGACAAGTGCACAAAAAAGGAACAATGAGGCAGTGTTTATGAAGTGTTCAGAAATCCGAAAATAGGAGGGGAAGAAGCTGCTTCTCAATCTGTAAGTATGGTTCTTTAATGCTAGTAACAAGAAAGAGGACCCCATCCCGAATGGTGATGGTCTTTAATGATGGATATTCTCACCCATGAGCATTTTAAAAATATATTAATGTCAACTTTCAAATCAGCAAGTTTTCCACTTCATAAAGTGATTATATGTAGACGAAATGATTGTTTACAACACTTGAAAGCAAACAACTTTTCTGTCACCGTTATGCCAGCAACCTGCTTACCTTTTTCTACAAATCCTCTATTTCTGTTAGGACAATATAATGTCTTCAGCAAAATAAACAGCTCCACCATTCAGATGTGGGCTAACTACTGACAGGCATAAATGCCCCCAAAGCACTAATGACTTTTCTCTAAATCTTGCCTGGATAATTCAATTGAGGTTCTGGCTTTTAATACGCAATACCATGTTGTTTAACAAAATAATGTACTTTAAGGAACAAGTAACCAAAAATTTATTAAGAAATTATGGGTGTGGGTAACCCTAGGTAATTTCTAAGGCAAGGACATGTTCAGCACAGCTTTGTGGGCCAAAGGGCCTGTATTGTGCTGTAGGCTTTCTATGTTTCTAAATTACACAAAGCAATACAAAGTTGGCAGAAACTGAAATTCACCATGGTTGGATACAATCAACTTTAAGTAGAGACTTGATAAATGATGGTATTAGTGTGCAGAGTATTATAAATTTGAACTTGCTTAATTCAAACATCTCTCAAATTGAGGTTGTGCAAAAATTTAAATTTTATGTTAATTAAAAATGAAATTCATTCCCTCCCCAAAAAAAGACATAAATTTGTACAAAGGCTGCAAGGCCTTGAACATTCATGGAATCTCATCTAAAAGATCGATAGGTGTGTTTGAATCCCATAGAGAAAAACTGTTACCACGTACACAGAGATTACTGAAAATTGTCAATTAGTCCCATCAGTCTGTAATGTACTACAGTGCTGAGCAGCTTGTGCCACTGCAGCTGCAGTTTATGGCAATCCCAACAATGGGGGAACTATGATCTGAAGACAGTAGATTATTCAGCACCAACAGAACAGAAATCCATTGAAATGCTCTTGATTCTGGAGCGAGAGATAAAATAATCACGCTGCATTTTACTGCCAACAGCCACAAGCAATGCAGACATCAAATACAACCAGCGAACAGTTATGAGATGGTAAACACCAAGAAAAACATTTGTCTTTTCAACTCCTTTCAAAACTAAGGCACATCTGTGCTCTGATTTGGTGAAAAAACTTAAAATGCAGTCAACCTTTGAAAAACAATTTTTAAACTGCAAAACTTTATCATGCTCGTGCTTCTAAACCTTCGAAAGCTCAATAGTAAGCCTAGCTAGTAACCAACTTTCTGAATAAGAAAAGGCACTTGAAAATACCATTGATATACTCTCTCTAAATAGCATCCACAAATACTTTGTAACGTTAATCTGGTTCCATTTTACACAAAACCCCCATACTGATGACACATCGTCCACAATGGTATTTGCCCAAGAGTGTATTTCATTAGTTCCAGATAAAGGATACAATTATTTAATATTAAGAGAGCTATAATGCATCCTTAGTGCATCAAGTTCAGGTTTAATAATTAAAGTGAAACTGGTAAACCTCAGCCACATTTCAGATTGCCAGGGAAATAAAGAACTATTGTGAAGGCTCCCAGATAATACTGAGAGAATGACTACTACCTTACGTGCTGAAAGATTCTCAGTGCTGCAAGTACAAAAGAGCTAGTCTATAAAGAACGATAGGAAAGGAGGGGACAGTGCAGTGCTGAAGTCAAGTGGGTTGGGAGTTTCAAGTTCTTTGGAATGAGTACCATCAGTAGGCTGTCGTGGTCCAATCATGGTGATGCCAAGGCCAAGAAAGCTCACAGGAGATTAATGAAAAAAAAAGCATGTCCCCTTTGACCCTCACCGATTTTTAATCAATACACCATAGAAAGTAGCCTATTCAGATGCATCATGGTTTGGTAAGGCAACTGTTCTGCACCGAATGCAAGAAACAAAAGAGAATTGTGTATGCAGCCCGGCACATCATGAAAACCAGCCTCTCCTCCATGGACTCTGTCTATACTTCTCACTGCCTCAATAAAACATCCAACATAATCAAAGACGCACCCAATCCAGACATCCTCTCTCGCCTCCCAGCTGCACCCCCCCCCACCACAAAATTAGGTAGAAGATACAAAAGCCTCAAAGCACATAGCACGGTTTCAAAGACAGCTTCTATCCCTCGGTGAAAAGACTACTGAATGGTTCTCTAGTACAAGATGAAGCCTTGACTTCACAAGATGTCCCGACGAAGGGTCTCGGCCTGAAACGTCAACTGCACCTCTTCCTAGAGATGCTGCCTGGCCTGCTGCGTTCACCAGTAACTTTTATGTGTGTTGCAAGATATCTTGATGTGACTTTGCACCACACTCTCTGTAACTGCTGTTACGTAACCGGTAACAATGAATATCAATTGAGTCAGGTTATATAAAAGCAACCAAACATTTATTAAACACTGATAAACAATATAAAAAAAAAACAAAAACCTTAACCGGAAATTAACCGCTATGCGGCCATTCCACAAACCGCCACTCAGTACTAGTTCTTAAAGCGATAAATGCCAAAACAGTTTTTAAAGTTTTCAAACACAGTTCTTAAAATGGTAAATTCAAAAGTCCAAGAGATTTATACAGTCAATTAGGAGAGACTTCGCTGGAGAAGGATTTCTTCATAGATGCGACTTTCCTGCTGGTTCTATCCCAAGGATTCACAACGAAGGAAATAAACGGCTTAAAAGCAACTGACCTTTCTTCTGGTGAGCAAATCCTGCATTAACTACCTTGCTCTTTTGGCAGGAGTTATCTTCAATGCAAGTCGCTACTTCTTCAATGAAGAAGGTCGATCCTTTATTAAACTGCCGAACGATACCAACTTCTCTTAATCCTTCAGGTCCTGTACTTCAATAAAGTCTTCACTCTCCAATACTACTGAAAAGGTAAATCAACAAATCTGGCAGAAATGAGTAAACTGCCAGTCCAGCACTATTGTATCCTACAGTAGAACATAAAACTCCATTTTAAAAATGAAACTGAGTCATTAAAAAAAAAACACGCAACAGAGTGGAGTCCCTGGCTAACATTCTAGCTGGAAAACTAAACTGCATCACTGGGGTCTCCCTTTTATATACCTGTTGAGAACAGGTAATCATGTGACCTCACATCGGCGGGAAAATTACATCAGGTGATCTCCTACAAAAAAAAACCATTACATCACGGTCATAAGACAGTCACAAGATATCCATGAGGTATGTAACACTGCTAACACTTCTTTCTGCACTCTGTTATTGTGTTATTTCACTGTTGTAAAATACCAAAACACACTGTTGTAATTAATTTATCTGAATGGATGGTAGGCAAAACAAATATTTCACTATAACTCTGTACATGTGACAATAGTAAACCAATTTACCAATACCAATCCTGACCACTTTAACCATATGGTAATGTAACACTCAGGAACAAATTTTCTTTTATACGGGACTACATTCTTGAACCAGTAATAAGCCTGTCGCATCCTGAAAGCAGGCACATCAATGTGACTTGTAAGTATCACAAGTTTCCCGGATACTGAAGAGGCAGGGAATTGAGGGATATAAATCAAACGTAGGCAGGCGTGCAGCTTAAATGCCATCATCGTCAGCATAGACATCGTGATCCACAGGTCCTATTCTGTGCTGAGTGTGTGCTCCATAGACTTTTAACACTTCTCTATTTTTCAAATAACTTTACTGTTCATTTCTTCGTGCAGACTAACAGCAACTGAAACTCCCAATAATGGCACTTCTCATTAGATACTGATGCATAATAATTAAAGGAACAAATAACTGTCATGGTGCCAGAAGATTAATTTTATCCAATAATAGACACAGTGATTAATCCAACATATAACTGTGTTGAATCAGTCTAGAATCGTGATGGAGACACCAAAAAGAATATTCTTTCAAGTCCACTAATTGTTGTAATCAAAAAACTTATATATCAAAGGACAAAACAAGGATCTAATTGCAAGAAATAAAAGGCCTTCATACATCAGGGATTTAGTTCTAGGGCCAGAGGTAATGTTAAGCTCTATAAAACTCTGGTTAGACCACATGGGGGTGTTGTATTCAGTTCCAGTTACTTTATTATAGGTAGGATTCAGAGGAGATTAACCAGGATGCTGACTGAATTACAGAGTATATCTTATGAGGAAAGGTTGAGTGAGCTAGGGTTTTTCTTTTGGATCAAAACAGGAGAGGTGACTTGATAGAGGTGCACAAAATAAGAGGCATACAGTGGACAGCCAGCTCATTTACCCAAGGGTGGCAATGACAATTATGAGATCGCATACTTTTAAGATGATTGGAAGTAAATACAGAGGGATGTCAGGGGTTGATTTTTTTTTAAAAAAACCATAGAACACATGGAACACCCTGCTAGGGGTGGTGGAGGAGGCAGATACATTGGAGACATTTAAGAAACTTTTTAGACACATGAATGAAAGAAAAATAGGTGGGAAGGAAAGATTAGATTGACCTTGGAGCAGGTTAAAAGGTCAGTACAAGATCAAGGGCTGAAGAGCCTCTACTGTGCTGTTTGTTTTAACAACCAGAATTGATAACATTCTCACCGTCAAAATGTTGAAACACCCACATAAGCGAGAGGAGAAGATGGCCGCGCGCCTGCGTATGCGCAACCCTCTGGTGAAAAATGATATCGAATCTGTTAAATAAGGGCCATGGATAATTCTGATTTGATGGAGAATGGACATGAAAGCACAGAGGAACATCTGGAGAAATTTCTGAAACGCCCCTTCACTGCTGTCGTTACTGTGTGGTCCAGAATTTTTTGAGGGTAGGCCTCAAAATCCCTGGCCTCGCCAGTTTTTGGCAACCAAGAAGGAGGTCGAATCGTTCACAGAGATGGTGCTCAGTACTTGGTGTCGGACAGCTGATCAGAGCTTGAAGTTTTCGGATTGTGGTCGGCATGGCAGGGAGAGTTTTTCTTCCTTCTCCCATCTGTGTGAGATGTGGGACATTTGAGAAACTTTGAACTTTACTGTGCTCATGGACTTCTTCATCAAGTTATGGTACTGTTACACTGTTTGCAACTATATGTTATAATTATGTGGTTTTGTCAGTTTTTTCAGTCTTGGTTTATCCTGTGTTTTGTGATATTACACCGGAGGAAATAATGTATCATTTCTTAATGCATGCATTACTAAATGACAATAAAAGAGGACTATGTGTCTTCATAATCATATTAAAGTGTTAATGAGTATCTCCTACATTCTTAAGACATTAAAAAAAGTCATATTTTAGATTGTATTTATTACATAACTTAGTCAATCGTAGAGTCTTATTATGATTGTCATTTGGTTAGCAATTACTTGTCATTTTAAACATAGGACCATGTGAGATTAGACTGGAAGCTGAAAACAAGTTGTAGGTCATCCCACCTTCCCTAGAAGTGGTCAGTTCCCCTAAATATTGACATACTGCTTAAATTATCTTCTCAATGGAAACCCCACAAGAAAACATTTAAGTTAAAGAAAAAAGGATCCCTCAAGCTGTAAACTGCTGGTCAGCCTAAAAGTGAGAGTACAGGTGATGACAGTTGGAGCAGACAACTACTGCTCGAGTAGATATTCCACAAATGTCATTCTTTCAGTATGAAATGACAATGCTCTTCATTTATGTACATTCACATTTCTAGATTACTGTAATCTTTCAAGTCTTGATGGCAATAATTTAGAGATTTTCTTTAAGTTGTAGATCTGTGACAAAAACTTAGACCCAAATTGAAAAGTGGTCTTTGGAAAATCTGCACATACATAGTTCCACTAGAATTATTGGCCCACCAAAAGGTCCAGAATTTCTCTGCTATATGTAAGCTATTTTTAAATTTTTGTACAACAGGATAAATGTATAAGAAAATACCGATCAAGGACAAATAGATCATATCACATTAAAATAATACAATTATTTAGTTTTTTGCCTGAAGCTTCCTATATAATCTTTCAAAGTGCATTACAGAAGGCTTAAATGACATCTGTTGGAATGAGAAGTGGCATTACATTCTTGCAGGTCAACTTTGTGATAGCTGTGAAATAAGTGCAAGCAGATGTTAATTTACCCAGTTCTATTAAAACAACGAGGCAGACCATCAATCTGCACTTCTAATTTTACAAGCGACTAGAATCAGAACTTAGCAGGCAACCTTTGCTGACAGTTCGCAGTATCGAATGAGTGCAAGGGACATGACAGCCACTGATGTGACTACAGATCCCATGCCACCCAAGAGCAGACTATGCTGTATATACAGTACTTTATTAGTATTATATAATCTGGCTATCACATATCGTTCATCACAAACTGCCTCAGAATCACTCTGGTGAAAGTGCTCCCATACTATTTATTAGGTAGGGATTGTACATTTACAAAATAAAATGGCGTGCACGTTGGAAGGGAATCTGCAGGCTCCTCCAACTAGTGGTATTGCAGAGAGCATCCTAGGTGGTAGAGGGCAAAGGGTTGGAGGTGACATTGCACTAATTTGGGCAAGTACACTATGTAGATGGAATTACTGCAGCCACTCCTCCCCAGCGGTGGATGGGCTATCAATCATGCAGGCCACTCTGCCCTGGTCAGTACCAAGCTTCTGGAGTTGTTGGACCTGCAATCATCTAAATGGAAGGTTTCCCTCATGCACCTGACTTGGGCCTCATAGAAAATGAAAAAGCTTGCATGTCAGGTGAGCCACTTAATGCAAGATACCCAGTCTCTGGCCCGTTCTTGTAGGCGTAGCATTTACGATTGGTCAGTATTGATGGTTGGGGTGATAACAATGGTAATAAGAATTCTCTTTATTGATCAGCAATGCCTGGCACTCCTGTAGCACAAATGCCATTTAACATTCATGCTTGAATGTTAGCAGACATGGGCTGCTTCATGAGCTGAGCTATAAATAGAATTGAAAATGTCAACTGTCAACAAATATCCCCACTCCTGACCTGTTGATAGGAAGATCATTGATGAGTAGCTAAACTTTGTTTGCCTTGAACACCATTGCAAGGAATTCCCACATTGATATCAAAAGGATGTAATGACAGACCTCACAACCACTTTCGATTGTCTGAGGTATGACTCCAACCTTGATGACCTTGAGCAAGGACTCCAATTTGATTCTGTAGTTTGATGCATGTTGCCTTGCAATCAAGTGTAATTATTCTCATCTCACTTATGGAAGTCAGCTCTTCCATCCTTGTTTCAAACAAGACTGTGACTTAGTCTGGAGCTGAGTGGTCCTGCCCTTCCTACCTAATTCCACCAATTATCTTCCAGCCTCTGTTCCACCCATCCTTCATGACAGCAACAGACACTAAACGCTGTCGGAAATCAGCAGGGTCAGGCACCATCTATGGAAAGGAATAAGCAGTCGAGATTTTGGACTGAGACCCTTCACCAGGTTGTTTATTCCTTTTCATAGATACTGTCCGACCTGCAGGGTTCCTCCAGAATTTTGTATCTGTTGCTCTGGATAGAGCCACTCTTACATTACGTAGGCTTCCTGAGCTCTGCTCTCACTGCCATCTTCCCCCCCTCACTTCCAAAACAGAACTGAGGTAGGGTTCCTCTTGTTCTTGCCCTTCACCCTACTAACCTTCATACCCAGCACACCATCCTTTGGTCATTTCCATCTGCTGCAACTGGATCTCACCACCGGCCACTCCCTGGTCTGCTCATCCACCGCCAACCCCACCACCACAGCACTTCTTCACACAAGTACAGGAAATGCAACAGTGGCAGTTACACCTTCTCCACCTCTCTTTCTCACCCCTCACTATCCTGTGACCAAGGACGTAAGCAGCTCTTCCAGGTCAGATAAAGTTTCATGTGTACCTCCTCCAACAATGCCTACTACATTCAATGCTCCTGATGTGGCCTCCACTGCATTGGTGGGACAAGCCCAGACCAGCAACTGCTTTGTAGAACATCTGTGCTCTGTCACAGTGACCAACCTGAGCTCATTGTTGTGTAATTTCTGACCTGTCTGTGCTTAGCCTTAAAGCAAGAGCAAGAACCAATAAAAACAAGCAGGACAAAACCTCAATAGTCTACAATGCAATGATATGAACGTAGAATTGTCCAGTTTCAGGCAACCCTACCACCTTTGATCCCCTCTCTCTGATTCCTAATAC
The DNA here is from genome assembly GCF_030028105.1 of Mobula birostris. Taxonomy (NCBI): domain Eukaryota; kingdom Metazoa; phylum Chordata; class Chondrichthyes; order Myliobatiformes; family Myliobatidae; genus Mobula; species Mobula birostris. The sequence goes on from NC_092370.1 coordinate 219,637,720, forward strand.
TAAAGTATTTTTGTTCACATTCTCATTCCCCATCACTCATTTTTGTCCTTTCCTGGTTTTATTGTCCTGCTACTCACACATTTAACCCACTGGCACTCCCTACCACTCCACTCCTTCCCGCACCTGGCTCCATCTACCTTTTATTTCCTTTTGTCCACTTCTACCCATCACCCTCCTGCCTCTGAACTCCTTCCTTTCCTCCTTTCTGGGTTCATTTGAATCTACCCATCATCCTTCCTCAGTCCACCTACCACCTGCTGTCCCTGTCTCACCTCTCCCCTTCTCTTTATTACTGGCAACCCTATTCTCAGTCCTGATGCAGGATCTTGACCCAAAACATCCAGTTTACTGCTCAACCCTCTGTTCTTCTAGCACTTTACTTGCAAAGGATTTTTTTTTTCTTAAGTTTTCCACCAAATTGGAGCATAGACAATGCTTCAGTTTTGAGAGCAGTATTTTTGTACATGTTTAATATCTGAATCGGGCATGAATGTCATTACTTCAGCAAAAGCCATTTTACTGGTTATATGCAATGTCCCTACAATGACTTGTGGCTGCTGGTATTTCAATCTGATTTTTCTCCAGAATTCAAAGAATTTCTCTAGATTTCCTCTTCAACGCTAAATGACCGCCTGTCTTCTGATCTTAGTTCCCATAATGTTGGGATTGCATAAACCGCAGCTGCAGTGGAACAAGCTACTCATCACTGTAGCACATTACAGATTGATTGGACTAACTGTAACTTCTGTGATTTGTGAATATGGTGTCAGGTTTTCTCTGTGGGATTCAAACACAACTATTGCTGATGCTGCAGATATGCAGAAACTTGAAGGATGATTTCCTTCCAAGAGACATAGTGGGGAAAAGTGTGGTCCACCAAGAATAGACCTCTTCACACCCTGTGGGCCTTGACCTTTCTTCTGCCCTCATCTCTCTCCTCCTAACACCCAACCACCCGTGTCTCCAACTCTAACCCATCAGCTCCATCTGCCCAACATTTCTCCTTGACCTACGCATCCCTTACCAGCCTGTTTTACCCCGCTTCCACTCCTCTTTATAGTGACATCATCCCTCTCCACACTTAGACCTGATGAAGTGTCTCAATTCAAAACATGAATTCCTATCCCCACCCCACAGAAGCTGTTTGACCCACTGAGATTCCCCCCTCCCCCCCCCACACCGATTTCTTCACTCCAGATTCTAGCATCAGCAGTCTCTCATGACTTCAAACAAATATTCAGCTTCAGGAAGGATCTACTGCTTCAGCACTTCAGTGTAATAATGCACTACTATGTTGCATTATGACAGAAACTTTTGAAAATAAATTTGTTCTAAAGGTTTCAAAAAAAAAAAATAATGAAGTTGCATGAACACAATTTCCTAAAGAGCAGATCCAATATTTAACTTAATATATCAACCGGTGGAGTGATGAAAATATATCGCAGGCATCATTGGTAATGCAGATGTCAGCTTGCAATGACACACTGAGTATCACTATTCATAGAAACTGCACTTACGAAACCATCTGGAGGGAATTAATTTCTATTCGAACCTGATTATTTCTTTAACAAGATGGAAGCAGATTATGAAGCCAGGAAATGCAAGAAGCTACAACTAACTGCTCTGACTAGTGACTTTTTTTTTATATTTAGCAAAAGCACTTCATGTATCAAAATATTTTACTTAATGTTTCATTGTTTATTTTTAAAAGTACCAGTGGTTCTTCTGTCAGCAAACTGGAAGTGTTTTATTTTACAGAATATCGTATAACAGAGTGTAATTTGCTGCTTCCAAGACTTATAGAACAGTACAGTCATTCAATAATCTCTAATTGCTGTCAAGAAAAGGAGAGATCAGAGTTAATTTGCACTTTGACAGGTTGGTTACAAGTTCAAGGTCAATTACTGGCCTTTTTGTAAATAATTACTTTACATCCACTGTGTGATCTGCTATGATATACTGTTCCACTTGGCTTATACTGATATTAATACAACTGACAGGACAAAAGCCAAGTAAACTATTTCCTGACACTATGATTTGGTAACATTTAGGTCTAAAAGCCAAATTGTGCAACATTCTAAAGCTGCTTCATAAACTTCATCTCTTAAGATACCCACATACAGAACTGATTCTTGCTTAAATGGAAGCATAATACTGCCAACTGCAAGTACCATTTCCAAAATGCTGTTTGGTAAAATTCCAACAATCCAATTTACAGCACAATGTGGGCACTATGTAGTAAATATTTGACCAAACAAATATGTTCCTGCAAGGTTGGCCTGAAAAAAAATTAAACAGCTACCTTTAAAGTACCAGCAAGAATCCAGTCATTGACATCAGCAAAAGTGCAAGGGCTGCACTTTTATAAAGTTTCATGTTTAAAGATCATCTTTTATGTTTGGATGGAAACACTGAATGTGATACTCATTGTTAAAACTTCGTCAGAGTTCTCCAGTCCTTGATTGTATCAATTGTCAATGACTCCAATTGGAAAAACGAAAACAATGGCTTCAGTGGCTCTGAAGTAGGTAGGGATCAGATTTGTAAACACAAAATAATCTGCAGATGCTGGGGTCAAAGCAACACTCACAACGCGCTGGAGGAACTCAGCAGGTCGGGCAGCATCTGTGGAAAAGATCGGTCGATGTTTCGGGCCGGAACAAAGGGTTCCGGCCCGAAACATCGACCGATCTTTTCCACGGATGCTGCCCAACCTGCTGAGTTCCTCCAGCGCATTGTGAGGGATCAGATTTCCTGCACATTTGTACATAGAAGTATCAGATGCTGTTTTAGTGATTGAGCAGAATCCCTGCAGTGTCACCACGTGCCACACCTACAAAATAATGACGCTGGAGGGTAACCCCTACTTCATCGAAATTTAAAGTCAGGGAGAGAGGAAAGAAAAGAAAATGAGAAGGCTGCAATTAAGATGCAGTATTATATTTAATTGCCTTAAAACCTGATCTCAAGCAGACTTTCTGATTAACATAATTTTAGGGGAAAAGGTACATTTGATAACAAATTGGAAAAGTTTCAAAAAGGCAGTAAGGGATCTTTTGGTTGCTGTTATTTCCAGTTGCAGGAAGCAGAATTCATACCAAACACAACTTAAAACAGAAATAAATTCCAGAGTCCTGGGCTTTGGAGTTATGATTACCCAAAATATTAATTTTATATCTAACTTTTACAAACATCAAGGTCAATTGATTACTGCTGCGCAAGTGTTTCATAGAAACACAGAAAACCTACAGCACAATACAGGCCCTTCGGCCCACAAAGTTGTGCCAAACATGTCCCTACCTTAGAAACTACTAGGCTTACCTACAGCCCTCTATTTTTCTAAGCTCCATGTACCTATCCGGAAGTCTCTTAAAAGACCCTATCGTATCCACCTCCACTACCGTTGCCAGCAGCCCATTCCATGCACTCACCACTCTCTGCTTAAAAAAAAACTTACCCCTGACATCTCCTCTGTACCTACTCCCCAGCACGTTAAACCTGTGTCCTCTTGTGGCAACCATTTCAGTCCTAAGAGAAAACCTCTGACTATCCACACAATCAATGCCTTTCATCATCTTATACACCTCTATCAGGTCACCTCTCATCCTCCACCACTCCAAGGAGAAAAGGTCCAGTTCACTCATAAGGAACACTCCCCAATCCAGGCAACATCCTTGTAAATCTCCTGTGCACCCTTTATTCCTTTTTCTCCATTTAACATCCACTGACAGGTATGAGACACTTGCAGGCAAAATATTCCAAGCATTCGCAGTTGCTCAATTTTAATTAGGGCAGTTAGCATTTTCAATACTAATGAGAGCCACTGAGTCAGCAGTACAGCACAGAAAAAGGCTTTTCAACTGGACACATCCATCTATTAGCTTTGTATCCTTTCATGCGTTCCATACACAAGTGGCTGTGTAAATATAATGATTGCATCTCACCTCACTACAACCTCCAACTGCAACTTCCAGATTATAAACCACTGTAACAATAACTTTCTTCTCAAATCCTTTTTGAAATTCCTGCTCCTCAACTTAATCCTATATCCTCATTTTTGATATTCTTACCAGGAGAGGAAGACCTGTCACATCCATGCCTTTTATTTTTATATACCCATGTAGATGGTCCTACCCGAGAGGGAGCAACAATGGACCTCCTATTGGAAAATGAGGGCAAGTGACTGAAGTATCAGTGGGATGGGGGGGGGGGGGGGTGAGCACTTAGAGATCAATGACCATAATTCTAATGGTTTTAATAGTCACAGAAAAGGATTAGATTGGTCCACAAGTTCATATCACAAATATGGGCAAGTCTAATTGTGATGGCATTAGACAGGAACTTGTAAACATTAATTGGCAGAGGGATGCAAAAGGACATCCACCAAGTGGAAGGCACTTCCTTGCTTCATTTTCAAATTTTATGCATCCTGTATCAATGACATGAATTAAAGAACGAAGAGCTGTACATTCAAGTTCACAAATGTAACTATATTAGGAGACCAATTTACCATGTTAGTGACCATCAATCCAGCAAGCAGGAAAAGGAAGTTATCTTGGGGCAAAGATTACTTTGAGTGAAGCTGGGACAAATGTGACAGACAAGAGAAAGTAAAATGCATTCTGAATTTGTGGATGATGAATCTGAATATTTCCTATGGCAAAAGCCAGAGGAGGAGGAAAGGGATAGGGTAGTCATATAAACTACACTAAAAACCCATAGGCACATACAACCATAATCTAAAAGGTTTATAGCTAAGAAGTTTTATGGCAAAAACACTGAAATAAAGATTATGTTGCTGCTGAAGAAACATTGGTCAAGACTGTCCTGTGTTTGGGTACTGCGTTTGGTTTTTTTAAGCCAAGAAACCTCAGGGTGGACATACAAGACTTGCTGTAATGGAGCGCAGATTCGTAGAGAAAAAATACAAGAACTTCAGAGTCAGGTTATGACGATAAGTGGTTTAAACCTCTTCTTCGTTATTGAATGAAATTATAATCTAATTGAACATTTTTAAATAATTATTCTGTACACAATGATTATAAGGTTAATTATATCTTAAGGCAAAAAATTCAACAGTATTCTATTAGGCTTGGTGATCAAGGGTACAAACCAAAGACGGGCAAAAATTGTACACATGTTCATGACATAACAAAATGACTATAGAGGGATGGGATCCACTTCTATTTCTAATTCCAATACATTATAATTAACTTTCTTTACCTCAGTAGATTTTCTGCCAGAACGAACATGCATCTAATGTCAGCAAAAGACAAATGTTTCCATTTAATAACTTAGGAAAATTTATACCACTTCTTCTAGATTCAATTCTATTCTAATTTAGTGATATTTTAACCAGCTTTTTCCCCAGTCAGTTTTTACACAATCCTCAAATATCTCACTTTTTCTCCCCCTTCTCTTTAGATTGGCAAACTTCATCGCTACAGCCACAGTGCCTTTGAATTTAAAATAGTCACGTATTAGGTGGCTTAAAATACAGGCAATTCAAAACCTTAAAGCGATACCACCAATGGTGTCTGCAAAGCTCCACTGACTGCATAGTCAAACCAATATTAGCACCTTTTTCCATGCTATTTCTTTTATGGTACCCATTAACTACCCATTTCAGATCCACCTCATCCATTCCTTTCAAAAAACACATTTCATTTACTACTGATTCATTCTTTGGAGTGGGAAACATTCCTTATCACCAATGTTTACTCTCTTGCAGACCAAGCTATGATTTGAATGGTATTCTTGTATTAATTGTCCAGAATCCCATCACAGATGTCACTTGCTTCAGCAATGTGACCTTAAGATATTTTAACCCCTTTCGTTCTCTCTTGCAATCACATTCCTGGACCGATCTGTGTATGATTTTTTATCACTGCCACAAGATGTGAAATTTGTTGTTTTGCAGCGGCAGTACAGTGTGAAGATGTAAATATCTTTAAATTACAAATATAACCAGTGCAAAGAAAAGGAACAACTAGGCGGTGTTCATAAATCATTCCGGAATTGGATGGCAGAGGGAAAGAAGTTGCTCCTGAATCATTGATTCAAGTACCACCCTTCAGGAGCTGAGTAGATTCCAGGTTGTTCTGATCCAGGCTACATCGGCTTTAAAATAGTGCAGGTTAGTGCCCCAACTTTCAAAAATTGCAAGTTTAAATATGATCCTACCAAGGAAGCAATAGAATGGGAATTACATAGGACCATAAGTTTAATGAGTCATATCACCAAGACACTTCTAAGAATTTTGATGACAAGAGCTAAAAGTAAGATACAAGCTGAAATAGGCAAAGAACAATGGTTTTGTGAAAGGCAAAGGCAGAAGAAACGCAATATTGATGTTAAGGATACTATCAGAACGAGCTATTCAAGTGCAAAAAGATTTGTTTGTTTTATTGATTACACAAAAGCATTTGATAAAGTGAAGCACAATAAGTTATTTGAAATATTACAGAAAACTCTAGATCTAGATTCGAAAGACCTCCGCCTAATCAGAAATCTGTACTGGGAACAAACTGCCGCTGTAAGAATGGATGGAGAAGTGAGTCAGTTTATGAAAATTAAGAGAGGCGTTGGACAAGGGTGTGTTTTCTCCCATGATTTATTTAATGTGTACAGTGAAACAATATTACAAAAAAATAAGAGACATCTTGGGAATCAAAGTTGGCGGTGAAAACATCAATAACTTTAGATATGCAGATGACATTGTGTTAATTGCAAGTATGGAGGAAGAACTACAAAACTTAATTGATATAATTGTTGAAGAAAGTGCAAAAATGGGTCTATTTAACAATTGCAAAAAGACAGAATGTATGGTGATATCCAAAAAGGAGAATCCTATCTGCAGGCTGAGAATAAATGGGGAAGACATTAAACAATTACAGAACTTTTGCTACTTAGGAAGCTGAGTGACATCAGATGGCAGGTGCGACATGGACATCAAAAGAAGAATAGGGATGGCAAAAGACACCTTTACGAGAATGAAGAGTATACTGACCAATACTAAACTGGGCATGACAACCCGCCTCAGAGTACTGAAATGTTACGTTTATCCAGTTATGCTATATGGCTCAGAATGTTGGACAGTATCTAGTAACATGAGGAAACAAATTGTAGCAGCAGAGTTGTGGTTTTTGAGGAGGATGCAAAGAATATCATGGATGAAACGAATATCTAACGAGTGTGTCATGAACAGAGCAAACAAAAAGAGAAATAATGTATGAGATCATGAAAAGGCAACATAACTTCATTGGAAATGTGATTAGGAAAGAGGAGTTAGAATGCACGGTAATTATGGGAAAGATGGAAGAGAAGAAAGCAAGAGGAAGGGAAAGACAAATGATGATGGAGACAGCAGCCAGAGAACTGGAAATGAATACCAATACATTGATCCACTTGACCCGAAACAGGAGTGTGTGGGCCATGGCAGTCAAAGCTCAAACTGGGCATGGTGATGACCAAGGAAGCATGCTATTTTCAGACAGCTCTACAGAACATTGAACAGTACAAAAAGGACTGGTTGCACTTGAGTCCCAGGGGGACCAATATCCTGGTGGGGAGTTTTGCTAAGGCTAATGGGGAGAGTTTAAATTAGAATTGTTGGGGGGTGGGAAGCGAACTGAACAGACTGGGGAAGAGACGGTTGGCTCACAAATAGAGAAAGCTTGGAGACGGTGTGTGAGAGAGGGTAGGCAAGTGATAGAGAAGGGACGTGCTCAGACCGATGGTTTGAGATGTGTCTACTTTAACGCAAAGAGTATTGTGAACGAAGCGGATGAGCTTAGAGCGTGGAACAGTACTTGGAGCTATGATGTTGTGGCAATTGCAGAGACTTCGATGGCTCAGGGGCAGGAATGGTTACTTCAAGTGCCGGGTTTTAGATGTTTCAGAAAGGACAGGGAGGGAGGCAAAAGAGGTGGGGGCGTGGCACTGTTGATCAGAGATAGTATCACGGCTGCAGAAAACGTGGACGTCATGGAGGGATTGTCTACAGAGTCTCTGTGGGTGGAGGTTAGGAACAGGAAGGAGTCAATAACTCTACTGGGTGTCTTTTATAGGCCGCCCAATAGTAACAGGGATATCGAGGAGCAGCTAGTGAAACAGATCCTGGAAAGGTGTAATAATAAGAGTTGTCGTGGTGGGAGATTTTAATTTCCCAAATATCGATTGGCATCTTCCTAGAGCGAGGGGTTTAGATGGGGTGGAATTTGTTAGGTGTGTTCAGGAAGGTTTGAGGAGAGACTGTACTTGATTTGGTATTTGGTTTTAGTCTTGGTCTGTCTTGTGTTTCTGTGATATCATACTGGAGGAACATTGTATCATTTTTTAATGTATGCATTTCTAAATGACAATAAATGAGGACTGAGTGTCCTCGTAATCTAATCTAAAATCTAAATGAACCTGGTCAGGTGTCAGATCTCTCAGTGGGAGAGCATTTTGGAGATAGTGATAATAATTCTACCTCCTTTACAATAGCATTGGAGAGAGATAGGAACAGACAAGTTAGAAAACCGTTTAACTGGAGTAAGGGGAATTATGAGGCTATCAGGCAGGAACTTGGAAGCTTAAATTAGGAACAGATGTTCTCAGGGAAAAGTACGGAAGAAATGTGGCAAATGTTCAGGGGATATTTGTGTGGAATTCTGCATAGGTATGTTCCAATGAGACAGGGAAGTTATAGTAGGGTACAGGAACCGTGGTGTATAAAGGCTGTAATAAATCTAGTCAAGGAAAGAAAAGCTTACGAAAGGTTCAGAGAGCTAGGTAATGTTAGAGATCTAGAAGATTATAAGTCTAACAGGAAGGAGCTAAAGAAGGAAATTAGGAGAGCCAGAAGGGGCCATGAGAAGGCCTTGGCGGGCAGGAGTAAGGAAAACCCCAAGGCATTCAACAAGTACGTGAAGAGCAAGAGGATAAGACGTGAAAGAATAGGACCTATCAAGTGTGACAGTGGGAAAGTGTGTTTGAAACCGGAGGAAATAGCAGAGGTACTTAATGAATACTTTACTTCAGTATTCACTATGGAAAAGGATCTTGGTGATAGTAGTGATGACTTGCAGCAGACTGAAAAGCTTGAGCATGTAGATATTAAGAAAGAAGATGTGCTGGAGCTTTTGGAAAGCATCAAGAATCACTGGGACCGGATGAGATGTACCCCAGGCTACTGTGGGAAGACAGGGAAGAGATTGCTGAGCCTCTGGCAATGATCTTTGCATTATCAATGGGGATGGGAGAGGTTCCTGAGGATTGGAGGGTTGTGGATGTTGTTCCCTGATTCAAGAAAGGGAGTAGAGATAGCCCAGGAAATGATAGATCAGTGAGTCTTACTTCAGTGGTTGGTAAATTGATGGAGAAGATCCTGAGAGGCAGGATTTATGAACATTTGGAGAAGTATAATATGATTAGGAATAGTCAGCATGGCTTTGCCAAGGGCAGGTCATGCCTTACAAGGCTGATTGAATTTTTTGTGGATTAGACTAAACACGTTGATGAAGGAAGAGCAGTAGATGTAGTGTATATGGATTTCAGCAAGGCATTTGATAAGGTACAGTACCCCATGCAAGGCTTATTGCGAAAGTAAGGAGGCATGGGATCCAAGGGGACATTGCTTTGTGGATCCAGAACTGGCTTGCCCACAAAAGGCAAAGAGTGGTTGCAGACGGGTCATATTCTGCATGGTGGTCGGTCACCAGTGGTGTGCCTCAGGGATCTGTTCTGGGACCCTTAATCTTCCTGATTTTTATAAATGACCTGGATGAGGAAGTGGAGCGATGGGTTAGTAAGTTTGCTGATGACACAAAGGTTGGAGGTGTTGTGGATAGTGTGGAGGGCTGTCAGAGGTTACAGCGGGACATTAATAGGATGCAAAACTGGGCTGAGAAGTGGCAGATGGAGTTCAACCCAGATAAGTGTGAGGTGGTTCATTTTGGTAGGCCAAATATGATGGCAGAATATAGTATTAATGGTAAGACTCTTGGCAGTGTGGAGGAACAGAGGGATCTTGGGGTCCGAGTCCATAGGACACTCAAAGCAGCTGCGCAGTTTGACTCTGTGGTTAAGAAGCCATACGGTGCATTGGCTTTCATCAATCGTGGAGATGAATTTAGGAGCCGAGAGATAATATTGCACCTATATAGGACCCTAGTCAGACCCCACTTGGAGTACTGTGCTCAATTCTGGTCACCTCACTACAGGAAGGATGTAGAAACCATAGAAAGGATGCAGAGGAGATTTACAAGGATGTTGACCGGACTGGGAAGCATGCCTTATGAAAACAGGCTGAATGAATCGGCCTTTTTTCCTAGGAGCAATGGAGGATGAGGTGACCTGACAGAGGTGTATAAGATGATGAGAGGCAATGATCGTGTGGATAGTCAGAGGCTTTTTCCCAGGGCTGAAATGGCTGCCACAAGAGGGCACAGGTTTAAGGTGCTTGGGAGTAGGTACAGAGGAGATGTTAGGGGTAAGTTTTTTTTTTAAAAACGCAGAGAACGATGAGTGTGTGAAATGGGCTGCCAGCAACGGTGGTGGAGGCGGATATGATAGGGTTTTTTGAAAGACTTTTGGATAGGTACATGGAGCTGAGAAAAATAGAGGGCCATGGGTAACCCTAGTAATTTCTACGGTAGGGACATGTTCAGCACAACTTTGTGGGCCGAAGGGCCTGTATTGTGCTGTAAGTTTTCTATGTTTCTAGTACAGTACTGGCCCTTCAGCCCACAATGTTCTGCTGACCTTTATAGCCAAGATCATTTTAATGATTCCTTCCCACATAACCCTCCAATTGTTCTATCACCCATATGCTTCCCCCTCAGAGTTTCTGAAATGTCTCTAATATATCTGTCTCTACCACCACCCTCAGTAATGTTCCACATACCAAACACTCTGTTTAAAGCTACCTCTGACACCCACCCACACTTTTCTCCAATCACCTTAAAATTATGCCCTCACGTATTAACCACTGCCGCCCTGGAAAAAAAGGTGCTGACTGTGCACTCTATCTATGCCTCTTATCATCTGATACACCTCTCTATCAAAACACCTCTCATCCTCCTTTGTTCCAAAGAGAAAAGCCCTAACCCACTCAATCTTTCCCCATAAAACATGCTCTTTAATCCAGGCAGCTTCCTGGTAAATCTGCCCTGCACGCTCTCTAAAGCTTCCACACCCTTCTTGTGATGAAGGGACCAAAACTGAACATAATACACCAAGCGTGGTCACACCAGAATTTTATAGAGCTGCAATGCTATCTTGTGGTTCTTAAGGTTAATTCCCTGACTAATAAAAGGCCAATACACCTTATGTCTTCTTAACCTCCCCATCAACCTGCAGAGCAACCTTGAAGGATCTATGGACGTGAACACCAAGATCCCACTGTTCCCCCACACTGCTAAGAATCCTGCCATTAACTTTCCACTTTGTCAACAAGTTCAACTTTCCAAAGTGATTCACTTCACACTTCTCCAGATTGAGCTCCATCTGCCACTTCTCAGCCCATCCCACTAACCTACAAAAACCTTCTGCACTATCCACAACACCACCAATTTTTGCATCATCTGCAAACTTACTAACTCACCCTTCCACTTCCTCACCCAAGTTATTATGAAAAATTTCAAAGAGCAGGTGTCCCAGAACGGATCTCTGTGAAACACCACAAGCCATTGAGCTCCAGACAGAATACGCTCCATCTACTACTACTCTCTGCCTTCTGTGGACAAACCAATTCGAAACCCATACAGCCAAGATTCCCTGGATCCAATGTTCCTGACTTTCTAAATGAGTTTACCATGGAGAACCTTGTTGAAAACCTTAGTAACCTTAGCTGTGAATATCCCTGCTGCACCTGATGACCCTGTGATCTCTGTCTCAGAGGCCGATGTTAGGCTGTCTTTAAAGAGAGTGAACCTTCGATGGACTACCTGGTAAGGTTCTGAAAACCTGTGCCAACCAACTGGCTGGAGTATTCAGGGACATTTTCAACCTCTCACTGCTACGGGCAGAAGTTCCCACTTGCCTCAAAAAGGCAACAATTGTACCAGTGTCTAAGAAGAATAATGTGAGCTGCCTTAATGACTATCGCCCGGCAGCACTCACATCTACAGTGATGAAATGTTTTGAGAGGTTGGTCATGACTAGACTGAATTCCTGCCTCAGCAAGGAAACGCACCCATTGCAATTTGCCTATTGCCACAATAGGTCAACAGCAGATGCAATCTCAATGGCTCCCCACATGGCTTTAGATCACCTGGACAACACAAACACCTATGTCTAGGATGCTGTTCATCGACTATAACTCAGCATTTAATACCATTATTCCCACAATCCTGATTGAGGAGTTGCAGAACCTGGTCCTCTGTACCTCCCTCTGCAACTGGATCCTCAACTTCCTAACTAGAAGACCACAATCTGTGCCGATTGGTGATAACACATCCTCTTCGCTGACTATCAACACTGGTGCACCTCAGGGGTGTGTGCTTAGCCCACTGCTCTACTCTCTATATACACATGACTGTGTGGCTAGGCATAGCTCAAATACCATCTATAAATTTGCTGATAATACAACCATTGTTGGCAGAATCTCAGATGGAGTTGAGCGGGTGCACAGGAGCGAGACATTCCAACTAGTGGAGTGGTGTCGCAGCAACCACCTGGCACTCAATGTCAGTAAGACAAAAGAGCTAATTGTGGACTTCAGGAAGAGTAAGATGAAGCAACACATACCAATCCTCATAGAGGGATCAGAAGTGGAGAGAGTGAGCAGTTTTAAGTTCCTAGGTGTCAAGATCTCTGAGGACCTAACCTGGTCCCAACATATTGATGTAGTTATAAAGAAGGCAAGTCAGCATTTATACTTCAGTAGGAGTTTGAAGAGATTTGGTATGTCAACAAATACACTCAAAAACTTCTATAGATGTACAGTGGAGAGCATTCTGACAGGCTGCATCACTGTCTGGTATGGAGGGGCTACCGTACAGGACCGACAGAAGTTGCAGAGGGTTGTAAGTCTAGTCAGCTCTATCTTGTGCACTAGCCTACGAAGTACCCAGGACACCTTCAGGGAGCGGTGTCTCAGAAAGGTGCATCCATTATTAAGGACCTCCAGCACCCAGGGCATGCCCTTTTCTCACTGTTACCATCAGGTAGGAGGTACAGAAGCCTGAAGGCACACACTCAGCGATTCAGGAACAGCTTCTTCCCCTCTGCCATCCAATTCCTAAATGGAACCTTGAACACTACCTCACTTTTTAAATATATATTACTTCTGTTTTTGGACATTTTTAATCTATTCAATATACATATACTGTAATTGATTTACTTATTTCTTATTATATATTTTTTCTTCTATATTTTGTATTACATTGAACTGCTGCTGCTAAGTTAACAAATTTCATGACACATGCTGGTGATAATAAACCTGATTCTAATTCTGATAAAATCCATATACACTTTACCCACTGCTCTACCTTAAATTTGTTTTGTCATTTCCTCAAATAATTCAATCAGGCTTGAGGCACAACCTGTCCTCAGAGTCTTGTTGACTATCCCTAGTCAGACTATGAGTCTCCAAATGCTAGTAAATCCTACCTCTAAGAATCCTCTCCAATACCTTACCCATCACTGATGTAAGACTCGTCAATATACAATTCCCAGGATTATCCTTATTACCTTTCTTTTTTCCTTTTCAATATTTTTATTAATTTTCTACATAGGAGAATACAGAGTTCAAGAAAAAAAGAAATATATCAAATACATTATACTTCCTTGAACAATTGGATAACATTTTCCACCTCTAATCTTCTGGTACTACTACTGCAGCCAGTGAGGATGCAAAGATTATCACCAAAGGCACAAGAATCTCTTCCCTTGCTTCCTGTAGTAACCTGTGGTATATTTTTCATCTTAAGGACCAATGTACTTTATTTCTCAATCCCAACATTTTGATAGTTAATGCATGATGTATTTGCTATAATAAGTTGCAAGACTGTGCCTTACAAAATAATAGTAAAATAGCAAGATAAATCAGGAACACTTTTAAAATAGGCTTGTACACTTGCCAGACAGTGAAAACAGAAACTCTATTTTCAATTGTGTTAGGAAAAAAGATAACCAGAAAATCAGAGGTTTAGATTCAAGGTTGTCTTTAAATTCTTCTTGGAATACAAAACCACAAAAATGCAACATTCCCATCAATTCCTGGAAATCTCTGGCCCATGTCAAATGCTGGTGGAACATGTGGATTTGTATTGAAAGCTTTAGTACAATACAAAATTCACATGCCAGGAAAATCTGGAATTTAATGTCTAATTTGTATCTACTCTACTGCCATAAATCAGAATAGTTCCAATCATGAATCAGCATACTTATCGCCCTTAGGTTAGGAATTTACCAACACATGCAATTGCTCTTAATCTGGTTTCCATGAGTCTCTATATGTATGAGAATGATGACAGTTACATACACAGGATTGAGCACATTTGAGTTCAATCAGCTTGTCAGCACTTGTCTAGCCTCAAAAATGATTACATAGGAATGGTGCCTCATCGCCACCAAAATCCAATCAGTCTAGCCAAGGAGTTGAAGACTTGACACAAGTGCAACAGATTCCTTGAACACAATTTAATTTTGTTGTACACTGAGTAAGGCACAAATAAAATTCTCGGTGTTACAAATGACAAAGGTGTTGGTCAGACTGCACTTGAAATGTTGTGAACAATTTATCTAAAGAAAGATGAGCTGGCCCGGAAGAGGGTCCAGGAGATTCACAAGAATGATCCTGTGATTGAGGGCATAACATATGAGGATTATTTGAAGGCTCTGGGCTTTCACTCAACTGAGTTGAGAGGGATGAAGAAGGATCTCATCAAAATCTACCAAGTAATGAAAGGCCTAGATTGAGTGGACATGAAGCAGGCAGGTAGAATCTGAGGGCACACAGTTTTATACCATTTTCTGAACAGGGAGCAAACTCAGGGAGTCCAAGTGCAGGATTTCCCAAAAGTTAACCTGCAGGTTGAATTGGTGGTAAGTAAACACAATGTTGGCATTCATTTCAAGTGAACTAGAATATAAAAGCTGAGGACTCATAAGGCACTGGTCAGACCACAATGAGCAGTTTTGGACCCCTTATCTAGGAAAGGATTGAAGAGGGTCCAGAAGAGATTCAAGAATGATTCCAGGAATAAAATGGTTAATGTATGAAGGGCATTTGATGGCTCTGGGCCTGTGCTTGATGGAGTTTAGAAAAATGGGTGGGGGAGGGGGGGAATATCACATTGAAACCTATTGAATACTGAAAGGCCGAGATAGACTGGACATTGAGAGGAAGTTTCCAATAGTGGGGGAATCCAGGACAAGCGGGCACAGCCTCAGAATAGAAGGATGGCCCGTTAGAACAGAGATGAAGAGGAAATTCTTTAGCAAGTGAGGTGAATCCATAGAATTCTTTGCAACAGCCGGTTGTAGATGCCAAGTCATTGGGTATATTTAATGTGGAGATTGATAGATTCTTGATCAATAAAGATGTCAAAGGTTGCAGGGAGAAGGTAGAAGAATGGCATTGAGGGGGGATAATAAATCAGCCATGATCAAACGGTGGAGCAGACTCGATGGGCTAAAAGGCCTAATTCTGTTCCTGTGGTTTATGTTCAGCCTCAAAATAATGGAATGTCCTTTGAGAACTGAGATGAGAATTTCCTCATTCAGAGGTACAATCTGCAGAATTTTTGCCAGGGAAGGTTATAGAAGCCGAATTATTGTGTACTTAAACCAGAGGTTCTTGACTGGCAAGGGGATTAAGGGTTATGAGAAGGAATCAGATGGAATTGAACAAAAATTAACCATGATTGAATGGTGAACAAATTTAGAAGGGTGAATGAACTAATTCTGTCCTTACGTCTTATGGTCTAATTATTGGCCTTAAAGATGTTTTAACTGCATATTTTAAATCAACAATTAATGCACTTTTTAAATTTATTATATGACAAAAAAGTAGCAATATTGAGCTAATTGTAACTTGTGAATAATTTACAGATCACAATACAAATATCTCTTCCAAAATTCAAATGTAGCTGCTAAGAGTTAACCCAATACTAGCAAACACAAACCAATATCCTCTTTCTCACCACCTCAATACGCATTTCTCACAGCCTTGGTAATGCTGCCTATGTTATGAGAGCTCTTGGCCACCCAGACGTTCTCTTTTCTCCCTCACCTCCCGCTGTGCAGAAGATACAAACGCCTACCACCAGGCTCCAGAACAGCTTCTATCCCGCTGTTAGAAAACTATTGATATCCCTTAATACAATAAGATGGTTGCTTGACCTCACAGTCTACCTCAGTATGGCCTCGCACATCATCGTCTACACTGCACCTTCTCTGTAACACTTTATCTGCATTCTGTTGTCCCTTGTACCACCTCACTGTGTTGTGATGAAATGACTTGGCTTGCAAAACAAAGTTTTTCATTGTACATCTGTCCATGCAACAATAATAAATCAATTTACCAATTTCATAGAGGACAAAAAAATTCAATGGTAGTCCTAAATTATTCTAGTAACCCAATTTCTTTCCATTTCTCTCATAAAACACTTAACTAATTTCTAGATTTCCTTTAATTTCTATTTAATCCAAATTGTTAAATTACACTGCAGTTACACTACGACTCTGGTGCGATGCGGGACTTTGGTCAGACAGGACCAAGATCTTCCATACAATTGATTGTTAATGTTATTAACATTCCAACATTCCTTAGGATGTTACACAGTAGAATAATAAATATCCCTGTGAATCCAGAAAATTAAAAGGGAAAGTGGGAAACCAAAGGCCCAGTGAGTTTAATGGAAGCATGGAAACTTGGAATTGGGAATATGGCAAACGTTATTTGGTGAACTGCACAATTACTGTACAGTGAAGAATGTTGACAACTCACACATGCTTTCCTCAGCTGAGAAACAGTACCTCCAGCCACCAAGATATGACACCATCATCTTCATCAAGACTGAGATTTTGACCCAAAATATCTTTTATCCATCCCCATCCCCCGCCAGAGATGCTGCCGGACCTGCGAAGTTCCTCAGCATTTTCTGTGTTGCTCCAAATCCCCAGCATTTGCTGTCTTTTTCCTGTGATGCCAGGAATGAATCTGGTGAATTTTCAGCACACTCCCTCAATTGCAAGTATATACTTCCTTGGTTAGAGAGATCTCATCTATAAACACTCCATCACTCCTGTCATCTTGCCACAGAAGTCAGAATGTTATTTCCCTTCTAATACTAGTATCACATAGATTCGTTTTCAAGACAAAAGATCGTCTGAAAACCAACAACATTCAAATGTTCACCATTTTAAATCAGTGTTTAATCAAAATGGATAAACTCATTTTCCAAATAGAATTTGTCATGTGCTTACTTAATTTGGCCATATTTCCATAAAGCTCCATTCTCTTAACAACTCACAGCACTATCTGATTTTGCATCAGCTAAATGAAGGGCCTAGGCCCAAAACATGAACTGCTTTATACCCCTCCATAGATATTGCTCGACTTGGGTGAGTTCCTCCAACATTTTGTGTGTGGTATCCAACACTTCAAGTGCCAATAACTGGAAACCACTTTCTACAGATTGCACGCCAATTATAAATATTATTGCTCAAGTTAAACAATACTTAAGGCTTGTTTGCTCCCCTTTTGAAATGTTTAATGCTTATTGTTAGTGCCTTTTTATTTTGAGAGATTGACTGGTAGAATAAAGAGAGATCAATTTCAGCAGTCAAGTGACAGGTAACACAAACTGGGTTAGATGGTTCCAGTTTCCAGCATAACTCAGCCCTGAAGGTCAACATGGAAAAGGAAGCCGTTTGAAACTGGATTTTTTTTTAGTTTAGTACCAGGCCAATCGAGTGTCAAACGGTAGTTTTGAAACATGAAACAAAATAGTTATTCATTTAAATTGAACTAAGGAAGGTACAGGAGTTTGCAGATCTACATCTAAAAATATCCTCAAGCCAAACATGCACATTTTAACACACTGTTGCCCAGCCTTCATTGAATCTACGGGGTTAAATGACCAAATTATAAGGAGAAATATAACCAGCAATCTTGGCAAAGGCTACACTGAAAGGAACGGCTTCCAACTTTGCCGGCAGTATTGGTACCAATGGAGACTGGCGCAAAAGTCTCCACCTTGCCCATAATATTCCAGCAATATTCACCCACATGAAAGAACCGACGTAAAAGGGCAATGCCACAAACACTGAATGAAATACCAATTAAATAAATAGCATTACCTCCCATCTGCCGCAGGTTAGGAAGAAAAGCGAGAAAGGGATGGCCGTGCCTGACATAGCGTGAGTGGAGGGCAGCCCGTACTCAGAGTCGTAGAAGATCTCCACCTTGACCACAGGAGGAGAGGAGGGTCGCGGCCAGCGGATGATATCCTTGGTACACTGGCCCAGGTACATGACCCACACCCAGATAACGATCAAGCGGCGGCCGACGTACGGGTCGATATTCCAGAGCCAGAAGGGGAAGAAGGTGATGCAGAAGAGCTCGTTGCCTAGCTCGGTGCCCAGACTGAAGAGGTAGTACAGCAGTCGGTTGCGGATGATGAACTCGGCGCCCGCAGCCTCCTCGTTCAGCGAGTTCCTGCGCCTCGGCTTCTTCTTGTGGGCGGCAAAAAACCGCCGCTCGGCTTCTCCTGGATTGGAGGCGGCGGCGGCAGGGTCGCCGCAGTGCCCGGTGTCAGCGCCGGCGGCCGGCTCGCAGGCCACGCCGTTCCAGTTTGAGGCGCCGCCGGGGTCTCCGCGGTGCCTGGCCCCGGCCGCGCCAGCGCCCACGGTCCCGGCCTCATGGCGGCAGCTGCCGTTGGCGAGGGGCACGGCGGTCACCCCGCACAGCTGCTGAAATCTGGCCACCCAGTGCGGGTCGTGCAAGTAGTTGACCAGCTGGCGCCAGGCGCCCGCCCGCACGCCCATTGCGAGTGTCTGTATATTTGTGGCGGCCGGGACGGGAGGGGACTGTGTCCCGGAGACGGTGGCTCCCCGGACGCAGCCCTGAGCTGTCCTGGAGACGATGCTCGACGGCGGGGCGAGAGAGGGGGTGCCGCCCCGGAGAAGGTGCTCTGAGGGGCGGGGAAATCAGTCCCGGAGGAACGGCTTGTCCAGCAGACGGTGCCCGAGGGGGCGGCGGACCTGTCCCGAACTCGGTGCTCGCCCCGGGGGGAAGGGGGGTTGCCTACAGTCGGCGCTCGGCAATGATAAAACGGTCCGTCCGTGAGACGGTTTTCCCTGCCAGCGGAACCGCAGCGCCCGCAGCCTTATACTCGAGCTCAGCTAACTGTCACCCGCGTCGCAGCGGCGCCGCTCCGCCCACCTCCCGATTGTTCACGCCTCCGCTGTCTGTCTGCGACCTTCCTCCATCCGCGCTGACCGGCCCGGGCGAGGGAGGGAGGAGCGGGCAGCCGGCTGGCTCGGTGTGTGTGCCCGCGCCCGCGCCCGCGCCCTCCTTTCCTGTCCGCGCTCGCTCACGGGGACGCACGCGCGCCCCCGGCCGCGTGGTCTGTTTTGAATGTGTGACACACCGTTGCTTTTTTTAACCTTGCAGGAGGTGGGGTGTTCGGTTCCACGGAAAGGGGAAATCTACCGAAGAGGCAAAAATGCATTCCTGCTTGAAGCTGGACACTAGCCAGATATGTCATCCCCTGGTGAGGATCGCCCATTTAAACGTCAAATGAGGAGGGGTGTGAATCTTTGGAATTCTCTATCCTAAAGAGCAGAGAATAATGAGTCAATGATTAGATTTAGTACTAATATCGATTGGGTTTTGAAATTTCTGAAGAGGGCTAGGAAACTGTTCAATAGTTTAAAACTAAAACAAGAGGGTTCACCACTACCGTCACAATAAATGAAGTTTGACGGGGGTGCCTCTATTACCGAGCAATGCGGCTTCACTGAAACTCTCAGTCTCAACGGTGTGCAACATTAGAGTAACTTCTTACTACCTCCAAAAAACACCGGATGCGGTGGAATATTGAGCGGAAAGGACTTGAGTAAACATTGCATTTCTCTGCAAAGGTATATGGGGTTCAACACCACTATATGCAATTTGGAGAAGTAGTTGTCAGAAACAGAGGGAAACATACAAGTTTACATATAGGAACAACAGCTGCACGTCTTTAATTGCCTTTTACGGTGCATTAAAAACACTATTGAATTGTAGCTCATTTAAATTTGCAAGATTGCATTTCAAATCAATTAACGCTCATATTTTTTCCAGATTAAAGTAACAGACTCATGTCACCAACTGTGTGCAGATCTGCCTAGACGAACACTTGAAAAGTTCAAAGTAAAATTTTTTTCCCGAGTACAAACACACATACAACCCTGAGATTCTTTCCCCTGCGGGCATGCTCCGCAAATCTATAAAACAGTAACTGTAAATTGGATCAAAGAACAACAAACTGCAAATGCACATATAAATAAATGACAATAAATAAGGAGAGCCTGAAATAACAAGATAGAGTCCTTAAAGTGAGATAATTGATTGTGGGAACACCAGAAATACAAAGAGTGTAGTTATCCTCTTTTGTTCAAGAACCTGACAATTGTACACACATTGCATAAGAAATAGGAGCAGGAGTAGGCCATTTGGCCCATCGAGCCTGCTCTGCCATTCAATAAGATCATGGCTGAAATCAGTTTTTCTGCTGAATTTCTCTTGTTTGCAGTTTCTAATGTTGGATTACACTCCAGCTGAGATCATCACAGATGCCATGAGGACTATAATAGTTGGAACTGGACTGTTGGAAAACATGATAATGCAGTATTTTGGTATGCAAACAGATGGTCCCACAGAATAGAAGTTCGTTCACAAATCAGTTGTGAATTATTCTCATTCATTTTATCAAGAAACAAGGAGAAGCAAAGTGCATGAGACGGATAGGGAGCAGATTGGGAACAGATCCTGGAAAGGTGTAATAATAACAGAGTTGTTGCAATGGGAGATTTTAATTTCCCAAATATCAATTGGCATCTCCCTAGAGCAAGGGGTTTAGATAGGGTGGAGTTTGTTAGGTGATTTCAGGAAGGTTTCTTGACACAATATGTAGATAAGCCTACAAGAGGAGAGGCTGTACTTGATGTGGTATTGGGAAATGAACCTGGTCAGGTGTCAGATCTCTCAGTGGGAGAGCGTTTTGGAGATAGTGATCATAATTCTATCCCCTTTACAATAGCATTGGAGAGAGATAGGAACAGACAAGTTAGAAAAGCATTTAACTGGAGTAAGGGGAATTATGAGGCTATCAGGCAGGAACTTGGAAGCTTAAATTGGGAACAGATGTTCTCAGGGAAAAGTACGGAAGAAATGTGGCAAATGTTCAGGGGATATTTGTATGGAGTTCTGCATAGGTATGTTCCAATAGGACAGGGGAGTTATGGTAGGGTACAGGAACCGTGGTGTGCAAAGGCTGTAATAAATCTAGTCAAGAAGAAAAGAAAAGCTTACAAAAGGTTCAGAGAGCTAGATAATGTTGGAGATCTAGAAGATTATAAGGTGAACAGGAAGGAGCTTAAGAAGGAAATCAGGAGAGCCAGAAGGGGCCATGAGAAGGCCTTGGCGGGCAGGATTAAGGAAAACCCCAAGGCATTCTGCAAGTATGTGAAGAGCAAGAGGATAAGACGTGAAAGAATAGGACCTATCAAGTGTGACAGTGGGAAAGTGTGTATGGAACTGGAGGAAATAGCAGAGGTACTTAATGAATACTTCACTTCAGTACTCACTATGGAAAAGGATCTTGATGATTGTAGTGATGACTTGCAGCAGACGGAAAAGCTTGAGCATGTAGATATTAAGAAAGAGGATATACTGGAGCTTTTGGAAAGCATCAAGTTGGATAAGCCGGGACTGGATGAGATGTACCTCAGGCTACATTGGGAGGCGAGGGAGGAGATGGCTGAGCCTCTGGCAATGATCTTTGCATTATCAATGGGGATGGGAGAGTTTCCGGAGGATTGGAGGGTTGCGAATGTTGTTCCTTTATTCAACAAAGGGAGTAGAGATAGCCCAGGAAATTATAGACCAGTGAGTCTTGCTTCAGTGGTTGGTAAGTTGATGGAGAAGATCCTGAGAGGCAGGATTTATGAACATTTGGAGACGTGTAATATGATTAAGAATAGTCAGCATGGCTTTGTCAAGGGCAGGTCATGCCTCATAAGCCTGATTGAATTTTTTGAGGATGTGACTAAACACACTGATGAAGGAAGAGCAGTAGATGTAGTGTATATGGATTTCAGCAAGGCATTTGATAAGGTACAGTACCCCATGCAAGACTTATTGAGAAAGTAAGGAGGTATGGGATCCAAGGGAACATTGCTTTGTGGATCCAGAACTGACTTGCCCACAGAAGGCAAAGAGTGGTTGTAGATGGGTCATATTCTGCATGGAGGTCAGTCACCAGTGGAGTGCCTCGGGGATCTGTTCTGGGACCCTTACTCTTCATGATTTTTATAAAAAGTGGAGGGATGCGTTAGTTTGCTGATGACACAAAAGTTGGAGGTGTTGTGGATAGTGTGGAGGGCTATCAGAGGTTACAGCGGGACAGTGATAGGGTGAAAAACTGGACTGAGAAGTGGCAGATGGAGTTCAACCCAGATAAGCGTGAAGTGGTTCATTTTGGTAGGTCAAATATGATGGCAGAATATAGTATTAATGGTAAGACTCTTGGCAGTGTGCAGGAACAGAGGGATCTTGGGGTCCGAGTCCATAGGATGCTCAAAGCTGCTGCGCAGGTTGACTCTGTGGTTATGAAGGCATACGGTGTATTGGCCTTCATCAATCATGGAATTGAACTTAGGAGCCGAGAGGTAATGTTGCAGCTATATAGGACCCTGGACAGACCCCATTTGGATTACTGTGCTCAGTTCTGGTCACCTCACTACAGGAAGGATGTGGAAACCATAGAAAGGGTGCAGAGGAGATTTACAAGGATGTTGCCTGGATTGGGGAGCATGCCTTATGATAATAGGTTGAGAGAACTCAGCCTTTTCTCCTTGGAGCAATGGAGGATGAGAGGTGACCTGACAGAGGTGTATAAGATGATGAGAGGCATTGATCATGTGGGATAGTCAGAGGCTTTTTCCCAGGGCTGAAATGGTTGCCACAAGAGGACACAGGTTTAAGGTGCTGGGGAGTAGGTACAGAGGAGTATGTTTTTTACTCAGAGAGTGGTGAGTGCGTGGAATGGGCTGCTGGCAATGGTGGTGGAGGCGGATGGGACAGGGTCTTTTAAGAGACTTTTGGATAAGTACCTGGACCCTAGAAAAATAGAGGGCTATGGGTAAGCCTAGTAATTTCTAAGGTAGGGGCATGTTCGGCACAACTTTGTGGGCGGAAGGGCCTGTATTGTGCTGTAGGTTTTCTATGTTTCTATTTTTCTATGTAATAATTGAGAGTTCTTGTCATACATGTTATATTTGACAGTTTTAGTGGTTTAGAAAGTTTACAAATCGAGTTGCCTTGAGATGTTTTAAACTGATACATTAATCAGAATTTTACGATGGTCAAACAGGTACAATTGGATCTGATACTGTTGCAAGGTCTGGCAACACAAATAAAAAAAACATCTTGCAGCTGGCCAGAGCAACACACACATAATGCTGGAGGAATGCAGCAGGTCAAGCAGCATCTATAGAAAAGAATAAACAGTTGATGTTTTGGGCCAAGATCCTTCTTCAGGACCATGAATTTAGTTTGTACAAGTGGAAAGTACAGGAGGGTGAAACTTCAATTTCATCATGAAAAGGCGGCAAAACATTTGGAAACATCATCTTTGCTGTCCAGCTGATGACATTTGTCACAAGGAATTCTGCACCATTGTGAGCTCAGTATTAAATATTTTAGGTGTTATAAAATATTAAAACTGCTTGGTTTTAAGAATGGATGAATCTGTACAGGGAAGTTTGGATGACTTAAGCGACATGAGAAAACATGTTTTTTCCTCGCTCGGTAAATTTGTGGTGGTCTGGAAGGCAGAGCCTGGTAATAACACACTGTAACTTCCGAATGTGCAATGTTAATTTAAAAAAAATGAACAGGGACTTTGTAAGGTTATTTTGGGAAAAGAGGTGGGAGAGGGGCGCAGGCAATGGGTATAAATCTTGCAAAGAGCCAGCAGAGATACAATTGGCTGAATCGATCTCTTCCTATGCTGTATCATCATGAGTAATTTTTAGTCACTGTTCCGTCATTATTTGTTTCTTCACTCTATTTATGGTTACATAACACATACACAGTTTTCTAGACAGATGATGCTCCAGACAATTATCTCTAAAAGATGAATTTCCATATTTTACCAGAAAATAACGTGCATTGCAAAAATAGCTTATCAGTTCATTACGTCAACCTCCTGACTAAACAGAAAATAACTCATTCAGTAACTCAGCATGCAAAACTTTTTTTTTAAACGTAAGATGCACTCCCCCATACCAAAAAATGTGGTGGTGTTAGATATATGGTGAGATGGCTCTATGAACACTATTTTAGGGATGACACATCTTATCTCCAGTAAGCACACATCAAAAAAAGTTTATAAAACGTGATTAATCACACTTTACGCCATCTACCTCTGAGGAAAAGTGTAACAGGATAACAAGAGCTGCTCATTTCAACTAAAATTGCTTTTAAAATTTTGGGAAAAAAAGCCTGAATTTAAATTGTGATATTTGTTTCTGCACAAAATAGCTAAAATCCAAACTTCAGATAATCAACTGCATACATTTCTGGACATATTTAAAATATTGTGATGTACAATACCTTAAAGAAGAAAGTAAATGGATCTTATATTAGTTTCAATTAAGCAACATTCAGAGGTATAACTATAAATTACAAAACAAGATCAAGCCTACCTTTTTGTTTCAGAGACTTCACTTAGCCCATCAAAACAAGGAAACAACTGTGGTAAGGATCAATAGGCATCAGTTCAAAAAGAGGTTTTTCATTTCAAGTGCCTATATGTTAACCACCATAGAGGCCATTGAGTAAGGAGGACTGGAGGAGAACAATCAACAGAGGGTGACGTGCTTCATTTGGTCTTGGTACACCAGGTATTTTTGGTACACCAGGTATTTAGATGTGAATAAATTTATGAGCGGTCATTACCATAGGACCAAATGACCATAGATAGAAACAGAATGAGGCCATTTGGCCCATTGAGTCTTCTTCACCATTTCCTCATGGCTGATCCAATTCCCTCTCAATCCTGATCTCCTGCCTTCACCTGGTAGCCTTTCACACCCTGACTAATCAAGAACATATTAACCCCCAACTTAAATACATGCAATGACCTGGCCTCCACAGCTGCCTGTGGCAATGAATTCCACAGAATCTTCACACTCTGGCTAAAGAAATTCCTCCTCATCTCTGTTCTAAAAGGACGCCCCTCTATCCTGAGGCTGTGTCCTCTGGTCCTAGACCCACCCACAATAGAAAACATTCTCTCCACAGCCACTCTATACAGGCCTTTCACCATTCAATAGGTTTCAATGAGTTCCCATCTCAGCCAATTCATAGATGCCATGTATAAATTCACTGATGAAACAACTACCGGTAGAATTTCAGATGCTGACAAGAAGATGTTCAAGAGCAGGATACATTATACTAACTAGTTGTGTGGTGTCGCAGTAACAGCCTCGTACTCAACATCATTAAGATCAACATCATTGTGGACTTCAGAAAGGCTAATTGGGAGAACACACACCAGTCCTCATACAGGGATCAGAAGTGGAAAGGATGAGCAGTTTCAAGTTCCTGGGTGCCAATATCTCTGAGGACCTGTCCTAGGCCAACATATTGATGCAGTTACAAAGAAGGCACAATGGCGGCTACATTGAATTAGGAGTTTGAGGACATTAGGAATGTCACTAAAGGCACTCGCAAATTTCTACAGACGTACCATGGAGAGCATTCTAACAGGTCGCATCACCATCTGGTATGGGCAGGGGGGTCTACTGCACAGGATCGAAAGAAGCTGCAGAAAGCTGTGAACTCAGTCAGCTCCATCATGGGCACTAGCCTCCCCAGCATCCAGGACATCTTCAAGGAGTGATGCCTCAAAAAGGTGGCAACCATCATTAAGGACCCCCATCACCCTGAACATGACTTCTTAAGAGCATAAGATATAGGAGCAGATTTAAGCCATTTGGCCTATGGAGTCTGCTCTGCCATTCCATCATGACCGATCTGTTTTCCTCTCAGTCTTCTCCCTGTATCCCTCATGCCCTGACCATTCAAGAATCTATCAACCTCTGCATGAAGTATATATAAAGACTTGGCCTCCACAGTTGCCAGTGACAACAAATTTCACAGTTTCACCACTCTCTAGCTAAAAAAATTCCTCCTCATCTCTGTTCTAAAAGGTCACCCCTCTATTCTGAGACTGTGTCCTCTGGTCCTAGTCTCTCCCTCCATAGGAAACATCCTCTCCACATCCACAGGTCCTTTCACCATTCAATAGGTTTCAATAAAATCACCCCTCATTCTTCTGAATTCCAGTGCTTCATATCAATGAATAATATCTTCATATGATAAGCCTTTAAATCCCAGAATCATTTTGTGACCCTCCTTTGAACACTCCCCAGAGTCAGCACATCCTTCCTCAGGTAACGGGCACAAAACTGCTCACAATACCCCAAGTGAGGCCTTGCTAGAGCTTCACAAAGGCTCAAAATTACATCCCTGCTTTTATGTTTTCATCCTCTTGAAATGACTGCACACATTGCACTTGCCTTCCTCACCACTGACCCAACCTGCAAATTAACCTTTAGGGTATACTGCATGAGGACTCCCAAGTCCCTTGCACCCCTTTTTTTTTGTCATAGTCTATGCTTTTACTTCTTCCACCAAAGCACATGATGGTTAACTTCCCAACACTGTATTCTATCTGCCACTTCTTTGTCCATTCTCTGTCTAAGTCCTTCTGTAGACTCTCTGCTTCCTCAACATTACCTGCCCTTTCACCTATCTTTGTAATGTCTGCAAACTTGGCCACAAAACCACCAATTCATTCATACAGATTATTGACATACAACGTGCAAACAAGGGGAACACAACTAGTCGCCTGCAGCCAATCATAAAAGGCTGCATTTATTCCTACTCTTTGCCTTGTGCCAATCATCTATCCATGCTAGAATCAGTGGCCCTTACCATGTTAATCAGCCTCATGTGTGGCACCTTGTCAAAGGCCTTCTGAAAATCCAAGTATGCAACATCCATTGATTCTCATTTGTCTATTCTGCCTGTTATTTCCTCAAAGAATTCCAACAGATTTGTCAGGTAAGATTTTCTCTGAAGGAAACAATGATGATTTTGGCCTATTTTATCATGTGCCTTCAAGTACCCCGAAACCATATCTTTCACAATCAGCTCCAACATCTTCCCTACCACTGAAATCAGGCTAACTGACCTAAAATTCCCTTTCTTTTGCCTCCCTCTCTTTTTGAAGAGTGGAGTGACATTTGCAATTTTCTAGCCCCCCTGGAATCATTCCAGAACTTAGAGACTCTTGAAGGATCATTTCTAATGCCTCCACAATCTCTTCAGCCACCTCTTTCAGGACCGGAAGATGTACACCACCTAGTCCAGGTGACCTACCTTCTTTCAGCCATGATTTAGTGGTTGATTTACAACATCATACATGTCAACCTGTAACTGTGCTACAAGTTTTATCTATCTTATTCCATATACTGTGCACATTCAGATACAACACCTTCAGTCCTGTATTCACTTTTTCTGATTTTGGCCATCTTTTACATTGCAACTCATCCTGTTGATTGCAATTTTGCCCTATCATCAGCCTCTCCTTGCTAGGAGTCTCACTGCACATTGCCTTTGTTTGTAAACCAACTACCCCATCATCAGCACTAGTGCCCCAGTTCTCATCCCCCTGCAGGATCACCCAAAACACTTTTCTCATTGTTACCATCAGGAGCCAGAAGGCACGCATTCGATGATTCAGGAACATACATAGTCACTGTAATTCAGTTTTTATTATTATGCATTGCAATGTACTGCTGCCACAAAGACAAATTTCATGACATATGCTGGTCATATTAAACCAGATTCTGATTCCCCCCTCATTCTTCTAGATAAGGGGCCCAAACTGCAAACAATAGTCCAAGAGGGGCCTCACCAGTGCCTTATAAAGTCACAACATTTCATCCTTGCTTTTATATTCTAGTCTTCTTATATTGCATTTGCCTTCCTCACCACAGACTCAACCGACAAATTAACCTTTAGGGAATTATGCATAAAGACTCCCATCTTTGATTTTTGTATTTTCTCCCCATTTAGAAAATAGTCTGTTCTTTTATTCCTTCTACCAAAGTGCATGGCCTCACACTTCCTGACACTATATTCTATTTGCTACTCATTTGCCCATTCTCCCAATCTGTCCAATTATTTTGCAGCCTCCCTGCTTCCTCAACAGTACCTGCCCTTTCACCTATCGTTGTATTGTCTGCAAACTTCGCCACTAAACCACCAGTTCATTCATAGAGATCATTGATCTACAATGTGAAAGAAAACTAGTCACCTGCAGCCAATCAGAAAAAGCTCCCTTTATTCCTACTCTTTACCTCGTGCCAATCAACCAATGCCCTGTCTATGCTAGAATCATGGGCCCTTACCATTTAATCAGTCTCAAGTGTAGCAACTTGTCAAAGGCCTTCTGAAAATCCAAGTACACAATGTCCATTGATTCTCATTTGTCTAACCTGCTCAAAGAATTCCACAGATTTGTCAGGTAAGATTTTCTCTGAAGGAAACTATGCTGAATTTGGCCTATTTTATCATGTGCCTTCAAGTACCCCGAAACCACATCCCTTACTTCAACATTTTCCCAACCATTGAGCTAATTGGCCTATAATTTCCTTTCTCCTGCCTCGCTCCTTTCTTGAAGAGTGGCGTGACATTGCAATTTTCCAATCCCCCAGAACCATTCCAGAATCTATTGATTCTTGAAAGATCTCTCCACAATCTCTTCAGTAACCCGTTTTAGAACCTGGGGGTGTAGGTTATCTGGTCTAGGCGACTTATCTACTTTCAGACCTTTCAATTTCCTAAGCACCTTCTCCCTAGTAATAGAACCCGCACTCACTTCTGCCCCCAGCACTCAGTTAAGACTGATGCAAAATACATATTCATTTTGTCTTCCATTTATTGTCCCCCATTACTACCTCTCCAGCATTATTTTCCAATGGTTCAATATCTATTCTTGCTTCTCTTTTACTCTTTATATATCTGAAAACTTTTGCTATCCTTTTTGATATTGTTGGCTAGCTTTCCTTCATATTTCATCTATTCCCCCCCCCCATGGCTTTTTTTTAGTTGTCTTCTGTTGGTTTTTAAAAGCATTCCAACTCTCCAACTTCCTATTAATTTTTGGTCTATTATATGCCTTCTCTTTTGCTTTTATCTTAGCTGTGACTTTCCTTGTCGTCATGGTAGTGTCAGCCTGCCTTTAGAATACTTCTTCTTTAGGATGACTTTAGCCTGTGCTTTCTGAGTTGCTCCCAGAAACTCCAGCCATTGCTTTTCTGCCATCATCACTGCTAGTAGTGTCCCCTTCCAATTGGCTTTGGCCAGCTCTTCTCTCATGCCTCAGTAATTCCCTTTACTCCACTGTAATACTGATAAATCTAACTTTAGCTTCTTCCTCTTAAATGGCAGAATGAATGCTATAATATAATGATCACTTCCTCTTAAGGGTTCCTTTACCTTAAGCTCTCTAATTAAATCTGCTTCATTACACAACACCCGATCTACTGGGCAAAACTACAAGTTGCTCTAAAAAGCCATCTTGCAAGCATTCTACAAATTCTCTCTCTCTTGGGATCCAGCACCGATCTGAATTTCCCAATCTACCTGCATATGAAATCCCCCATGACGATCATAATGTTGCCCTTTTAGACATGCCTTTTCTATCTCCCATTAAATTTGTAGCCCACGTCTTCACTACTGTTTGGGGGTCTGTATATAACTCCCATCAGGGTCTTTTTACCTTTGCAGGTTCTTAACTCTACCCACGAGGATTCTACAAGTTCTAATTCTACAATTGAGATCAGAAACTTTTTGCAATCCAGATCTCTGTGATTCCCCTGATATTTATGAATGTTGATTATGATCAAATAATTTGATTGAGTAGCTAGAGAAAAATTAAAGGAAACAGTAAAATTCGGAATGAAGGTGATGTAAGACAGCAAATGAAGAAGGTATGACGCTACACAAGACAATGAGTTCCAGATGTCTACTACCAATGAATCTATTTGGGTCAAATTGCAAAACTGAAATTAATGTATTTTTCCTATGTATGATGTAGAATTTGAAAGGCCAGGTGGAGTTAAGCTATTGATCTGCCCTGATCTAAAATATGCGATAGACACACTCTGCAGAATTTAATGGCAAATTCCAATTTTTAAGTTGGTATTCAATTTTCTCTGATAGATTTAGCTTTCTTGCTAACATGAAAGTACATTGTTTCCAGATGAGTCAGTGGTTTAATGCAGAACATGTTGCCACAAATCTGGAAGTTCTCACGTTTGATTCCTGGCCTTTTGTCTGGGGAGAATGAGGTTGCCGCAGTTAGCCTCATTCCCAGGCCTGGTGGAGGATAGTAGATAAGGTGGTGGTGAAAACAAAAATGAATGCTCTTACAGCTATTACTAAATGTAGACCGATCCACAGGTTTTGATTTTCCTACCTTTATTGAGATTTTTTTTGCTCCACTATGATACCAACAAAGTGCAGGCTACAATTGTCTGGCTGTGCACATTACAAACCTCCTAATCTAAAATATTTGCTTTCTTCTATCCAGATAATTACTGTTCACTTGCCATGATACTGCTCTGCCACATTCTCCTTCCCCCAGCTCCCCTCACCCCCCCAACACCACCTTTATGCTTCTGTAATCCCCTGGCTAAGATTTCTACTGCTATGCTGTGAGGAATTTCATTTTAATATTTTCTGTAAAAGTAGTGTGTCCTGCTAGTAGAATGTTTAGGTTTTGGCTGAAGATAAGGGGCCGTGTTGTTCAATTTAGGAATGCTGTGTCAGTCAACCAGGATAGTGGGATCGGGAGAAGGCTCTAGAGCGAGCTGAATGGAGAGAAATTTGGGATGGACAGTGGTCAGGTTCTTGGTTTTTTGGCAGGAGATGTGGAGAAGAGAGGATCGGGGATTCGATTTGATGGGAAGATGCTATTGCAAGGAGTGTTTTGCAAGACAAGAGAGTCCAAGATGGGAGGTTCTACCAGAGATTTCAGTGCCATGGGTAACAGTTACACCCAGCTTTTACATGAGATTAGCTCCAACGGTCATGTGCACATTTAGGCTGGTTTAACTGTAATGGGCCTTTTTGTTTCTTTTTTGCTTTCTCTTAATAACTGTTTGATAAAGCTTAAATTAGTAAATATAATTTCTTTAAATAATTTAATGCTGGTGTATGATTCGTCATTTCTTGGCGACCAGTAATTCTGTATGGGCAGTATTTACATGGCATTCGCTTAAATCAAGGTTCTGTTTATTGGCACTTCCCAAATTTCCTGTTTGGTTGAACCTTAAATCGTACCAACCCTGGACATATATCCTTATAAAGGCAGCCTTCTCACTGCTGAGTCATGTGGCTGTTAGCCAAGTTGCATATGAGCCCAGTGAGAGGGTTACACTTCAACAACTTGATAGTGTAGAGAATACAACTTCTACAATTACACAAAATTACAAAACTGAACTGAATAGAAAAGCCATGCATCAAATACATCAAACTGCAAATTATTTCTTCCTTTGTAACAAAACAATAGTCCTTTGAAAGTAATGCAATATACAAATTTAACCATGAATGCCAGCGACAAAGACACTTCAAAATATATTGCTCATTCTATTTGCCCTGGGAATATTGAATCCAGCTCCTAAGTGTGCTGACTTGACACCACATGCTGATCAGGCCACAAGTAAACTCCCTCATTAGGAAACCAGTTCACTCTTTATCAAAGTGTGGCAGTTTTCACAGTTAATTATTCATAATATTATGTCTTCTATTATCTGATCAATTTAATTTCGTTTAAAAAAGTTGGAAATTCTAATAAGTGACAATTGAGCCCTTTATCTCGGGGTGGAGCGTTACAATCACTTGGCTACCATTGTTACAGTATCACTTGGAATTAAATTTGAGATCCACCCAAACAACCAACCAGCAACAAATTTTACAAAGTTCCGAGCATTTTGAAAAACAAAGTGCTACATGCTATTCTGTTTTATGTTTATGAACAGTCTTTTTTAAATCAGTATGTAAGCATAAATACATTTTAATACATGGAAAATTTGACTGGGCTTTTATTAACCACTGGAAAATAGAGCTCAGATCAGTAAAATACATACAGCCACTACTTCACAGTCAAGAAAAACTTGACATAACACCAATCTGGATAAAAGAATCTGATGTTAGCTCGTCCTCTCATATCCCTTTTGCCAATCACCTGCCCAGCTCTTGGCTCCATCCCTCCCCCTCCTGTCTTCTCCTATCATTTTGGATCTCCCCCTCCCTCTCCCACATTCAAATCTCTTACTCACTCTTCCTTCAGTTAGTCCTGACGAAAGGTCTCGGCCTGAAACGTCGACTGTACCTCTTCCTAGAGATGCTGCCTGGCCTGCTGCGTTCACCAGCAACTTTGATGTGTGTTGCTTGAATTCCCAGCATCTGCAGAATTCCTCGTGTTTGTGATGTTAGCTCGGATTAGTTGTTCAGAGCTTGTTCTACTTTATGTAATTTAATATTTTATACTTGTGTCCTTTGGTGTGATGTTAAAAAATGCAAAGTAAATTGTAGGATCTGGAGCTCGCATACTATGCGTAACGCACATTAAATATATGTGATAACCTTATAGGAACTCTGTATTAGTGTGATTAAACGCCAGTGAAAAGTTCATCACGCAAACAGAATAAATGTCTAAATTATATTTAAGCCATCAATAAGCCTTTGTCAAAGTTCTTTTCAGTTCTTCCTCTAATTCATTCAGTTCGATCATGCTTGGAAGGATTTTCAGAAGGTTTAAGTGGTACAGCTAAAGATTCAACATTGGAAACCTTGTGGATATATTCCATAAATAATCCCAAAATGCAACAGCAAATGTTACTTGCATCAGAGTGAAGCAATTTTCCCCTATGCAGTCACATTTATGATTGAAATTCAAAGTATATTGCAGTTCATCCAAATCAGCAAAATGGAGGACCGTTGGGGGCTGGTATATTTTTGTGTCAACCTTTTCCTTTTTCTAAGTTGAATTATCATTAATACTACATAGAACCATAGAACATTACAGCACAGAAACAGGCCTTTTGGCCCTTCTCGGGTGTGCCAAACCATTTTTCTGCCTAGTGCCACTGACCTGCACCTGGACCATATCCTTCTATACACCTCTCATCCATGTACCTGTCCAAGTTTTTCTTAAATGTTAAAAGTGAACCCGTATTTACCACTTCATCTGACAGCTCATTCCACACTCCCACCACTCTCTGTGTGAAGAAGCCCCCCTGATGTTCCCTTTAAACTTTTCCCCCTTCACCCTTAACCCATGTCCTCTGGTTTTTTTCTCCCCTAGCCTCAGTGGAAAAAGCCTGCATGCGTTCACTCTATCTGTACGAAATGCTGTCGTAGGAAAGCAGCATCCTTCATCAGAGATCCACACCACCCAGTCCATGCTCTTTTCTTGCTGCTGCCATCAGGTAGAAGGTACAAGAGCCTCAGGACTCGCACCACTGGGTTCAAAAACAGTTGCTACCCTGCAACCATCAGGCTCTTGAACAAAAGGGATAACTACATTCACCTGCCCAACCATTGAGATGTTCCCACAACCAATGATCTCACTTTCTTTATCTTGTTATTACGTGTTCTCGACATTAATTGCTATTTATTTATATATGTATTTGCACTTTGTTGTCTCTTGCACTCTGGTTGATCTTTCATTGATCCTGTTATAGTTACTATTCTATTGATTTGCTGAGTATGCCCACAGGAAAATGAATCTCAGGGTTGTATATGGTGACGTATATGGTGACATATATGTACTTTGATAATAAAACTTAATTTGAACATGTACTTAATTATATTAGTTAGGGACTGAAAATGAAAGATCTTTGGGATAGGAGTTCATCTTGAGCAGAAGTACATATCTGGCAACGTCCTATTAATTGGTGTCTCTAATATTCATTGCTTGATGTTCAGAGTTACACATTGTATGAATTGAACATTACATGGTCTGTTTATTGGATGGCTGGATGTAATACTAACTATTTTGCAAGTAAAAATATCCTTTGACATAAACAAAGTGAAGTTCAACATAACCGTTGTCTTTGGCATCAACAGAGTACTAGTAGCAGTGGAGGTGCGATCACTCGAATCGAGTACGATGTTCTCTTATGGGGTTGACTATTGGTGGGTCCTCAGGTGACTGTAGAGGTCGACCCGGGATCCACGTATTCTGGTGCGGTGTGGGCAAGAGTAAGTGGTAGCTATGGTTCGGTTTTTTGATTGTTCAGTCACCCTCTCTGCAGCTGCTGCTCATTCTCTGTGATACAGCGAAGGTCGCTCTCATGTAGCACATCTTCCTCTTCAACAGATTTCCTCCAGGTCCATCTATTGAGTGCAATGCCTTCCCTCTTTTTAGATGTAATGTTGGATTTTTTTCAGGCCAATTTTACTGTTATCTTTGAAGCGTTTCCTTTGTCCACCAGGTTACATGACCTTCTTTCAACTGGGAGTAAAGGAGAAACTTCAGTCAGGCATTCAGAAGACATGATCAATTCATCAGAGTTGGTATTGCTGGCATCAGCAGGATATTACAATGGACACCCATGAATGAATAACCTTCCAGAAAGAAGATAATCCCCACAATGATCCAATCATAAAACAAAAAGATAAAATTCAAATGAGTTAGTTGTTAGCAGCTTTTTAACAAACAGGCCGAATATTGACAGGAAGAGCTAAACCTTGTGGCATATAATTATAGGAATGTTATTCAACAGGGTAAATCCCAACTGATCCAACTTTAATTTCAGCATGGTGAAAATTAGTTATTAAAGTTGATCTGAACTGTTGGCTTCCCAAATCTTCATGAAGATCAATGGTTTGAGTTTGTGGCCAAGTCTGTGCATTAGACATTGGAATGGATGACAAGGACTTTTGAGAGCATACAAGAGCCAGCTTTTTTCTCCATTTTGGTACTGCGGAGAGCAACATGTAGAATCGTAAAATGAAAGAGTACAGGAGGCTTCTGAACATGTAAGTTCATTCCACATGGGTCTGCTCCCCTGCTTTTCTTCATAGCTTTGGATATTTCCTTCCTAGGTATTTATTCAATTTCGTTTTGAAAGTTACTTTAAAATCTGCACCCACCAGACATACATCGCAGATCATAACAAATTTCTGTCAACATTTCTTTTCTGCTCATTTAGTTTCTGCATATTTTGGTAAATGCTCTAACTCTGCTGCACTAGTTGTTTAATTTTTGTAAATCATTGCTCCTTATCTACTATCTAAAAATCCTCAATAATTTTGAACACTTGTATCATATTTTCTTTCCCACTACTCCACTCCAAGCAAAACAACCACAGATACAGGACGACAGATACAGGAATAGACCGTGCAGCTGCTCAAGCCTATTCTGCTATTCATGAGATCATAAGACACAGGAGCAAAATTAGGCCATTTGCCCCATCGAGTCTGTTCTGCCATTTCATTGCGGCTGATTCACTTCCCTCTCTGCCCCAATCTCCTGCCTTCTCCCTGGATCCCTTCATGTCCTGAGAAATCAAGATACTGTCAACTTCTGCCTTAAATACAGCAATGATTTGGCCTCCACAGCCAACTGTGGCAACGAATTCCACAGATTCAATACCCGCTAACTAAAATAATTCCTCCTCATTTCTTCCAAATGGACATTACTCCATTCTGAGGCTGCATCCTCTGGCCTTGGACTCCCCCACCATAGGAAACATCCTCTCCACATCATTCAATAGGTCTTGTTGAGATTCCCCCTGATTCTTCTGAATTCCAATGAGCACAGGCCCAGGGCCATCAAACATCATAAGCCTTTCAATCCTGGGATCATTTTCATGAACATTCTTTGACTCTCCCTCCAATGTCAGCACATCCTTTCTGGGATAAAGGGACCAAAACTGCTAGCAATGCTCCATGTGAGACCTCTCCAGGGTCTTATAAAGCCTCAACATCACATCCTTGCTTTTATATTCTAGTCCTCTTGAAATGACTGCTAACATTGCCTTTGGTTTCCTCACCGTCCACTCCCTGCAAATTAACCTTTAGGGAATCCTGCATGAGGACTCCCAAGTCCCTTTGCACATTGGATTTTTGAATATACTGCCTGTTTAGAAAATAGTCTATGCTATTGTTTCCTCTACCAAAGTCCACGACCATACACTTCCTGACATTGTATTCCATCTGCCACTTCTTTGCCCATTCTCCTAATCTGTTCAAGTCCTTCTGTAGCCTCTTTGCTTCTTCAACACTACCTGCCCCCATCTATCTTTGAAACCATCAATTCAATCATCCAAATTATTGACATATAGTGTAAGAAGAAGCAGTCCCTGTGGAACGCCACTAGTCACCAGCAGCCAACCAGAAAAAGCTCCCTTTCTTCCCATCTTTTGCCTCCTGCCAATCAGCCAAAGCTCTATTCATGCTAGAACCTTTTCTGTAATACTGTACCATGGGCTCTTAACTTGTTAAGCAGCCTCATGTGCAGCACCTTGTCAAAGGCCTTGTCCAAGTACACAACATCCACAGATTGTCCTTTGCCGATCCTGCTTGTTATTTCTTCTAAGAATTCCAGCAGATTTGTCGGGCAAGATTTTCTCTTAAGGAAACTATGCTGACTGTGGCCTATTTTATCAAGTGCCTCCAAGTACCCTGAAACCACTGAGGTCAGACTAACTGACCTATAATTTCCTTGCCTCTGCCTCTTTCCCTTCTTGGAGTGACATTTGTAATTGTCCTGTCTTCCGGAAATCATCACTAATGCCTCCAGAATCTCTTCATCCACCCCTGTCCAGACCCGAGCGTGTAGTTTATCAGTCCGGGAGACTTACCTACCTTCAGACCTTTCAGTTTTCCAAGAACTTTCTCCATAGTAATGGCAACTTCACACACTTCTGCCCCCCGACACTCTCAAACTTCCAACATACTGCTAGTGTTTTCTACAGTGAAGACTGATGTGAACTATTTGTTCAGTTCATTTACTATTTCCTTGTCCTCCATTACTATCTCTCCTGCATTATTTTCTAGCAGTCCGTTATATACTCTCACCTCTATTAAACTTAATATATCGAAAGAAACTTTTGGTATCCTCCTTTATATGATTGGCAAGCTTACTTTCATATTCCATCTTTTCCTTCTTTATGACTTTTTTAGTTGTCTTCTGTCGGTTTTTAAAAGCTTCCCCAATCCTCTAACTTCCCACTAATTTTTGCTCTATTATATGTCCTCTCTTTGGCTCTTATAAGAGCATAGGAACAGAATTAGGCCATTTTCACCATCGAGTTTGCTCAGTTCCATCATGGCTGATTTATTATCCCTCTCAACTCCTTTCTCCTGCCTTCTCCCCATAACCTTTGACAGCCTGACTTATCAAGAACCTATCAACCTCCACTTTAAATATACCCAATGATTTGGTCTCCACAGCTGTCTGTTGCAATGAATTCCAAGATTCAGCACCCTCTGGCTGAAGAAATTCCTCCTCATTTCTGCTATAAATGGATATCCCTCTATTCTGAGGCTGAGTTCTAGAATTTCCCATTATAGAAAACATCCTCTCCACATCCCCTCTATCTGGGCCTTGGATAGGTTTCAATGAGATCCCTCCGCATTCTTCTCAACTCCAGTGAGTACAGCCCCAGAGCTATCAAAGGCCCCTCATACGTTAACCCTTTCATTCTCATGAGCCTCCTCTGGACCCTCTCCAATGTCAGTACATACTTTCTTAGATAAGAAGCCCAAAATTGCTCACAACTCTCCAAGTGTGGTACTCCAAGTAGGAAGGAAGTTTATTGGCACAGTTTAAGAGGGGCAGGCAACATGAAGTTCAAAGTAAATTTATCGGCAATGTGTGTATATATTACATTGGCTTTGACTTCTTGTCAGCCACGGTTGTGTCATCCTGTCTTTAAGCTTCTTTTTTGGTATGTATCTCTATTCTACACCTTCTGAATTGCCCCCAGAAATTTCAGCCATTGCTGCTCTGCTGTCATCCCTGCTAGTGTTCCCTTCCAACCAATTTTGGCCAGCCCCCTCTCATGCCTCTTTATTCCACTGACTTTAGCTTCTTCCCAAATTGCAGGATGAATTCTATCATATTATGATCACTGATCCCTAAATGTTCCTTTACCTCAGCTCTCTAATCAATTCCATTCATTGCACAACCCAATCCAGAACTGCTGATCCCCTGGTTTGCTCAACCACAGGCTGCTCTAAAAAGTCTACAAATTCCCTCTCTTGGGACCCAGTACCCACCTGATTTTCCCAATCTACCTACATATGGAAATCCTATTGCGACATTACCTTTTATCTATCACCCATTGTAATTCAGATAGCACTTTCTGGCTACTGTTCAGAGGCCTGTATATATCTCCCATCAGGATCTTTTTACTCTTGCACTTTCTTAGCTCTACACCTTCTGATCCTATGTCACCTCTAATGATTTTATATCATTTTTTACCAACAGAGCCACCACATCCCTTCAGTTTACGTGCCTGTCTTTTTTGATATAATGAGTATCCTTGAATGTTAAGCTTCCAGCTATAATCTCCTTTCAGCCACGATTCAGTGATGCCCACATCATTCATGCCAATCTTTAACAGTGCTACAAGTTCATTGACTTTGTTCCATATACTGCATGCATTCGAATATAACACTTTCAAACTTGTATTCATCATCCCTTTTTGATTTACATTGCAACTCATCCCGTTGACTGCAATTTTGCCCTATCATCAGCCTGTCCTTGTTAACAGTCTCACTACACACTGCCTGTTTGTAAACCAACTGCCCCTATAGTCCTATCACTCCAGTTTCTACCCCTCTGCCAAATTAGTTTAACCCCCCCCGAACAGCTCTAGTAAACCTGCCCACAAGGATATTGGGCCCTCTTGTGTTCATGTGTAACCCGTTCTTTTTGTAGTTGTATCTTCTCCGGAAGAGATCCCAATGATCCTGAGATCTGAACCCCTGACCCCTGCACCAGTTCCTCAGCCGCACAGTGATCTGCCATATCATCCTATTCTTACCCTCACTGGCATGTGACGCAGGCAGCAATCCAGAGATTACTATTCCTGTTTCTCAGCTTTCTAAAATCTCTCTTCAGGACCTCCTCATCTTTTCTACCTCCGTCATTGATGCCAATATGTACCAAGACTTCAGGTTGCTCATCCTCCCCCTTTAGAATGCTGTGGATCGAGCTGATCAGGGGCATCCCTGACCCTGGCATCTGGGAGGTAATATACCATCTGGGTGTCTCTATCACATCCACAGAATCTCTATTCTTCTAACAATGAATCTCTTATCAGTACTGCAGTCCTCTCTTCTCTTCTGAGCCACAGCGCCAGACTCAATGTCAGAGACCCAGTCACTGTGGCTCTCCCCAGTAGGTCATCCCCCTCAATAGTATCCAAAGTGGTATACTTATTGCTGAGGGGAACAGCCACTATTTCCCTTCCTTCTCCTAACTGTCACCCATTTACCTGCCTCCTGCAACCTAGGGTGACAATCTCCCTGCAGTTCCTATCTATTACCTCCCAAATGTCATCAAGCTGCAGCTCCAGTTCCAGTTCTCTGAGCAGCTGCAGCTCGGTGCACCTGGTTATTATGCAGGGTTACCTGATTATTATTAACCTGGTAGTTATCCAGGAGGCTGGAGGTCTCCCAGAACATCCACATCTCTCACACACAACAAAACAGTGCGCTGGAGCTATTCTCACTGCACTCTTCTCCCTTCTGCCATCGGGAAAAAGGCACCAAAGCACTCAGACTCTCATGACCAGACTATGTAACAGTTTCTTCCCCCAAGCCATCAGACTCCTCAATACCTGGCTCGACACCAACTTACTATACCCTCTACTGTGCCTACTGTCTTGTTTATTATTTAGTATTATTTATTGTAGTGCCTGCACTGTTTTGTGCACTTTATGCAGTCCTGGATAGGTCTGTAGTCTAGTGTAGTTTTTGTATTTTTTCTTACATAGTTCAGTGTAGATTTTGTATTCTTTCATGTAGCACTATGGTCCTGGAAAACATTCTCATTTTTACTATGTTCTGTACCAGCAGTTATGGTTGAAATGACAATAAAAAGTGACTTGGCTTGACTAACTGTGCCCTAACAGACTATTCACTTGGATTGTGAATGATCTGTAATCAGATAACATCCACTAATCTCTTGCCAACTCTTGTTCCACCCCTCCCCTCTACCTGGCTCTCCCCTCTGTCAGCCCAGATCGAGGATCTTGAACCCCAAAAAAAAAAATTCCCTCCATAGATGCCATTCCCTCAGTGCACACATTCCAACATCTGCAATCTTTTGAGTCAACATCAGCATATTAATTAATTGAAACATAATTGTATTGAATTTGTGTTAGATAATGATATCTAACATTTTATAAGGATTCAGAATCAGAAAAAATGTAAATATAGTATTATTTAACTATTGTTATTTTTTTATAAGCAACACACATCAAAGTTGCTGGTGAACGCAGCAGGCCAGGCAACATCTCTAGGAAGAGGTACAGTTGACGTTTCAGGCCAAGACCCTTTGTCAGGACAGTTAATGTGTTGCTTGAATTTCCAGCATCTACAGAATTCCTGTTGTTTGCGTTATTTTTTATAAGATGTGATTAAGCTAGAGAGGGCACAGAAAAGATTCATAAGGACGTTGCTAGGACTGGACAGGTTGGGACTATTTTCCCTGCAATAAAGGTGGTCGACAGTAAAATCATGAAGGGCATAAATCAGATAGGTGGTAAGTCTTTATCCCCAGGGTAAGGTAAGGACTGAGAGAGGACCAGAGGAGTATTTTCATTCTGCACACAGACTATGGTACGTAAACTATCATTGGTGTGACAAAATATTTCTGAAAAATCTGTTGTTTACAGCTGTACTGGAAATTGTCACCAAATTCCAGACAGTTGACGTACAGACATCCTGTTATCTTTAAGACAGAATTTCACATTTTATCATTTTAAACATGAATGTATACCCATTATGCTTATCAGTTCATTACGTAAACACGGCCCCTGTGTTGACTGAACATGACTCATTCAGGAACTGACGACATAATATCAAGACAGACACGTAATTCCGAAACCAGAATGTAGTTTTATTGGATACATAGCCATAAGAATACTATTTAGAGACTAACAAATCTTCATCTCCAGTGTGCACATGGAAAAAAAAGCTTTGCAAAACACAGATAACCATATTTTGTCATCCTGTCTCCTTGCCAAAATAAAACAAGGCAGCAAGATATTATTTCATTTAACATTCTTTACCATTTTGCCTTAATCTTTAAAAAAAAAACCTGCATTGAAATAGCAATTTGATTCTACAGATAACTCTGCGAACTTGGAGAAATTGAAGTCCAAATTTCAGCACACATAACTAACAGAGGCACTGCAACTGTTTCATGACTCATTTCCATTTAAAAAAATGTAGAAAGAAAATAATATTGAAATTATAGTTGTTTCACGTAATGCTAGTGATTCTAAGAAGACTGTTAAAAACACACTGAAACCAAAACACCAGCAAGTTCTGTTTCTCACTTCCCATTCAAGCCTCCCTCTCAAAAACACCGATTATAACTGATAACGCTCTCAGACATTGAACATCCTGCTTCATTGCACAAGAGACTACTCTTCACATGAGCCTAGATGTTGTCAACTGGCCACTCCTACATCAAGGCCAATTAACAGCACGGAAGGTCAAGCCAGTAATCAGTTGTAGAAAGCGTATTTGGATACTACAAGTATAAAGAGGGACGAATGTTGTACCACTCTCCAGCCAACAGGGATACAGTAAGTATTTCCAAACAACTGAAACTGACCCTTCTGCATTTCTCACATTCAGGTTTAAGATAGTTGAAGTAAGATTTAATAGATTATGAACAGACTTTATAAATTAGTTGAGAGAGAACCTTAAAATTTGAGCTGGAGCTGTGGAAGTCTCTTCAAATAAGCTATAGAGCAATGGCTGGATTTTAAAAATAAGATCTGTGGCATTCTTTTTTCATTTTAGAAATCAATGTCTTAGCACAAGGCTTGATATGCTGAAAGGCATTAAATATTCATGCTGTATTCCTGGACTTCAAGGAATAAATTGATCTCAGTCAAGGCGAGAATGGGATTCCTACAAACAAATCCTTATGATGCATGATGAAGGATGGCAATGGGATGACATTAAAACAAAATCACCTTTTTTATCCATTACCAAATGCTCTTGCTTAAAAAGGTGTGCTTTCTACTTAAATAATAAAAGTCAGTTAATTCTACTCTTTCATCCTGCCATCCTGACACCAACCACTGCTATGTCACAATAACCACTTTATAATACTCTTTAGTCCAGAACAGAGAGGAATGTTACTGACACAATGGTGATGAGTGACTGACAGTGCCTAATAAACCCTATTCTATCAAGTTCAAATTTTTGGACTAAGATATAGCAATGAGGGAAAGTAACAAATACTTTGCACTTTTTAAAGTTATGTTGTTACTTTCAACAAAAAAAATATTTTACAAGTTAACCAGAATTATTCCGAGAACATAGGCAACAAAACTAAGCAATATTCATTGCTCACTTTAGCTGCTCCACGAGCTTTAAGAGTAGTTTAGTTTGCAGTCAAGTGTACATCAGGCTGAAGGTACAATCTATGATTAATAAATGAATTAATTTATGCTAATCCAGGAATTTACATGATCAAGTATTCCAGGTTAGCTGTTTTATTGAATACAATTTTAAAACCTCCTTGAGCATTGTTTATTCACTTATCATTGGACCTAGTAATCAACTACTAAGCTACAGCATTTTGCAGACTATGGAGAAATAACTGCTCTCATTTGCAAAGATCAATTTGCAACTAGTTATATTATGTTATCTTGGTCCACGTTGACAAACACATGATCCTTGTATGTTAATATTGTAATATAAGTACCATGACATTTCAATGGATAACAAATCTGAGTTCATATTTTTGCAATCATAGGAAAACAGAGCAATGCCAGAAATAAGCAGAGAGGCACATCTATTCAGATATAACAGTCTAAAACCTGATAGGAAGCTGCACTATTTAACAGAAGTCCAAATGGGCATCAGATTAAATTATTCCACAACAGTTTGTCTTATCTGCTGTAATTCCACATTCTTCATTTGTTCCCAGACTTGACCGTCAAAGTTAAATGGACAAAACAGACATTCAAGCATATAAATAGAACCTGCATAATTCAATACAACACAGTAAACATGAAGGTGATTTGTTTTAGAGCAATTAAAAGGCATTTAAATGCCAGCACAAGATCAATATCCAAATATAAACAATCCAAAAAGCTTTCAATATTGATAAAACCTCAAACCACAAGCATTTTCTGCATATCATATTTCTTGATACCTCCAAAATTATACGAACATGATTTTCAGAAATGTACCAGGCAAAAGGTATAAAACATGTATAATAGTTTTAAAAAGCAAAGAACTTAACGTTATCAATTTTTCTATCTTCCAAGGTCCAGTTGCACAATTGAACCATGAACTGCTTGACCAGTTACCTTTTTCTCCAAAAGACAAATGCTTATCGATGGGTGCAAAATATTTTCACACTTCCCCTGCAATTTAATTAACTAGGATGTGCATAAAGAAGGTTTTTCAGCAGATAAGGTGCTACAATTGAAGACCAAAAACGTGTAGTTCTGTACAGCAAATGATCCCATTCAACAACCACAAAAAATGCATTAGCATCAAGTGAACATTATCTTTACTGTCTCTGAAAACATCTGCATATTTTTCTATGTGGCTGATGTACAAGAGGAGTACAATTCACGCAGATCAGAAATGGGAGTACAGTTGTTACTAATGTATTTATTCTCAAATTAACTTCCTTCCCCTTTTGAATTATTATTGGCACCAGTTTCCAGTGGTTTCAACACATCTGCTCGAGGCAATTCTCCTTCAGTCACGTTAGCTATAGATAAGAAAGATAGAAGAACTTGTTGGTTCTACATGTCTTAATTCATTGAAGGAAGTATACCCACAAGAAAATAATACTCTTTTCAGGTTCTGTATTTTTAAAATAATTGGCAATATTTGCAGTCCTCTCCTTAAAACTATGATTGATTGATACCAACTCTGTATACTTTCCCTTAAAAAAGCTAACATAATATAAACCCTTAGCTATTCAAGATTGCCTGGGTTTTCTAATGAGGATACTGCTTTTAATTGAGAGTATTTATATTTTCATCCCATTAGGTAGCCTTGGATTGAATACCAAAGCTATCTCTAACAACCCGCATCTCCCTGTGATGAGCTGGCAGGGAACTGGTTATCGTAAGTCACAAATACGAGAAAATCTGCAGATGCTGGAAATCCAAAACAATGCACACAAAATGCTGGAGGAACTCAGCAGGCCAGGCAGCATCTATGGAACAGAGTAAAAGTTGACATTTAGGGCCAAGACAGGTCCCTGATGAAGGGACACACATCAAAGTTGCTGGTGAATGCAACAGGCCAGGCAGCATCTCTAGGAAGAGGTACAGTCGACGTTTCAGGCCGAGACCCTTCGTCAGGACTAACTGAAATAAGAGCTAGTAAGAGATTTGAAAGTGGGAGGGGGAGGGGGAGATCCAAA
This sequence comes from Mobula birostris, assembly GCF_030028105.1. NCBI lineage: Eukaryota > Metazoa > Chordata > Chondrichthyes > Myliobatiformes > Myliobatidae > Mobula > Mobula birostris. The sequence continues at coordinate 219,682,659 of NC_092370.1, forward strand.
ATGATAGGAGAAGACAGGAGGGGGAGGGATGGAGCCAAGAGCTGGACAGTTGATTGGCAAAAGGGATATGAGAGGATCATGGGACAGGAGGTCCAAGGAGAAAGAAAAGGAGGAGGGGAGGAAAACCCAGGGGATGGGCAAGGGGTATTCTGAGAGGGACAGAGAGAGAAAAAGAATGTGTGTATACAAATAAATAACGGATGGGGTACGAGGGGGAGGTGGGGCATTAGCGGAAGTTAGAGAAGTCGATGTTCATGCCATCAGGTTGGAGGCTACCAAGACGAAATATAAGGTGTTATTCTTCCAACCTGAGTGTGGCTTCATCTTTACAGCAGAGGAGGCCCTGGATAGACATATCAGAATGGGAATGGGACGTGGAATTAAAATATGTGGCCACTCTCACTATACCCCTTACCCATCCTCTGGGCTCCCCCCCCCCTCTTTTTTCTCCCTAGGCCTCCTGTCCCATGATCCTCTCATATCCCTTTTGCCAATCAACTGTCCAGTTCTTGGCTCCCCCTCCTGTCTTCTCCTATCATTTTGGATCTCCCCCTCCCCCTCCCACTTTCAAATCTCTTACTAGCTCTTCTTTCAGTTAGTCCTGACGAAGGGACTCGGCCTGAAACGTCGACTGTACCTCTTCCTAGAGATGCTGCCTGGCTTGCTGCATTCACCAGCAACTTTGATGTGTGTTGCTTGAATTTCCAGCATCTGCAGAATTCCTCGTGTTTGCCCTGATGAAGGGTCTCGGCCTGAAACGTCGGCTGTTTACTCTTTTCCATAGATGCTGCCTGGCCTGCTGAGTTCCTCCAGCATTTTGTGTGTGCTGCTTTGGTTATCGTTAAGTTACTGCTTTGTGTAGGCAAATAGCAAAATAAAATCAGAGGGCAGTTGATGGGTATGTGGGAGAGAGGTTGTGGCAGGGGCAAGGAAAATAAGGAGAGGGAGCACTAACTGATGGGAACTAGCATTAGCCGAATGGGCTGAATAGCTTCTTTCTATGTCTTTAGAAGTAAGTAAGTAGTATTCTCAGTAATCTGGCCCCATGCAATTCATTCCCTTTAACCCACACATTGGATTAGAATTCTACAAAAAAAAGATAAGTAATTTTTTTCCCGTCTATTAGATCAGATTTTATACAACCTACCACTGCAATATGAAGAATGGAAGATTCTTTGAGATGGGAATCACTTAAACAATCATCCTACCCCGAACAGGAAATAAAACTAAAGCTGTGCTGATTTAGTGCTTGTGCACAGGATGTTATTAGAAAGGATTACGATCAACACAAAACACATAGTTATGGTTAGGCAGCATATAAGGAAACATACACATTTTAGACGTAGTACTGTTTATTCAATAAGATTAACATGACCAGACTGGGAAACGGACCTGAATTTGCTTCTAGTGCATCAGAACTCTGTTTTGCTGGATGATCTGAATTTTCCGGCTGTAATTCTTTTCTGGAAGAAACAACAGATATGCAAAATCAAACCAACAGTAATTGCATTGTAATTTTACTTGCTATGCCTAAATGTCACTAATTTTCTCTGTCGCAATATATTATTGGGAACAATATTATTATTTTAATGTGCATGAAGTCATGAGTGTAAACAATGAACTCCAAAATGCGAATTGTAATTCTTGGGGAATGGTTTTATTTATTTAATAATAACTTTTATATCATGGTCATACAAACATGGCCTGATAGAGAATTTTCATGTGATCAGGGTGCTGGAAACAATGCTTTCTCATTTTCTGTTTACACACTTTAAATTTACGCAAAGAGACCTGTGGTCAATCCAAGTCAGTGAAAGTTCAAAGTTAATTTTATTTTTAAGGTACATATATGTCACCATTTACAAGCCTGAGATTCATTTTCTCGTGGATGAACTCAACAAATCTATAGAATAGTAACCATAACATAGATTTGGTTTACATGACACAATTATTAAAACTATACAGGCACTATACGACAATCCTACTGCCAGGATTAAAATCAATCCATATTTATCTAATAGTTTTACCCTGGAAAGGGGCACGAGACAGGGTTGTGCATGGCCACCAATACTCCTTGCATTATATCTGGAACCATTAGCTCAATACATCAGACAAAATTAAGATATCAGGGGAATTACTATTAAAGGGACAGAGCATAAATTGGCCTGTTACGCGGATGACATTTTGATCTATCTAGGGCAACCAACATACTCTTTACCTAAATTGATGCATCCTTTGAACAATATGGCCAATTATCAGGATTCAAGATCAACATAGATAAAACCCAACTACTTTAATATAACTATAGCTCACCAAGAGAAATTGAAAGTAGATATCCTTGGGCATGGCAAACAGAGTCCGTCAAATATTTGGGCATCATTATGCCAAAAGATTTGGCAAAATTATCAGAATGCAATTATCAGCCTATATATATATATAAAAATTAACGAAGATATAACAAGATGGAATCTAGTTCCTTTTCTTAGTCTCAGTTCAAGGATTGAATCCATTAAAATGAATATACTGCCCAGACTACTATATCTCTTTCAGACCCTACCAATAGAGATTAACCAAAATCAATTCAATGAATGAAACGAGATGCTAATTGCAAAGTTTTGAGACGAACCCTCGGCCTTTTACCTTGTCATATATATCTTGATAGCATCTTGACCAGCGAGCAATCGCAGTTTGGGATTGGTTAGCAACAGTAAGTAAAAGGAAGGCAGGGGCAAGCGCAGCGACCATCATCACGATAGCCAAGGTTGTGCATAGGGAGTTCAGGGAGTTGCTAAGTTAAAGGGCAGAACCTCCAGGGTTGTGGTCTCAGGGTGCTACCCATGCAATGTGGTAGTGAGGCCAGAACTAGGAAGATTATACAGTTTAACACTTGGCTAAGGAGTTGGTGTAGGAGGGAGTGCAGAAGATTTTGGAATCACTGGTCTTCCTTCCAGGGAAGGTGGGATGTGTACAGAAGGAATGGTTTGCACCTGAACTGAAGGAGGATTAATATCCTAGTGAGAAAGTTTGTTAATGCTGCACGGTGGGGTTCAAACTAGAGTTTTAGAAGGATGGGAAGCAGAGTGCCAGGACAGTTAGTGGAGAGGTTAGTGAGACCTCAGACAGAGTTAGGAATCAAAAGGTTGAGCATGGTGCGATTAGTGTCCTGAGCTGTATATCTTTCAATGCAGGAAGTATTCGTAGGAAAAGCGGATAATAGTGCTGAAGATGAGGTTGCTGGTTTGCAAACGGAGGCAATGTGTAGTGAGGAGAGGCTTGACAGGGCAAAAATGATGATTTGCAGTGTAGAAGGTGCACAAAATTGAAAAGGGTGAATACAGGACTGAAAGTGTTATATCTGAATGCTTCAGCTTACAGAATAAGGTAGATGAACTTGCAGCACAGTTGCAGATTGGCAGGTATGTTGTTGTAGGCATCACTGAAAGACGATTATAGCAGGGAACTTAATGTCTAAAGATACATATTTGTATCGAAAGGACAGGCAGGAAGGCAGAGGAGGCAGCGTTGCTCTGTTGGTAAAGAATGAAGTCAAATTATCAGAAAGAGGTGACAGGGTCAGAAGGTATTGAACCACTGTGGATAGGACTGAGGAACTGCAAGGATAGAAACACCCTGTTGGAAGTTGTATATAAACTCTCAAACAGTAGACAGAATGTGGCCAACAAATTACAACGGGAGATAGACAATGCATCCCAAAAGGGCAATGTTACAATGGTCATGGGGTATTTCAATACGCAGGTAGACTGGGAAAATCAGGTTAGAGCTGAATCCCAGGAGCAAGAATTTCTGAATGCCTTCAAGATGGCTTTTTTGAGCAGCTCATGGTTGAGCCAACTAGGGGATCAGCTATTCTAGATTGAGTCTTATGCAATGAACTGGAATTGATTAGAGAGCTTAGGGGATCCATATGATCAAACTCACCCCTAAAATTTGAGTAGGAGAAGCTAAAGTCAGTTGTATCACTATTACAGTGGAGTAAAAGGAACTACAGAAGCTTGAGAGGGGAGTTGGTTAGAATTGATTGGAAAAGAACATTGGCAGGGATGATGGCATAGCAGCTATGGCTGGAATTTCTGGAAGCAATTTGGAAGGCACACGATATATACATCCCAAAGAAGAAGTAGTTTCCTAAAGGAAAAATGACAAGAGAAGACGGCTAACAAGAGAAGTCAAAGCCAACATAAAAGTCAAAGAAAGGGCATATAATAGACCAAAAATTAGTGGGAAGTTAGAGGATTGTGAAGTTTTTAAAAACCAACAGAAGGCAACTAAAAAAGTAATTATGAAGATAAAGATGGAATATGAATGTAAGCTAGCATTTAATATTAAAGAGGATACCAGAAGTTTCCTTAGATGTATAACTTGTAAAAGAGAGGCAAGAGTGGATATTGGACTGCTGGAAAATGATGGTGGAAAGGTAGTAAGGGGGTCAATGAAATGGCAGATGAACTGAACAAGTATTTTGCATCAGTCTTCACTGTGGAAGACACTAGCAGTATGGTGGAAGTTCCAGGTGTCAGGAGTCATGAAGTGTGTGAAGATGCCATAATTAGAGAGCAGGATCTTGGGAAACTGAAAGGTCTGAAGGTAGATAAGTCACCTGTACCAGATGGTGTACATCCCAAAGTTCTGAAAGAGGTGGCTGAAGAGATTGTGGAGGCATTAGATCTTTCAAGAATCACTAGATTCTGGAATGGTTCCAGAAGACTTGAAAATTGCAAATGTCATTCCACTCTTTAAGAGGGGAGAGAGGCAGAAGAAAGGAACCTATAGGCCAGTTAGTCTGACCTCAGTGGTTGGGAAGATGTTAGAGTAGATTATCAAGTATGTGGTCTCACAGTACTTGGAGGCACATGATAAAATAGACTGTAGTCAGCATGGTTTCCTCAAGGGAAAATCTTGCCTGACAAATCTGTTGGAATCCTTTGAAGAAATAGCAAGCAGGATAGACAATTGGTTGATGAGTGTACTTGTATTTTCAGAAGGGCTTTGACAAGGTTGCACACATGAGCTATGAGCCCATGGTGTTACAGGAAGGATTCTAGCATGGATAAAGCAGTGGCTGACTGGCAGGTGGCAAAGAGCGGGAATAAGGGAAGCCTTTTCTGGCTGGCTGCCAGTGACTAGTGGTGTTCCACAGCGGTCTGTTTTGGGACCAGTTCTTTTTACATTATATATCAATGGTTTGGATGATGGAATTGATGGTTCTCTTGCAAATGTTGCAGACATTATGAAGATAGGTGGAGGAGCAGGTAGTTTTGAGGAAGTAGAGAGACTACAGAAGGAGTTAGACAGATTTGGAGAATGGGCAAAGAAATGGCAGACAGAATACAGTGTCAGGAAGTGTATGGTCATGGACTTTGTTAGAAGAAGTGGAAGGGTTTACAATTTCTAAATGGAGAGAAAATACAAAAAAACGAAGGTGCAAAGGAACTTGAGAGTCCTTGTGCAGGATTCCCTAAAGGTTAATTTTCAGGTTGAGTTGTGGTGAGGAAGGCAAATGCAATGTTAGAATTCATTTCAAGAGGGCTAGAATATCAAAAACAAGGATGTATTACGGGAGTATTATGAGTACTTGGGCACCTTATCATAGGAAAGAATGTGCTGAAACTGGAGAGGATTCAAAGGAGCTTCACGAAAATGATTCCAGGATTGAATAGCTTGTCATGAAGAGTATTTAATGGCTCTGGGGTTATATTCACTGGAATTCGGAAGATTGAGTGGTGACCTCATTGAAACCTATGATTGGTGCAAGGCCCTGATAAGAGTGAATGTGGAGATGATGTTTCCTGTGGTGGGGAGTCTAAGACCAGAGGACACAGCCTCAGAATAGAGGGGCATCCTTCTGAAATGGAGATGAAGAATTTCTTTACCCAGAGAGTAGTGAATCTGTGGAATTCTTTGCCACAGGCAGCTGTGGAGGCCAAGTCTTTATGTACATCTAAGGCAGAGGTTGATGTATTCTTGATTGGTCAGGGCATGAAGGGATACAGAGGGAGACAGGGAGAAGGCAGAAGATTGGGGCTGAGAGGAGAATTGGATCAGCCATGATGAAATGGCGGAGCAGACTTACACGATGGGCTCAAGACAGGTCCTCTGAAATAGTAGCACCTAGGAATTTAAAGTTGCTAACCCCCTCCACCTGTGATCCTCCATTGAGGACTGGCTCATGGACCTCTGGTTTTCCCCTCCAGAAGTCTATAATCAGTTCTTTGGCCTTGCTGACATTGAGTGACAGGTTGTTGTTATGACTCCACTCAGACAGTTTTCAATCTCCCTCCTAGATGCTGATTTATCACCACGGTTGATTCGGCCAACGACAGTGGTGTCAACAGCAAACTTGAACAGGGCACTGGAGCTGTGCTTAGCCACACAGTCTTAAGTATTGATGTTCTTCCTTGAAAGCTGTAGGTAAGTCACAAACTCGCAGACAGCTTTTAGTGTGTAATGGGTTAGTTTTTATGGAAACACCTGGTGATTTGGATTTACTAAAATGTTTCTGTACAGTAACCATTCTATGATTCTGACAGGTTGTTCCCAATGATGAGTCAGAGTGAGAGCCTTAGTTATCACCAACCTATACAAGTAACTTTGATGTAAGAAATGATTTTGATGACAATAGAAAGGTCAATACAAAATTACAGTAAGAAGAGTGAATAAAAGAGAAATAAAAATGTTAACTGAGTGGGAAAAGCAGGGCAGAGTAAGCATGGATAAAATATGATACTCATTTTGGTACAATTTTTAAGGGTTTTCAAAGGGATCCAAGAATACTTCCACACAACTTATTGCTCACTAGAGCTCGACCATCTATTAGAGACGAAAATGATGCATTTGCCTTTAAGGCTGATTTATACTTGTGTGTACTAGCTTACGCCGTAGCCTACTCCATTGTGAGCATTTATATTGTGCATTGGTGTGTCTGCGTCTCTCTGCAATTCACCGCCAAAACGCTAGTTGACGGTGGGGTTTCTATGCCACTGTGTTGAGTTTCTTCGTGTTAAAACTCAACATGAAGAAACTCAAACAATGGCGACTGAAACTGAAGGAGGGTGAATTTTCTGTATGTACAGTGTAATATCACTTAACAGAATCAAGAATTTTGAGTCAAAATCGATTTGTTGAAAAAAAATTGGCACGTCATGCATGCGCACACACCTGCCTGCACAAGGCTTCATGGTCATGGTAGTCTTTCTTGGGGTAAACAAGTTTAAAGTGAGCGTCTTTTTTCGTAAAAGCGAAAATCCTCTTTCGGTTAATGAAAACAGGTAGTAATGTAGGTCTTTCGTAAAAGCGAAATGTGTCCTCCATAATTTCGGAGGTCTGTAAATCTTTATGGAAAGCATTGCAGCCAGATTTCCTTCCCTGCCCTTCAGTCATCCAATGTTAAGCTACTGCAGTGTAGGAGGAAGTGCAATACTACCAAGCGGACCAATCACAGTTGATTCGGTCTGCGTTGCAGCAACGCGTAGTTACATTTTGGGAGAGGTGCGTGTTAGGCTACGGCATAGGGTTTGCGTAGAGAACAGCGTAGGGTTCATGGCTACGCTGTACCTACGGCGTACATTTGACGCACAAGTATAAATCAGCCTTTACTCTCACACTCTAGCCACTTTATAATAAAGAAGTTCTACTATACTTATTTGGACTTTTAAGAAATCATCCCTGATGATGTAGAGAGAGGGTGATGGGTTTATTAGACTAACATAGTGATGAACAGGTTATCCTTTTTAAGGAGAACCAGTAGATCTGGGTACATCACATCTACAGTTCAGAATAATGAAGACCTCATCAAACTACCTAAGATTATAAAGGGCTTGGTAGGGTAGAAGAAAGTTACTATCTCTGACAAGTCAGAATAAAGGTTTAGCTACTTGAAACCGAGACAAAAAGACAAATTCATTCAGAGGCTATGAATCTTTGTAATTCTTCATCCTAAAGAGAGATAAAGGAGATGAAGTGGTTTTTGAAAATCAATCTTGCTAGTATAAAAGTTGTGTATTTTATTACGGATGGTAAATCATACTGTATGTTATAAACTTGAGAAAGGCTGCAGAAGCTGGAAATCCAAAGCAACACACAAACTGCTGGAGGAACTCAGCAGATCAGGCAGCAGCCATGGAAATGAAGAAACAGTAGGTATTTCAGGTCGAGACCTTTCATCAGGACTGGAAAGGAACGGGGAAGATGCCAGAATAAAAAGGTGGGGGAAGGGGAAGGAGGCTAGGTGAGAGGTGATAGGTGAAGCCAGGTAGATGGGAAAGGTAAGGGGCTGGAGAAGAAGGAATCTGATAGGAGAGGAGAGTGGACCATAGGAGAAGGGGAAGGAGGAAGAGATCCAGGGGATAGTGATAGGCAGGTGAGAAGAGGTAAAAGATCGGAGTGAAGTGGGGGAGGGGTGGAAGTTTCTTTCACGCAAAGGAAAAATCGATCATCATGCCATCAGTTTGGAGACTACCTAGACAGAATATAAGGTGTTGCTCCTGCATCTTTAGTGTGGCCTCATCTTGGCACAAGAGTAGGCCATAGACCAACATATTGTATCAGGAATCAGAATTGAAATGACTGGCCACTAGGAAGTTCCACTTGGATGGAGCGGTTGTGCTCGACAAAGTGATCCCCACAATTTCTGATGGGTCTCACCAATGTAGTGGAGACTGCATCGGGAGCACCGGACGCAACAGACAACCCCAGCCAAATCGCAGGTGAAGTGTTGGCTCACCTGGAAGGACTGTTTGGTGCCCTGAATGGAAGAGGCGTTTGGGTAAGTGTAGCACTTGGGCCGCTTCCAGGGATAAGTGCCAGGAGGGAGATTAGTGGGGTGGGACGAATGGACAAGGCAATGGTGGAGGGAACGATCTAGGTGGAAAGTGGAGGCAGGGGGTGGATAAAAATATGTTTAGTGGTGGGATCCCCTTTTGAAGATCAAGGAAGTTGCAGAGGCTCATGGGTTGGTTGGTAGGGACCAGAGGAACTCTATCACTGTTAAGGTAGTGGGAAGATGGGGTGGGCATGAATGTTTGAGAAATGGAGTAGATAAAGTGAGGACAGCATCAATAGTGGAGGGAGGGAAACCCCATTCTTTGAAAGTGGAGGACATCTCATATATCCTGGAAAGGAAAGCCTCATTCTGGGAACATATGTTGTGGAGGCCAAGGAATCAGAACAGGAAATAGCATTTTTACAAGAGATATGGTGGGAAGAGGTATAGTCAAGATAACCATGGGAAACAGTAGACTTAGACAGTTTGTCTCCAGATATGGAGATAGAGAGATCAAGAAGGGGAAGGGAGTGTCAGAGATGCACCAAGTGAATTTAAGGACAGGGTGGAAGTTAGAGACGAAGTTGATGAAATTGACAAGCTCAGCATGGGTGCATGAAGCAGCATCAATTCAGTCATCAATGTAGTGGTGGAAGAGTTGGGGAGTGTTGCCGGGGCATGCTTTGAACATGAACTGTACTACATAGCCAACAAAAAGGCAGGCATAGCTGAGGCCCATACGGGTGCCCATGGCTACTCCTCGAGTTTGGAGAAAGCGGGAGGAGCCGAAGGAAAAGTTGTTGTGGGTGACGACCAGTTCTGTAAGGCAAGGGAGGGGGCTGGTGGAGGGAAATTGCTTGGTTCTTTTGTCAAGAAAGAAGTGGAAAGCTTTGAGGCCTTCTTGATGGGGGACAGAAGTCTACAGGGACTGAACATGCATGCTGAAAATAAGGCAGTCTGGGCCAGGGAATTGAAAGTTACTGAGGAGATCGAGGGCATGAGAGGTTGCAGATGTAGGTGCGAAGGAAGATAGAACGGAGTCGAAGTATGAAGACACGGGTTCAGTGGGGCAGAGACAAGAGGCCTCTCTGAATAGTCCAGTTTGTTGATCTTGGGTAGGAGTAGAAGCAAGCAGTGTGGGGTAAGGGAACTATAAGTTTAATGATAGTGGATGGGAGTTCTCCAGAGTCAAAGAAACTTAGAAAACCCACAGCACTATACAGGGCCTTTGGCCCACAAAGCTGTGTCGAACATGTCCTTATTTTAGAAATTACCTCGGGTTACACATAGCCCTCTATTTTTCTAAGCTCCATGTACCTATCCGGGAGTCTCTTAGAAGACCCTATCGTATCCGCCTCCGCCACTGTTGCCCACAGCCCATTCCATGCATTCACCACTCCCTGCGTAAAAAACTTACCCCTGACATCTCCTCTGTACCTACTTCCAAGCACCTTAAAACTGCCCTCTCGTGTTAGCCGTTTCAGCCCTGGGAAAAAGCCTCTGACTATCCACATGATCAGTACCTCTCATCATCTTATACACCTCTATCAGGTCACCTCTCATCATCTTATACACCTCTATCAGGTCACCTCTCATCTTCCGTCACTCCAAGGAGAAAAGGCCAAGTTCACTCAACCTATTCTCATAAGGCATGCTCCCCAATCCAGGCAACATCCTTGTAAATTTCCTCTGCATTCTTTCTATAGTTTCCACATCCTTCCTGTAGTGAGGTAACCAGAACTGAACAGAGTACTCCAACTGGGGTCCGACCAGGGTCCTACATAGTTGTAGCATTACCTCTCGGCTCTTAAACGCATTCCCACGATTGATGAAGGCCAATACACCATATGCCTTCTCAACCACAGAGTCAACCTGCGCAGCAGCTTTGAGTGTACTATGGACTCGGACCCCAAGTTCCCTCAAATCCTCCACACTACCAAAAGTCTTACCATTAGTACTATATTCTGCCATTATATTTGACCTACCAAAATGAACCACCTCACACTTAACTGGGTTGAACTCCACCTGCCACTTCTCAGCCCAGTTTTGCATCCTATCAATGTCCCGCTGTAACCTCTGACAGCCCTCCCACACTATCCACAACACCTCCAACTTTTGTGTAATCAGCAAATTACCAAACCACCCCTCCACTTCCTCAACCAGGTCATTTATAAAAATCACGTAGAGAAGGGGTCCCAGAACAGCCCTGAGGCACACCACCGGTCATCGACCTCCATGCAGAATATGACCTGTCTACAACCACTCTTTGCCTTCTGTGGGCAAGCCATTCTGGATCCACAAAGCAATGTCCCCTTGGATCCCATGCCTCCTTACTTTCTCAATAAGCCTTGCATGGGGTACCTTATCAAATGCCTTGCTGAAATCCATATACACTACATCTACTGCTCTACTTTCATCAATGTGTTTAGTCACATCTTCAAAAAATTATTCAATCAGGCTTATAAGGCACGACCTGCCTTTGACAAAGCCATGCTGACTATTCCTAATCATATTATGCCTCTCCAAATGTTCATAAATCCTGCCTCTCAGGATCTTCCCCATCAACTTACCAACCACTGAAGTAAGACTCATTGGCCTATAATTTCCTGGGCTATGTCTACTCCCTTTCTTGAATAAGGGAACAATATCTGCAGCCCTCCAATCCTCTGGAACCTCTCCCGTCCCCATTGATAATGCAAAGATCATTGCCAGAGGCTCAGCAATATCCTCCCTTGCCTCCCATAGTAATCTGGGGTACATTTCATCCGGTCCCGAAAACTTATCCAACTTGATGCTTTCCAAAGCTCCGCCACATCCTTATTCTTTATGTCTATAAGCTCAGGCTTTTCAATCTTCTGTAATTCATCTCTACAACTGCCAAGATTCTTTTCCGTAGTGAATACTGAAGCAAAGTATTCATTAAGTATCTCCGCTAACGCCTCCGGTTCCATACACACTTTTCCACTGCCATGCTTGATTGGTCCTATTCTCTCATGTCTTATCCTCTTGCTCTTCACATACTTGTAGAATGCCTTGGGGCTTTCCTTAACCCTGCTTGCCAAGGCCTTCTCATGGCCCCTTCTGGCTTTCCTAATTTCATTCTTAAGCTCCTTCTTGCTAGCCTTAGAATCTTCTAGATCTCTATCATTACCTAGTTTTTTGAACCTTTCATAAACTTTTTGTTTCTTCTTGACTCGATTTTGAACAGCCTTTGTACACCACGGTTCCTGTACCCTACCATCCTTTCCCTGTCTCATTGGAACGTACCTATGCAGAATGCCACACAAATATCCCCTGAACATTTGCCACATTTCTGCTGTACATTTCCCTGAGAACATGTTCCCAATTTATGCTTCTGAGTTCCTGCCTGATAGCTTCATATTTCCCCTAACTGCAATTAAACGCTTTCCTGACTTGTCTGTTCCTATTCCTCTCCAATGCTATGGTAAAGGAGATAGAATTGTGATCACTATCTCTGAAATGCTCTCCCACTGAGAGACCTGACACCTGACCAGGTTCATTTCCCAATGCCAAGCTTCTCCTCTTGTTGGCTTATCTACATATTGTGTCAGGAAACCTTCCTGAACACACCTAGCAAACTCTACCCCATCTAAACCCCTTGCTCTAGGGAGATGCCAATCAATATTTGGGAAATTAAAATCTCCCACCATGACAGCCCTGTTATTATTACACCTTTCCAGAATCTGTCGCCCTATCTGCTCCTTGATGTCCATTACTATTGGGTGGCCTATTTAAAAACACCCACAGAGATGCAGTAGACAATCCCTCCATGACGTCCTCCTTTTCTGCAGCCATGACACTATCTCTGATCAGCAATGCCTCGCCCCCACCTCTTTTGCCTTCCTCCCTGTCCTTTCTGAAACACCTAAAGCCTGGCACTCTGAGTAACCATTCCTGCCCCTGAGCCATCCAAGTCTCTATAATGGTCACAACATCATAGTTCCAAGTACTGATCCACGCTCTAAGCTCATCCGCTTTGTTCATGATGCTTCTTGCATTAAAATAGACACATCTCAAACCATCAGTCTGAGTGCGTTCCTTCTCTGTCACCTGCCTATCCTCCCTCTTGCACTGTCTCCAAGCTTTCTCTATTTGTGAGCCAACAGTCCTTTCTTCCATCTCTTGCTGGCGATGGTGCTGGAGGCAGTTGGAGACCGATGGTCCAGAGAGGGGTCCTCTTCAATGGGTAAATATGAGGAAGTGTCTCAGAATTGCTTTCTCATACTGAAAGCTGCAGCAGTACAAGTTTATGGTTTGCTAACCTCTCAAAGTATACTTGTCTCCGTCTTCGGAGTTCCTCCACTGTGGGAGTTTCAGTTACAATAGTTCTTGAAGTATCTGTAGTTTCATTTTGGGATGTGGCCACTTCTGAGTTTTCTGCTCCTTGTACAAATCCTAAAATAAAATGAATATTATATTGTTAAAACATATCCAGCATGTTTACAATTATATTCATCAATCAATAAAGTGGATTTCCCCCCTCCCCCTCTATTTCCTTCTACTGTTTTTATTTTGTATGTTTTCATCTTCCTTTGTAAAATTCCCACCTGCAGAGTGTGTCAATTATATGTGCTGATAGATGTGATGAGCAGATCTAAACAGTCTTTCCTTGCGCTGCATCGAACAAGGAAGGCAAAATTCAAGGGAAACTATGCTGGAAAATTTGTTGAAGAGCTGCTGCAATCCAAATTGCTAGCATTACAGTCCACAGCTAATGACTCATACTCATGCACCTGCTGAGCAGCACGTATTGCAGTGGTTGCATGGGACTGCTACTTTATTGCAGATTGTCCTTGACATGATGTGTCATAATGCATATTCTTCCTTCCTGAAAACATTGACTGAACTGAATTATCATGTAGCAAGTGGCAAACATGATCAAACCAGCACTGTCAATTGCAGTTCTGTATCCAAAATGTGAACTTCTACAAAGGGTGACCAGGTTTGCAACCTGACTGCTCTTTCACTTTCCCATTCGGAGGACCATAACATCAGCCCCAGCTCAGATCACAGGTAAGTAAATGAGGAACTGAAACTAGTTTCTTCTTGGTCTGTGAAGTAGCACAAAGTACAATCAGGAAATTCCAAAATATACTCTAATAATTTACTGAAATTTACAAGTGTGAAGTAAATACCATAGAATCCATACTGAACAATCTCCATGAAGGGTTAATCCCCCAAAAAATGCAGGTACTTTCAAAATCACACAAAGTACTGGAGGAACTCAGCAAGTTGGGCAGCATTGAGGGGAATACAGTCGATGGGTAGGGCTGAGACCCTTCATCAAGACAGGTTAAGTGACTTTGTTTCATATTTCTGCAGACATTCTATCACTTCGTAGACACAGGAGTCTGCATATGACAGAATCTAGAGTATTAAAATAAACTGTGTGAATTCAGGATATTGCTTGACTTGCTGAGTTCGTCGAGTAGTGCAGCTAGTTACTTTGTCATGACAACAGAGCAGACAATCTTGATGTATTCCAGTAATTATAGAAAAACAATTGTGCGTGATGAAATTGTGGACGATTCAAATACATCCCCTTTTTAAAACCAGAGATTGAAAAGTAGTTGAATACCCACAATAACGTGGAAAAAGACCAGGTAGTCTATTTGTAATGTAACCTAGGATCACTATCCTCTCCCTCTGTGGACTGCTGCTCACATTGTCACACAAACAAGATCATTAAATACTGTTACTTATCAGTCCAATTAAAATTAGTTCATTCAATCTATTCCTGAATTATAAACCTCAGTCACACTTTACACCTTTTGTTTACAGGAACTGAAATAGGCGATGCCACTGAAGGACAAAAACAGTTTGAGAATAATCATGTCTCGGCCTGAAACATCGACTGTTTACTCTCTTCCATAGATGCTGCCTGGCCTACTGAGAAGCTCCAGTATTTTGTGTGTGTTACCGAGAATAATCGTACTGTGCTTGTCAAGTTTCATCGAATAATAAACAGAATTCCGAGTGTAAATTCATAACCAGCATATCCACAATGGCAAACTCTGCTTAAGAAAAAAATCTTAATTCTGGGATGTAGAAAGCGGTGGTAGAATTAAATCGTAAACTCATCCAGAATAAAAAAAATTGCACTGAAGCTCCACATCTTTTTAAAACCCATAAGATGCTTTGTTGCTCATTCTTTTGGCCAGAGACCTTGCTTGACACATCACAGCAAAGCTGAGTAATGAGCAAACAAATAATTTACAAGACTAATACCACATGGACAGGAGAACACTACTCTAGCCTGAGCTTTCCTTTGTGACTTTCTTTGCTGCAGTAAATGGGCTGTGGTGACACAGTAATTTGATTGGTTAGGTAAATCCATTTGAAAGATGAATTGGAAAGCAAAGTAGTTCCTGTAGGTTTGCAACTCGAGTAAGTATATTGAGATCTGAAGCTCTAGCATTTGTGCATAGGCACAAAAGACGGTAATGAACTATGCAAATTATGGACGTACATTACAATTTTCACTGTTGGATATTGTAACTAGCCTTAATATATGAAAATAAAAAATGGAGGTAAATTTGTTTTTTTTAGGCTATCATTACTGAGGTTCTCAAGTGGAAAAGTAAATGTATCCATCAAGTTAAAGCCTGAGTTTGTATCAAATTTGTTCATGTCAGGAAGTGAAAGAAGGCACTCGTGGTGAAAAAAACCAGGTGACACAGGCCAATGCAAAACAGACGACATTTGAGGGACATCAATTACTGTCACTGTAAAACAGAAAATGTGAAGGAATTGCTTCTGAGCACTCATTAAAGGATACAGGAAGAACTTTTTTTGTTGTACAACATTTAGAAAAATGTTGATTCCTTCTAAGGTGGTGGGGGAAGGGCATTATATGCCATCAAAAAAGGAACAAACATGTCAGTTTCTGTCATTTTGAAACAACTTTCTGCTTCTTTTTGTGTTTAATGTGGTGAAACTCAGAGGGTTGCGAGAGTGTGGAATGAGCTTCCAGTGGAAGTGGTAGATGTGGGTTTGATTTCAACATTTACAAGACCGTTGGATAAGCATATCTACGGGAGGGGTATGGAGGGCTTTGGTCCAAGTGCAAGTCAATGGGACTAGACAGAATAATAGTTCAGCACAGACTAGATGGGCCAGGGGCCCTTTTTCTGAGCTGTAGTGCTCTATGAGTCTACATTGCAACTACTTGGTAATATATTTGGTTTTCCCAATGAGTTCAGCATATCTTCAGTTTAATAATGAAAATTCAACATAATTTTTGGTGCCCATGTATTTTATCTCCAGCTTTAAAAAAAAATGCCATAATCTTTGTATAAATGGCTTTACCAACTTTACTTAAGATACATTCTGCAGATCAAGTACACATTCAAATACTGCCCTCGTTCTTCTTACCATGTCAGTTAGACACTTCTGTCTCTGTGTACTGAGCAATATACTGTTCACCATGCTCAGCACCAATATTTCTTATTATACATTTTCTATTCTTTAGCTTTTGCTTACAGTAATTCTCCATCCCACTTTGACTTATCTGTCTGTAACCCAACTTAAGCATGTTCTACTGGGGCACATTGCATCCTTTGGGACTCAGTCCTTCAGATCAGACTGACCAATCCATCTGTAACATTGGTTCAGTTTTCCTCGCCATTAGCCCAATGTGAACAACCAAGAACGTTAACATAGAAACATGGAAAACCTACAGCACAATACAGGCCCATTGGCTCACAAAGCTGTGCCCAAAATGTCCCTACCTTAGAACTACCTAGGCTTTACCCACAGCCCTCTATTTTTCTAAGCTCCATGTAGCCATCCAGGAGTCTCTTAAAAGACCCTATCATTTCCGCCTTCACCACTGCCGCCAGCAGCCCATTCCACGCACTCACCACTCTCTGAGTAAAAAAACTTACCCCTGACATCTCCTCTGTACCTACTTCCAAGCACCTTGAACCTATGCCCCCTTGTGCTAGCCATTTCAGCCCTGGGTAAAAGCCTCTGACTATCCGCATGCTCAATGCCTCTCATTATCTTGTACACCTCTATCAGGTCACCCCTCATCCTCATTCGCTCCAAGGAGAAAAGGCCGAGTTCACTCAACCTATAAGGCATGCACCCCAATGCTCAGCACTTTGCAATTCTTGTTCCTGTGTGGTCTCACTTTTTAAACTTCCCTCTTTTCATAGCTTTCATATTCAATCTCTGACTTCTTTCCATTAATCAGCCCAGTTTGTATATCTGTACAACCCATTACTCAATTTACCAGGGAGATTCCCTTTGTGTATCCATCCTTCTGTAATCTCTCTCCAATTTAAAACCACACTTTTTTTCTTTCTTTCCTAGTTCTGAGGAAGAGTCTTTGATCTAAAATATGAACTCTGTTTTCCTTTTCACACAAGTGGAATATTTTTGGCATTTTTTTGTTTTAAGTATCCTTTGTCTAGTTACTGAGCTTTTGCTTATTCTCTTCAAAAATATCCACTTCTTTGGAATTGAGATCACGTAATATTTGAAAATGTAGAATTTTCACTTAAAGTGCTCTAAAATCCAGATGATTATGATCCACAAACATTGTTATGTAGTGTCAGTAGGTGTCACTGAAGCGTCTAGCGTTGACTGCACTGTGATAAAATTTTATTATCTTGAATATTAGTAAATCAAGTTGTTACTTACATTTTAGGTTTGCTGAACACGAGGATTAGTGTTATAGGAGATTTGCATCATTACCTTTGATGGTTTCCTTTTGTTTCCTATTGTTTGATTAAAATGTTAATATCATTCACAACTATTGCCAAAACTTTAAATGCTTTGCAGCAAAGTGACACTGTGAAACTGTTCCTTTTCAATAGCAAAGCATGAAATGGCCAAGTAATTACATATTTATTAACAAGACCTTAAAGTACTCAACATGTACACATTTTTGTTTGATAATCCAATAGTGCTGGATTTGCAATTTTCAGTCCCGTGATTAGGTTAGGGTTAAATAGGTGGGTTGCTGGGCGGGTGGCTCAAAGGGATGAAAGGGCCTGTTCCTGCTTATATCTCAATAAACAATAAAAAAATACAGTACCCTTTACACTTAATTAAAACATACAGTTGGCCCTCCTTATCCGCGAGGGATTGGTTCTGAGACCCCCCGCAGATACCAAAAAATGCGGATGCTCAAATCCCTTATTTAACCTGTCTCAGTGCGGGTGGACTTTAGGACCCAGGGCAGCACAGGACCCACCGCCCTCAGTGTTTCTGTTCTGTTGATTTATAATACCTAATACAAGGTAAATGCTATGTAAATAGTTGTTATACTGTATTGTTTAGGGAATAATGACAAGAAAAAAAGTCTGTACATGTTCAGTACAGACGCAACCATCGTAGCTCTTCTGGGGACGCTGATGCCGCCTCGACATCAGCTGATCCCGATTCTCCCGTGATCTTTAAGTTCTTGAGGCTGTAGTGCTTTACATAGCCAGCCAGCCATCCCTAGCATTAACACTTCCACGAGTTTCAGCTTCTTTCTGTTTTATTGTACGAATGCTCGATTCATTCTTACCGACCTTACGGCCCACTTCGGAATGCGACATGCCATTTTTCAAAAGATCTAATATTTCTAATTTCTCGGCGAGAGAGAGCACTTTACTCTTAGCCTTTGAGGAATTGCTTTGACCACGTAATTGCTTTTTAGGAGCCATGTTTTCACAGAACAAAGTAGCGAACGAACGAGACGCGAGGCGAACAATGCTCGAACAACGAGTGCTGGAGAGAGAACTTCCGGGTTTTCCCAATTTGCGGTAGGTTGAATTTGCACATGCGGAACTCGCAGATAAGGAGGGCCGACTGTATTTACAATCCACAACTGTTGGAGCACGTTTGGCTGTGTGCTACTGCTTATGCTGTAATTATGCATAAGGAGGCAACCACCTTTTTTACACCAGTGTACCTTCAAATATTCCAGTATCTTATTGAACACATCAATGCTAATCTATTACTTTTCTTAACAAGTGAGGGAAATTAATGACTTACCTTTCAATATTAGCAAAACACAGAAAATTTATTTTAACTATCTTAATTTTCATTATTTTTAAACCTCACCTATTGCACAATAATGCTTTAAGCTTAAGTACAGATTTTAAGCTGCAATTGGACTATAAGTAAAGCTTTTAAATAAATTATCATCCAATTGAGGCTGCTCCGTATAACATTTCACAAACCAAAACTGTAGTCCAAAATCAGAATTGTTCAAAAATAATGAATTTTTTAATCAAAATTATAAATACACTTTAAAAATGTAATTCATTTAAACCATATGTACACACAAAGGAGATGCCTACTGTGTAATCCATCTTGGACTAGAACAATATTTCCTTTTTAAACCTGGTAACTTAAAACGCAAACGTAATTCAATACATTTTATCTCCTATACTCAGTAACAGTAAACCATAATATGAATTGAACTTCCTTTCAGCACCGGATCACTTATTTGCTTTTCAGTCTGAAAACAGCTTGTCTGTTTCTGTCAACACATCCCATTCTCTGTACTTTAGCTATCGGACTTAATGAATTTATAAACATCTCCAGTGTGTTACATTCTATTTTTGCTTTCCCCCTGAACTACCTTGATGTACTAACAGTATATAGTAAAAATATTGGTATGGCTGGCATATAAAACAAATTATTTCACTGTATTTCAGCACATGAGGCAATGATAAACCAATTGTATAGCAACTCCTCTGTTCTCTGTGATAAACAACAGGCAAACAACAGGGCCAGACACCTGATAAAAACTCATCAGGAAATGTCACTAACAATATTCCCTGGATTCCACTTATAAAATGGATTTATTTGCAACCTATAAGAGGGATTGGGAAGGATTTTGCAAAAGTAATACTACCAGCTGCTGCACAATTTCTTTTGTAAGGAAACAATTCAATATCCAACCAATCAAATAACGTCAGCTAACATGGTCCAGTTCTTGCTTGCTTCTTCCATCACTGTATTTCAAACTATCACTTGATCTGAGAAAAAAAAACACAAGCACATCCTCGTATCTTGCTTCCCAAAGCGCCCCCCCACCGCCTACAGCAACTGCTTGTCTTTTTCTTCCTTCCTTCCTTTCCAATGGAATAAATCTAAATCTGATTTATTACCACTGACATATGACATGAAATTTCTTGTTTTGTGGCAGCAGTACAGGACATAAATAAATTGTGCAAAAGAGAAATAAGAGGGTAGTGCTTATGGATCATTCAAAATCTTGCACCTCCTCCCTGGTGGTTTTAATGAGAAGGCATGTCCTGGATAGAGGGTCCTTAATAATGGATGCTGCATTCTCGAGGCACCAACTTTTGAAGATGTTCTCAATGGTGAGATGGGTTGTGTCCATGGTGGAGCTGGCTGTGTCTACAACCCCCTGCAGCTTCTTTGGATCCTGTGCATTGGGACCACTATACCAGGTGATGATCAAATCAAGTCACTTTTTATTGCCATTTCAACCATAACTGCTGGTACAGTACACAGTAAAAATGAGACAATGTTTTTCAGGACCATGGTGCTACATGAAACAATACAAAAACTACAATCAACTACGTAAAACAACACAAAACTAGACTATAGACCTACACAGGACTGCATAAAGTGCACAAAACAGTGCAGGCATTACAATAAATAATAAACAAGACAATAGGCACAGTAGAGGGCAGTAGGTTGGTGTCAAGCCAGGCTCTGGGTATTGAGGAGTCTGATGACTTGGGGGAAGAAACTGTTACATAGTCTGGTTGTGAGAGCCTGAATACTTCAGTGCCTTTTGCCAGATGGCAGGAGGGAGAAGAGTTTGTATGAGGGGCGCGTGGGGTCCTTCATAATGCTGTTTGCTTTACGGATGCAGCGTGTGGTGTAGACGTCTGTAATGGCGGGAAGGGAGACCCCGATGATCTTCTCAGCTGACCTTGCTATCCGCTGCAGGGTCTTGCGATCCGAGATGGTGCAATTTCCGAACCAGGCAGTGATGCAGCTGCTCAGGATGCTCTCAATACAACCTCTGTAGAATGTGGTGAGGATGGGGGGTGGGAGATGGACTTTTCTCAGCCTTCACGGAAAGTAGAGACACTGCTGGGCCGCCTTTGCTATGGAGCTGGTGTTGAGGGACCAGGTGAGATTCTCCGCCAGGTGAACACCAAGAAATTTGGTGCTGTTAACGATCCCCACGGAGGAGTCGTTGATGTTCAGTGGAGAGTGGTCGTTCCGTGCCCTCCTGAAGTCAACAACCATCTCTTTTGTTTTGAACCAGTGCGAAGGCTCTTCACAGTACATCTGTAGAAATTTGCTGGAGACTTTGGTAACATATCAAATCGCCTCAAATACCCAATGAAGTATAGCCATTGGGGTGCTTCTTCGTGATTGCATCAAAAGTTGGGCCCAGGGTAAATCATCATGTTCATAGCCAGGAACTTGAAGCTGCTCACCCCTTCTACCACTAACCCCATAATGAGATAAAACTTCAGTAATAAATGAAGACTGCAGATTAAAGGTGACAACTGTAAAATAAAAATTAACCCTAGGTACATATATTTCCCCCTCCCCCCAATCCATTTAATTTGATTTCTATTTCTTCAAATCACTATATTTCTGGAATTCATCAATCTGAATCTTCATAATTTCCAATGATCCACCCCAAACACAACCTTTTGTACTTCTGCTAACTCCCACCAAATTCCAATCATTCATCATCCCTGTATTTGCTGGCCTATATTGGTCATGCAATGCTTTGACTTTAAAATTCTCATCCTTGTTTATAAATTCTTTCATAGTTTTGCTCTTCCCTATCTCTGTGATCGACTTAACCTCCAATCTTCCTTGATATCTGTTCATCTCCCATTCTGACCTCTTATTTGTGCCCATATTTAATTTATTCACTATCAAGTCAAGTTCAAACTTAATTGTCATTCAAGAGCACACATGCATGCAGCTAAATTAAAGAACATTCCCCCAGGGCCAAGGTGCAAAACAGTACATACAGTCACAAAATAATATCAGCACAAGTCCCTGAGTGGCATGGCTGGAAAATTGATGGTACATGGGATGTTGCCCTGGAGCTATGTTCCTGCAAGAACAAGAATGCAGCATTTCCTCATCTCCTGCAGCTGAGAACAGTCCGGCTTGTCTTTCAGGGAGCGAACACTAGAGAGCCTACAACTCAGCATGGATTCCAGCATGCCTAACGCACCTCTATTCACTTCCACAACACCTCCAGCACCTTCTCCATGGGTAGCTGTAACAGTTATCACCAAGGCACGAGGTCCTGGTCCTCGGGCAAAGATTCCTGAATGCTTGTCATGCCTCTGCACACTCCTACACTGCCACCAGCGTCTACTCCAGCAGGTGACAGTAACTGGTGACGCTGCGAGAGGAGGGCCTGGTCCTTGGGCATGAATTCCATTGCCTCTGTTCGCTCTCACAACTCCTCCCCTTGGTGGCTATAACAGGCAACACCGTGGCGTGAGTGCCTGGTACATGCAGCATCTGAGGCTACACAGCTCCCTGGCCGCCATTCTCGCCAATGAACCAGACCTACGGTATTTGTATTACCAATGTCCACCAGGGTCTTGTGATCACAAGAAAAATATTTAAGACAAACATTCGCACCTTTTGTTGGACTCAAAGTTCCAAAGCCCTTGGTTCTAAAATTTCATCCCCAAAATTTCTCCTCATCTTTTCCTTAAAACTTGTTCTTGCAAAGCACCTTGGGACGCAAAATAAATGGAAGGTGTTTTTGTTGTTAATTCAGAATTCCTCTCCTTGTTTAAAATGTCAGCTCTATCTTTTCTATTCAGCATTATTCATCAAGAGGAATAAAAGCTTTCTGTAACTATCAAAATTATTAATTATTTTAAATACCATAATAGGATTTCTACTCAATTTTTACACTTCAAAGAAATACAAATCAAGTCTGTGTACTTTATTCTTCGTTGAAGTGGATACTGTAACTGCATATCTTGCCCATACTTAACTCTATCTGCCTTTATCTTTTTCCAGTTCTTTAACTGGGCCAGATTCTTTCAATAATACTTCAACTAACTTTCTGTTCCTTTCCACACAATAAAATGTACCTCCAAATCAGTCACACCTATAATTATTCAGTCTTTTATCTGAATCACCAACATGATGATGAAAATAGGGAGCTCTGGAACAATTCCATGAGTGGCACACTTTCCCATCCTGCCCTGTCTCATTTTCGCTAATCACCAATTCAATGCGCTCTTACAAATTTGTTAATAATCTTATCAAACCTGCTGGACAAGGAAATCTTGTAATTACATATTGGTTCTCCTAACTTCAGGACATCCAAAAATATTTTTATGACTTAGTTCTGAGGGGTAATCAACTGCAATTAAGAAATAAATGGTTCACATATCAAGCAATGCAATAAGTAGCAATTTATCTGGGATAAATATAAGGGGTGATTGATAAGTTCATGGCCTAAGGTAGAAGGAGTCAATTTTAGAAAACCTAGCACATTTATTTTTCAATGTAGTTCCCTCCTACATTTACACACTTAGTCCAGTGGTCGTGGAGCATACGAGTCCCTTCTTTGTAGAGGTCCGCGTCTTGGACCTCCAGAAGTGATCCACAGCGGGTGATTGATAAGTTTGTGGCCTAAGGTAGAAGGAGATGAGTTAATACAGTTCTCATTACATGCACGTGCAGTTCAACTCTTTGAGTGAAAATGCAGGAAGTTTGAAGTTAATAACATCTCCTTCCACCTTAGGCCACGAACATAATAAAAGAAAAACTACAAATTACAATAAGAAATACAGTAGATATAAAAATTAAATTAAATTAGTGCAAAAAGAGAGCAAAAAATAGTGAGATACGTGGGTTTATTGTCCATTCAGAAATCTAATGGCGGAGGGGAAGGAACTGTTTCTAAAGCGTTAAGTGTGTGTCTCCAGGCTCCCTGATGGTAGCAATGAGAAGAGGGCACGTCATGGGTGATGTGGGTCCTTAATGATGGATGCCACCTTTTTGAGACATTGCCTTCTGAAGATGTTCTCAATGCTGGGGAGGTTAGTGCCCATGATGGAAACTTGCTGAGTTTGCAACTTTCTGCAGCCTTTCCCAATCCTATGCAGTGGCCCCTTCAGAACAGATGCAACAGCTGTAGAAATCTCCGAGTCTTTGGTGACATACCAAGTCTCCCCAAACTGACAATGAAGTGTAGCCACTGTCGTGCTTTCATTGTAACTGCATCAATGGGCTCTGGTGTTGACACCCAGGAACTTGAGTCTGCTAACCCTTACCATGCTGATCCCTCAATGAAGACTGTTGTGTATTCCCTTGACTTCCCTTTCCTGAAGCCTACAATTATATATCTGGTGGGTTGAGAGAGACCGAGGCCCAACGTGAACATGATGCCCCTCCCCGCTCCATGTTCATCCATTGACCAGTCACCCTCAATGCATGCTCTCGTTTTGTTCGCTAATCTCTTGTACGACACCTTACTGAGGCCCTTGGGGTCAAACACAACAAGCAAACTGAGTTCCCCTTTTCCATTCTATCAGCTGCAATTATGAAGCATGTAACAGACTTGTCAGATCTGAAATCACTTTGACAGGAGCTACTGGCTGCGTAAAGTCCTGTTCTCTTGTTGTTGTTGCAACACCATTCAACCAGCAGATCTATCTCACTCCTGTACCTGCCTCATCACTGACTGAGCTGTACCTACACATACAGTCATGGGTAGAGATAGAGCAGAGCAATGGGCTAAGGACACATCCTTATTGCACCTGTATTGATTGTCAGTGAAGAGTAGATGTTATTTCTGATCTGCAGAGACTGTGGTCTCCTGGTGAGGAAGTCAAGGATCCAATTACAGAGGACGATATAGAGGCCCAGGATTTAGAGGTCATTAATTAGTTCTGAAGGTATGATGGTATGGACTGTAATCAATAAACAGCAGCCTGATGTAGGTATTACTATTGTCCATTTCATCCAAGGCTGAATGGAGAGCTAGTGAGATTGCGTCAGCTGTAGACCTATTGTGGCAATAGGCAATTTGCAACAGGTCCAGGTCCTTGATTAGGGCAGAAGTTAATTCTGGCCATGACTAACCTCTCAAAGCACTTCATCACAGTAGATGTGAGTACCATTGGGCGATAGTTGTTGATGCAGCTCACCCTGCTCTTCTTGGGTATTGGTATGACTGTTGCCCTTTTGAAGCAGGTGGGAACCTCCGACTGCAGCAGTGAGAGACTGAAGATGTCCAGCCGGTTGGTTGGCACAGGTTTTCAGAGCCATACCAGGTAGACCATCAGGGCCTAATGCCCTTACAAAGGTTCACCCTCTTGAAAGATGCTCTGATATCAGCTTCTGTGACAGAGATTACAGCTTCACCAGATGCTGCAGGGATTTGCACAGGGGTAGTTTTATTCTCCCTTTCAAAGTGTGCATAAAAGACATTTAGCTCATCTGGGGGTGAAACATCACAGCCATTCATGATGTTAGGTTTCACCTTGTACGATGTAACGCCCTGCAAACCCGGCCAGAGCTGATGTGCATCCATTTTGTCTCCAACTTCATTCGGAATTGTTTTATCACTTTTAAAATAGCCTTCTGTCAGTCGTACCTAGCCTTCTTGTATGGTTCTGGATCATTGGTCTTGAATGTACTTAGCAGACAACAAATCTCCTTGTTCATCCACGGCTTTTGGTTTGGGAATGTCCAGTCTGTTCTCGAAGGCACACACACATCTACACAGGTCTTGATGAAATTGGTGACAATTGTGGCGTATTAATTCAGAACTGAAGACGAGTCCCTGAATATTGTCTAATCCACCAACTCAAAGCAGTCCTTCAAGTGCTCCTCTGCCTCCTTGACACAATAGTGTGTGTTTAACTGCATAAGTTGCATCTTTCAATTGAAATGTTAATTCTTATAAAAAGGCAGCTTACAAGACTGGTCAAATTTAAGGATCAAAAATCTTAAAAATTAAAATGAAGATGATTTTGTAATTTACTTCGGGGAATAGATGAAAAAATTGCTGCCATTGTCTTTTAGTTAGGGCGAGAGACTTTACTAGGCGCTCAACAATATGGCAGAGATTCAAAAGAGATAGGTGATGAGTAGGTCAAAAACTGGAGGGGGAAATTGCAATCATTACTTTTTACGGCATTACTTTTATGTTATAATTACTTTTGCTTTTTTGAGGTGTTTTTAGTGAAAATTACGTTTTGTTTTAATTAGTTACAAGTTGAATACAAGCAAATTAAATATTTTAAATTAATTCCAAATATTACTTTTCAGTTGAGAAGAGCCTCCAGCCCAGCTTTACAGTCAATCAGAGCACTTCGAGGGAGGGCCATCAAGGCCAGCCACCTTTGGATTTTGGAATGTAGATATTGGTTTCTTACATCAAGACAATTCCTATACAAATCATGAATATTTCAACAAATTCAGCTCCCATTCTTTTGAATTCTAGAGAGAATATACCCAGTCTGCTTAAACTCTCCTCATCACTCTAGGAATTACTCCGGTAAACGGGTACAGTATATCTCACCTTAGATAGGAAGCACCTGCTGTAAGAAATACTCTAGGTCCTCACTGAAGCCCTAAATAACTGCAACTCAGTAGGATTTAAAAGGGAACTGCATATTTGTAAATCATAAGGAAAATGTGAACATTTTCAAGAGGCCTAAGTATGGTCAGTGGCTGGATTTTTGTAGTGCATTTTTCTACAATTCTAATCCCAACAAATTGTCAATCTATGGTGTGGCACCCTTTGACAATTTAATTTTGTTATATGGATTGTTAATTATAGAAGCATTTCAGAAAAGCAATTTCACTCCTTTGTTACCAACCAGCAATTAGCTAGATATATAACTCTATTACAGAGGAATAGATTTGTTCCTAAGGCAATCATTTTCATGTGCACAATTAGTTTAAAGGGGTTGGTTTCACTGAGTACCCAGAAAAAAATCTCCTTATATAAACATAATTTTTCAACAATGTGAACACTTTATTCTACATTTTTTAAAACAGTATATGCAGTTTTTTTTTGTAAACTACAAACATAAAAACATGGTTGTCATGTTTTATTTGTGAATCAGTTCTAGAACTTCAGTAATGAAACTGCTCCCTATTGAGACTCTATGTACATACGGTATAGAGAACGGCTTTGCTCTGTTTCCAGCCACGCAGGGACGTGAAGTCTATCACCTTCTTTTGTACATTTCTGTTTCAGAGGACAAAAGCTATTTTAATTTTCTACCTATTCAAGTATCAACTGTAGAATATCAGCAATCTAAATTTATTCTCATTAAAAATTGAAAAAAAAGGGCTTATGGTGATTCATCATATTTTTCATTCCTTTCAAAGAAATTACAACCAACAATCAAAAACCTGTACAAGCATGATGCCACAGACAAAAAAAAAACAGAACCTGCAGGCTCGAGTAGGTCCAGGATCAATTGAAACAGAGAGGTGATATGGGAAAATATGGATGGTGCAAAAGGAGTTGATGGTTTTCCTTTCATATACCTGAAGTAAAAGAAAGGTACAACTGCATTTTTCTTGAATCTTTCTCAATTTCAGCTTATCCCAAGGTACTTTAGCGTCACTTTATAAACATAATCTGTCTATTTATAAAAATTGATCTTATGTATATACGGCTACCTTCAGCAAGTTACTTGTATATTGCATTTTATAGGATTGCTTTTATATTAATATTTACTGTGTTTTGTGCTTATTGTTTTTTTTTGATGCTGCACTGAATGCCGGGTAACAATAATTTTGTTCTCCTTTACACTCGTGTACTGAAGAATACAAAAAACAATCTTGAATCTTGAAAAGTTCTTTTGAGCATAGTCAACAGTATTATAGGAAATGATTCAGTAAATTTGCACATGGCAACTCTCACAAGCAAAAATCATCTGTTTTAGATAACAATTATGGTAATACCAAGTGAACACTGCTGCCATTTTGGGCTTATTTTTCAAAGGATTCAAAGTACATTTATTATCAAAGTATGTATAAATTATACAACCTTGAGATTCATCTGCTTACAGGCAGCCACGAAACAAGAAACCCAAAATAACCCAATTTAAAAAAAAGGCCAACACCCAAAGCACAGAGAAAGAGGGGAAAAAACACAAATCATGCAAACAATAAAAGCAAGCAACAGCATTCTGAACCAAAATAAACCCATAGACCCAGACCTCAGAACAGCTGGAGTCGGCCCATAGCCTCGGTCGTAGCGGGGCAAATTACCGTGAAGCTCACAGACATGAAGCACGTAGCAGCCAGAGCAGTCTCACAGCCTCAGCGCTGAGAAGAGTGGAGTAAAACGTCACTGTGCAGAACTGACTCGACCCTTGTGTCCGGTCTTGACACCCTGCCTTTACAGTCTATCTAGCCCAGTATTTAAATTGTCCAGGCACTGGGTCGCGCCCCCCCCCCCACACTTGTACCTGAGCCCCGCCACAGCGATATGCTCTGCCCCGTAAATGACCTTTCCAAATCAGCACAGCACTTAGGTGGATCAAACCTTGCTCCCGGTCAATAGCTCTGCTTCAACCTTTCTCTACTCCGCTCACTCCAACTTTGTCTCCGAAGTTCCAACTTCTCCACTTCTCTTCTCGAACACGCCTTGACCTCACTGTGATTCCGTTTTGTACCCGTATGCCTCAACCATCAGATCAGCCTTGTCTTCGCTCGGCTCTTCGTTGTTTGCAGTGATCGTTTACTACAATTTTCCATATAAAAACCGTTATTATTAGAATATCTGGTCGAATTCCTTGATTTGAAAACCACCAGTAAGCTGTCACTCACCTTCAGTAGCGCCACCTTAAACCGCTCATTATTGCACCAAACCGGCTTACTGCATCAAATACAACTTAGCACAAAAATGCCAGTCTGGATTACGTGTTTAGGTCTCTGGAGTAGGATTTTAACCACTGCATTGTGACTCAGACGACAGACTTAAAAAGATGGAGGAATTATTTTATGGGATGGAAGTTTGAAAAGGTTTTGCAGAGTTTCACAAGCAACCATTATCTCCAGATCCTCCACCCACCCCTGAACATTCTGTAATGTCCTCCTGCAAAAGATGGCTCCCATGGTATTGCCATTGAACAATAATTAAATGTTTTCACTTCCAAGGCTGATAGGCTTGATTGGCTTATGTTTGGAGTGCAAGAGTAACTGAAGTATCACCATGAACAGACAGATGTATAATTGCGCTTTTTCTAAGATATCTGGAATTTTAATAATCCAGTGCATTCTCCTATTAGGATGTCCGTACTAATTTTGCAAGTCAGTTACTCCGAACTGATGCAAAAGGCTCTGCACCATGCACTGGTGACCCCTTCACCTATCTCCAACCCTCCTCCTCTTCTTGGACACCCCACTCTGGTACTGTCTGCTCCGGATCTTTTCATCTCAAATTGCTGACAAGAGATCAACCGGCTCGACTTCAGCACTCCTCCCTCCTCCTCGAATCTGATTCCCTTAGAACGCACGGCCCTCCACTCTCTCCAGACTAATTCTGACTTTACCATCAGACGTCTGGTGGATTGTCCTCTACCATACTTATGCCAGGTGGCAACTCTCAGACACCTCCACAGACCTACTCCTGGAAGAGGACCCCACTCTGGACCATCCGAAAACCGTCTCTGACACCATCACTGACCTCAGCAACTCTGGAGAACTCCACCATCTCCAAAGGGTTCCTACCACCAAATATATATTTATCTCCCCTCCTCTCTCCACTTTCTGCAGAGGTCCTCTTGTCCATTTGTCCATTCATCCTTCCCAGCACTTATCCTTGCAAGCAGAAAAAATGCTACAGCTATACCTTCCCAATCACTTCCTTCCTCTCCTCCATTCAGGGCCCCAAACAGTCCTTCCAGGTGGGGCAACATTTCCCCTGTGAACCTACTGCGGCCATCTGTATTGTGTTCTGAGCTTCTGATGCAGCCTCCTCTACACTGGTGAGACATGCTGTAAATTGGGGGATTGCTTCGTTGAGCACCTCCACCTCATAATCCAAAGGGAATCTTGCCAGTCGCCAAACATTTTAATTCGCATTCCCTTTCCTGTACCAACACGTTGGTCCATGGTCTCCTCTTGTTCCATGATGAGGGTGAAGGAGCAACACCTAATATTCTGTCTGGGTAGCTTCCAACCTGATGGCATGAATATCGATTCCTCTTTCTGGTAAAGAAAATTTTCCCTTGTCCTCCCTTCTTCTATACCCCACTCTGGCCCCTTACCTCTTCTCACCTGCCTATCACTTCCTCCCAGTCTCCTCCTCATTTCCATTCTCCTGTGGTCCACTCTCCTCTCCTATCAGATTCCTTCTTCTCCAGCCCTTTACCTTTCCTAGCCTCCTGGCTTCACTTCTCACCTTCTAACTAGTCCTCCTTCCCCTCCCCTCCACCTTTGTATTCTGTTGCCTTCCTTTCCAGTCCTGAAGAAGGGTCTCACTCCAAAATGTCGAATTAATTTCCAGAGATGCTGCCTGGCCTGCTGAATTCCTCCAGCATCTTGTGTGTGTTGCCTTGGATTTCCAGCACCTGCAGAATTTCTCATGTTTGTGTACCTGATCCAGCCCCTTTCACTTCAATTTTTGAGGAAAATAC
Source organism: Mobula birostris (assembly GCF_030028105.1). Lineage (NCBI taxonomy): Eukaryota > Metazoa > Chordata > Chondrichthyes > Myliobatiformes > Myliobatidae > Mobula > Mobula birostris. The sequence continues at coordinate 219,713,058 of NC_092370.1, forward strand.
TGGAGGAACTCAGCAGGTTCAGGTAGCATCTATGGAGGTGATATACACAGTAGACATTTTAGGCTAAGCTTCTTCTTAAGGACTGGAAAAGAAAGGGGAAGAAGCCAGAATAAGAAGGTGGGGGAGAACAAGCTGGCAGGTAATAGCTGAGTCCAGGTGAGGGGGAAGGGGGTGGCTGTGTCTAATTCTTGACCACATGCTGTTTTCCAACACAAGTGTATGCCTGTAGAAGTGGCATTTTGTAATAAACAGCGGATTTCCAGTGCAGTATGATCGTAGAGTTTGGTGTCATGTGATAAAAGAAAGCTCTGCTATGGACCGCCCCAAGCCCAGCTGTGAAAGGAGAAATATTGGTCATGGGGCTAGCAACCCCATCCAGAGCTACAGGAGCTCCGAAGACCTCGTCCCCAGGAGAGGAACGATCTTTGGTGGGAATAGCTTGAAAGACTGGTCCAAGACAGAGGACGCAGGTGAACTGCTGTTGGCGGCCTAGGCCCCAGTGGGGATGATGGGCTTAAGGAGAAAAGAAAGATAAAGGAAATGTATAAAGTGTAACCACTTACGTTAAATTCTAGGAGAAATGCTCTTTGTATGTTTATGGTTACTTGCAGAAATGCATCAGCATGAACTACTTATATGTGCTTGTCCCTTGCAATAAATACAGAGAAATATACATTTTTATGTGTGGATTTATAAACAACTGACAGAAAGTTTCCAACGATGGGAAGGTTTCACAGTTACAACAATGGCAGTCCATTCTGAAACTACTAAAACTGTCCAGCTGAACAGAAGATCTGAACGTAGCTTTAAATTGGTCAAGTCATACTTCTGGTTGTACCTCATTAAAGCACCAACTTTTACCTTGCATGCTGAGGTGGATTGCTCTTCGTAGATCTGCTTCTTCATCTTCCGTCTCCATGTGTTGACGGCTTAGTGACAATGCTCGCTGCAGACTTTCATCGTCTTCATCATCCAAAACATTTGTAATTGATTTGTTCACATCAATCACTTGTTCCCAGTCATTGCTCTGTAACCTTGAGAAATTTTCAAAAAAATTGGTCAGATCATGCCATTGGTGAATACATGTACATAAACCTTCATTACTGTTTGATTCTTTATTTCCTTTAGAGATATTCCATGCCTGTCAATACAATACAGGATATTTCCTTCCCAACAATAATTAGTCTTTTTAAGTAATTAGGTTACTGTTTATTTTTCACAAAAGGCATTCACATATCTTTTCTTGAACATTTCTGATCTCTGTGGAAATAAATGAAGGAAGTAAGCAGTGTTAAATCAATCACCACCAACACTCCTAATCGAATAGAATTAGGATCACTGCCAAAATATTACATATTTCCTTAGGACCAGAAGTAACATAGAGCAGATAAATAATTTCTGAGGCTATTTTACAAAAGGGAATAGAATTTTAGCCTTTAGATCCACAGTACCTGTGCCCAATTTCTGTTCGTTGGTTTGCCTCTTCTCCAATTAATTTTGGTCTCTCTAGCTGCACCACTGCCATCCTTTTCAGTAGTTCATCAGCTTCACATTCTGGTAGGTCTCCTCTTACTACAAATATTGAATAACCTGGGGGATAAACAACATTAATCTCTTTTTATTTTAAACTAACCAATCCCAAATTATTTTCACTAAGCTCTATCTTACATAAACTCCCTTTGTGCCAAGCATTCACAGCTCATTATAATTTACATGAACTGTGACAGAATGTTGTGAAGTATCCTGTTGGCTCAGACCACGAATCAGCAACAATTTAAACTAGCTTCTGGTGTAACAACCAGATGGTCCATATTTTGATTAAAAGTCATGTGCATAAGAAAGTCACAATTAAAGATCAAGCACTACACATCACTTTAGAACAAAAACAGTACAACACTGGACAGGGTAGTAAGCCCATGATATGTGATCTTAATGCTGATTTATTCTAAATTTTCTTCTCCTGTGTATCATCATATAACTTCATTCCCTCCATATTTTGTGTCTATCTGAAAGCCTCTTAAACTTCACCAATATGCCTGCTTCCACTGTTCCAGGCACCTACTAATCTCTGTGTAAAGATCTTGCCCCTCATCTAAACCCCACCTCCACCTTAAAAGCAAGTTTTTAAAAAATACTGCACTATTGAGAAGACATCTCTGATATCTGTACCACCTATTAAAGATTCCAAGCATCCACTTTGTCTGTGAAATTCTGATTCTCTATCACTGAAAAAAAACAAGTAATCTGTTGCTCTACAATAGAAATGGTTTACCCCCATGACAATTTGCAGAAAGATATGAACAATAATCTAGCTGGGGCTTTCTGTGTGCCACATGGTTTTCATCATCCACTAACTGCCTGTTGTAAGAGAGTTTAACCACATTTCCCCGATGTTCAATGTCATTACCATGGTTGTATCTCACAGCATGGTCTGCATGATCTCTACTGATCAGAAACTTAACTGAACAGTCAAATAAATACTATGCTTACAATAATTTGGGTATCTTCAGTAAATGACTCATCTCCTCGGTCTCCAAAACCTTTCTGCACTCTACAAGGTAGAATGCAGTACTGGAATGGAATATCTCCACGATACTAACATTAAAGTTCAAAGTGAATATATGTCACTATTTAAAACCCTAAGATTCATGTGGGCATTCTCAGTAAACCCATAATAGAATAATAAGCATAATAGACTCAATGAAAGACCATGCTAGTTTGGGTGTTCAACCAGTGTGCAAAAGACAACAAACTATGCAAATATAAGTAAATAATAATATTAAATAATTAAGTATAATTATCGAGAACAATTTTGATGGTATCAGAAATGACGTGGCAAATGTAGACTGGGACAGGCTGTTTTCTGGCCAAGGTGTACTTGGTAAGTGGGAGGCCTTCAAAAGTGACGTTTTCAGAGCACAAAGCTTGTAAATGCCTGACAGAATAAAAGTTAAAGATAATGTGTGGGTAACCTTGGTTTGCAAGAGATATTGTAGCCCTGGTTAAGAGAAAAAAGGAGGTACAGGCAGATAGAAACAAATTAGGTGCTTATAGTGTATAAGAAATGCACGAGAACAATTAAGAAAGCAATCAGGATGGCTAAAAGAAGACATGAGGTTTCTTTAGCAAACAAGGCCAAGGAGAATACCAAGAGATTCCATAGATACGTTAAGAGCAAAAGGATTGCAAGGAACAAAATTGGTCCTCTGGAAGATCAGAATCGTAAACCATGTGCGGGCTAAAACAGATGGGGGAGAGATCTTAAAATTATTTTTTTGCATCTGCATTTACTCAGGAGATGGACACAAGATCTATAGAAGTGAGGCAAAGCAGCAACAACTTTTGGAACCTGTACAGATTGCAGAGGAAGAGGTGTTTGTTACCTTGAGGCAAATCAGGATGGATAATTCCCCAGGGCCTAACAAGATGGATACTACAGAGAGAGTGCAGAGGTGATTTACAAGGATGTTACTTGGATTGGAGTGCATGTCTTATGGGAATAGATTGAGTGAACTTGCCTTTTCTCCTTTGAGTGACGGAGGATGACAGGAGACCTAATAGTGGTGTATAAGATGATGAGAGGCATTGATCATGTGGATAGCCAGAGGCTTTTTCCCCATGACTGAAATGGCTAACACGAGGGGGCATAGTTTTAAGGTGCTTGGAAGTAGGTATGAGGGAGATGTCAGAGGCAACTTATTGAAAGTGATGTCACAGATAGAAAGGGTTGTAAAGAAAGCTTTTGGCATAGTGGCCTTCATAAATCAATGTATTGAGTACAGGAAATACACACAAAATTTTGGAGGAACTCAGCAGGCCAAGCAGCATTAATGGAAAAAAGTACAGGGGATGGGATGTTATGTTGAAGTTGTATAAGACGTTGGTGAGGACTAATTTGGAGTATTGTGTGCAGTTGTGGTTATCTACCTATAGGAAAGATGTAAATAAGATTTGAAAGAGTATAGAGAAAATTTACATGGATGTTGCTGGGTCTGGAGGACATGAGTTATTAGGAAATATTGAATAGCTTAGGACTTTATTTCTTAGAATGTAGAAGATTGAGAGGAGATTTGATAGAGGTATACAAAATTATGAGCGGTCTCGATAGGGTAAATGCAAGAAGACTTTTTCCAGTGAGGTTGGGTGGGACTACAACCAGAGGTAATGGGTTGAGGGTGAAAGGTGAGAAGTTTAAGGGGAACATGACGGGAAACTTCTTTTCACTCAAAGGGTGGCGAGACTGTGGAATGAGCGGCCGGCATAAGTGATGCTTGTGAGCTCGATTTCAATGTTTAAGAAAAGTTTGGATAGGTACATAGTAGGGGCACGTAGTGCTATGGTCCCGGTGCAGGTTGATGAGAATAGGCAGTTTAAATGGTTCAACACAGACTAGACAGGCCAAAGGCCTGCTTCTGTGTTGTACTTTTCTATGACTCTATAACATGAGATGAGAGTCCTTGAAAGTGAGTCCAAAGGTTCAAAGGTTCATTTATTAACAAAGTATGTGTGTATTATACAACTCTGAGATTCATCTTCTCCAGATTGCAACAAATCAAAGAAAATTATGGAAATCACTCAAAGAAGAACATCAAACACACCCCTGCACAATAAAAAACTTACAAATCGGTAACAAGAGCACCAACCACTCCCCCCACGCACAGAAAAACGAAGTGGGCGAACTGCATGAACAACAAATCCCAACCCCTACCACACAAAAAAACTTACAAAATACACTAAAATTAAACAGACAAAAGCACAAATATAAAAGTTATAAAACTGCGAAGAGTCCAGTCCAATCCATAAATTGCAGAATTTTGGTAACATCCTCTTCAAGGGAGAGGGAGACCACTCGAACGCAGAGATAGAGCAATGAGGGAGACACCTTAGTCAGCAGCAACAAGTGACAGGTGGTCACACTCAAACATCTTATCCGGCAGCAGCGAGAGGCAGGAACTCAGTGCTGAACACTCACTCACCTTCCGCCTTCGCCTCACCGTTTCAATCTTCCTCTGTGCTTTAATCAGTGATTAATGGACACCTTAACTGGCGAAATGGAGTTGATTGTGGGTTTGCACCCCGTCTCTAAGCTTCGCCACAAGGCTTACGGTCACCTCCCAGAATGTTCTCGAAGACAGCAGAGTGCTAGGTCACTCAATTCAATTCAAACTGTAAATCGCAGGCTTTAACAGTTCCAGAAACACATTTAAGGTAAAGAGAAGACAAACAAGAAGTGAAATAAATAGCTTTGCGAACTATCTAGAAAACATTGCTCGAGGTATCAGTGTTTGCTGGTGCCATCTTGACTGGAAGTCAAGTGATGGGGCAAGTGAAATTGAGTGAAGTTATCCTCTTTGGTTCAAGAGCCTGGTGGTTGAGGGGTAATTACTGTTCCTGGACCCGGTGGTGAGTCCTGAGGCTCCTGTACCTTCTTCCTGATGGTAGCAGTGAGAAGAGAGCCTGGCCTGGGTGGTGGGAATCCCCGATGACGGATGCTGCTTTCCTATGACAATGCTCTGTATAGTTGTGCTCAATGGTGGGGAGGGCTTTACCTGTGATGGAATGGGCTGTATCCACTACTTAATGTAGGATATTCCGTTTGAGGGCATTAGTGTTTCCATACCAGTCTGTGATGCAGCCAGTCAATATACTCTCCACCACACATCTATAGAAACTTGTCAAAGTTTTAGGTGTCATGCTCAATCTCTACAAACTCCTAAGGATGTAGAGGCACTGTTGTGCTTTCTTTATAATTGCACTTATGTGCTGGGCCCAGGACAGATCCTCCGAAATAACAACACCAAGGAATTTAAAGTAGCTGATTCTTTCCACCTCTGATTTGCTGACGAAGACAGGCTCATGGACCTCTGGTTTCCTCTTCTGGAAGTCAATAATCAGCTCCTTGGATTTGCTGACATTGAGTAAGAGCTTGATGTTATGGTGCCATTCAGCCAGATTTTAAATCTCCCTCCTATATGCTGATACGTCACCACTTTTGATTCGGCCTATGACAAGCTTGAATATGGCACTGGAGATGTGCTTAGCCTCACAGTCATAAGTGCAAAGTGAGTAGTGCACGAGTATATACAACACGATCAATCATGTTCAACATTCCGTAGCTTCTTCTAGAAATGTTGATTCTCATAAGACATAGGAAGAGAATGACACCATTTGGCCCATCGAGTCTGCTCTGCCATTCAGTCAGGGCTGATTGTCCCCCTCAACCCTACTCTCCTGCCTTATCCCCATAACCTTCGACACCTTCAATAATCAAAACTTATCAGCCTCTGATTTGGCCTCCACAGCCATCTGTGGTGGTGAATTCTACAGATTCACCACCCTCTGGCTAAATAATTTCTTCATCTCTGTTCTAGAGGGACATCCTTCCATTCTATGGCTGTGCCCTCTGCTCCAGGACTCCCCCACTATAGGAATCATCCTCTCCACGTCCACTCTATCTAGGTCTTTCAATGTTCAAGTGTAAGATCACCACCAACCCCCCCCCCCCGCCACTTCACATTCTTCCAAAGAACAGCAAGGAAAGTTACAGAACTATCATATGCTCCTCAGATGTTAACCCTTTTATTGTTAGGATCATTCTCGTGAACCTCCCCTGGACCTTCTCCAATGCCAACACATCTTTCCTCAGATAAGGGGTTTAAAATTGCTCATTATACTCCAAGTGTGGTATCACCAATGCCATATAAAATGTCAACATTACAACCCTGCTGTTATATTCTAGTCCTCTCGAAATTAATACTAACTTACTTTCCAGTTCATTGTCTGTTTAGTGTACAGCATTTTAGTGAATAAAATTTAAAGGGAAATGCAGAATTTCACGTGTGTTCCGTTCAAAGTTTGAGAATGGAGCATGGCGCTAGGCCAGAGTAAAGGAAACTTCACTAAATATTCAAAGAAGCAATGACAGTACAGGAAGAAAATAATGTTGATACCACAGTGGAAACTGCTCCATTTATCAGTGTTTACTAAATTCACACAGAAGCAAAAGGTGGAAAGGAATGGATTAAATTTGCACTTAATTTAATTATAGAGTCATTTCACCTCACTGTGGATTGAGATTTTGAAAGGCTGTACTTAGCTTTGAAAAATCATGCAAGTTATTTTTGCACTTCTATTGCAAGATAATTTAATGTACTAGACACAGCAGGAATTTCCACCTTCAACAACTCTTATATAGAACAACTATGAACTTTATTCTGCTCTAGAATTCTATTTCCCTACCTAATTTTCTGCTGATATTTTCTGAGAGAGCCAGCTTCTTGCTTGTCTATTGTACCTCAGCTTTTTCGGTATAATTTTCTGTGTTCGTGCCAAACTGAATCCTTAAAACATTGTGAAAGCTAACTTCCATTGCTCATGAAAATCAGGTTTTTTTAAAACATATAATCATATGCAAAGTTTCATTTGGTTTGAGTGTTCACTAAAACAAATGAGTCTTTGTCGTCATTTGTGAAAGCAATGGAAAACTCTGTGGTGTAATTTGCATGAACTCTAAAAGAATACCTGGAAATTTTACATTTTTAAATCCACCTGAAAGGTCAGCAATAAAAAAAATCTGCTGGAGGATCTCAGAGGATCGAGCAGCACCTGTAGGGTGTTGGGGGATGAGGCGGGGGATGGACCTGATTATGTTTCAGGATGACTTTCAGTCCTGATGCAGGTTTTGGCCTGAAATGTCAAATTCCTTTCCCCTACAGATGCTGCCTGACCCACCGAGATTCTTTGTTGAGTCACTTGTGTCTCAATTAGCAGAGCGTTACACACCATATTAAAATCCTTGAGAAGATGGCAGCAACTATTAGGCCCCTGAACTGGTGTGGTTAACTTCACTCACCTCAATTCTGAGTTGCTTCCACAACCTACAAACTCACTTTCAAGGACTCTACAACTCAAGTTCTCAGTATTATGTATCTATTTATCTATGTATTTATTTAGCACATTTGTCTTCTTTTACACGTTACTTGTCATTTTTATGTATAGTTTTTAATAAATTGTATTTCTTTATTTTTCTGTAAATGCCTGCAAGAAAATAAGTAACAGGGTAATATATGGTGACATATGTACTTTGATAATACATTTATTTTCAAGAGAAATTCTGCAGATGCTGGAAATCCAAAGCAACACACACAAAATGCTAGAGGAACTCAGCAGGTCAGACGGCATCTATGGAAATGAATAAACAGTCAACATTTTGGGCTGAGACCCTTCTTCAGGACCGAGAAGGAAGGGTGGGGGAGGGGGGAAGATGCCTGAACAAAAAGATGAGGGATGGGGGAAACAGGCTAACTGGAAGGTGCTAAGTGAAGCCAGGTGGGTGGGAAAGGTAAAGGGCTGGAGAAGAAAGAATCTGGTTGGAGAGGAGAGTGGAGAATAAGAGAAAGGGAAGGAGGAGGGGGCCCAATGGGAAGTAATAGGCAGGTGAGAAGAAGTGAAAAGTCAGAGTGGGGAATAGAGAAAAGGGGAGGGGAATTTGTTCCCGGGGGTAGAAATCGATATTCATACTGCCAGGTTGGAGGCTACCTAGATGGAATATAAGGTGTTGCTCCTCCACTCTGGCATAAGAGGAGGCCATGGATCGACACTTTGGAACATAAATGGGAATTAAAATGTTTGGCCAACGGGAAGTCTCCCTTGTGGCGGATGGCGCAGAAGTGCTCGACGAAGCTGTCCCCCAATTTACAATGGGACTCAGCAATGTGGAAGAGAGCTGCATTACATTGGGCGCACTGGACACAATAGAGGACCCCAGCAGATTTGCAGGTGAAGTGTTGCCAAACCTGGAAGGTTGCAGGGATAAGTCCCTGGAGATGGGAGGTACAGGTATGTTTAGTGATAGGGTCCCTTTGGAGATGACGGAAGTTGCAGAGGAGAATAAGTCCCTGGAGATGGGAGGTACAGGTATATTTAGTGATAGGGTCCCTTTGGAGATGACGGAAGTTGCAGAGGAGAATAAGTCCCTGGAGATGGGAGGTACAGGTATATTTAGTGATAGGATCCCTTTGGAGATGACGGAAGTTGCAGAGGAGAATATGTCCCTGGAGATGGGAGGTACAGGTATATTTAGTGATAGGGTCCCTTTGGAGATGATGGAAGTTGCAGAGGAGAATATGTCAGATGTGGAGGCTGATGGGGCGGTAGGTAAGGGCAAGAGGGACTCTATCTCTATTACAGTAACAGAAAGATGGGGTGAGTGTGGAATTAACTTTTATTTTCTTGAAATGCTGCACCCTGTCCAGTGATAGAGCTCCTAGAGCGTTATTTAACTTCAGAATTAAATTTTGAGATGACAAAAATGTGATATTTTTCCAAGACAAGATGGTTTCTCTGTATATGAGACTTGTAGATGATGACATTTCCTTTGTCCTTCTGGGTGGCAGAGGTCACTGTGTTAGAAAGAACTGTTCAAGCAGTCATTGGAAGTTGCTGGAGTGCATTCTGCAGTTGGAATGTACTCCTGACAGGGGTACCAAATTGATGGGAGTGGTGGATGGGATGTCAGTCCAGGGGGCTATTTAATCCTGGATAGCTGGAGATTTGAGTGTTGTTGAAGCGGACCCTTCTAAACACCCCTCTCTTCTCTTCAGAAAAATGGTAGAAAGGTTTTTGTGAATCAGGAAGAGAGTATAGTGATATGTCTACCGTCTGTAAAACGTTTAACAGTAAGTGAGCTATCATTTTATCTTTTATTTACTTATTGAACTAAAATTAAGAACATGAAACATAACATGACGACTACTCACCACTGGCCTGGATGAGTGCAGCTTTAACAATATTTAGGATGCTTGAATCACACAGGACATAACAACCGATCCACATTCACTCTCTCCTCACTGTCAAACAGTATCAGTAGTTTGCGCCATCTCCCAGATGCTCTGCAGCAACTCACCAGGCCTCCTCAGTCAGAATCTTCCAAACCCACAACACTGAGTAACTTGAAAGATGAGGGCAGCAAAAGCACGTGAACATCACCCCCTTAGAAGTTGCCTTCCAAGCCATACACAATTCTGACTTCAGAATCAGAATTATTATCACTGATTCATTCAACATGAAATAGGGTACATTGTTTTGTGGCAGCAGTATAGTGCAAAAACTTACAACTTGCAATAAATCACAAAATCAATAAACTGTGCAAAGAAAAACAAATAATGAGGTAGTGTCACATGGGCCATTCAGAAATTTGATGGTGAAGCGGAAGAGTGAGCACGGCAGGAAGGAGAAAATGAGGTACATGAGGAGTATAAGAGGTTCAAGAGATCACTCAAGAAGGAAATCAAGAGGGCTATAAGAAGGCATGCAGATGCTCTAGCAGTCAAGATGAAGGAAAATCCCACGGGTTTCCACAGATATATTAAGAGCAAAAGGATAACAAGAGACAAAATTGGTCCTCTGGAGGACCAGAGTGGTCATCAATGCATGGAGCTGAAAGAGATGGGAGAGATCTTAAATGGATTTTTTTGCATCTGTATTTACTCAGGTGACAGACACAGAGCCTATAGAAGTGACGCAAAGCAGCAGCAAGATCATGGACCCTATACACATTACAGAGGAAGAGGTGTTTGCTGTCTTGAGGCAAATTAGAGTGGATAAATCCCCAGGGCCTGATAAAGTGTTCCCTCAGACACTGTGGGAGGCTACTGCAGAAAGTGCAGGGGCCCTAGCAAAGATATTTAAAACTTCCTTTCCCATGGGTGAAGTACCGGAGAATTGGAGGTTAGCTAATGTTGTTCCATTGTTTAAGAAAGACTCTAAGAATAAGGCATGAAATTATAATCCAGTGAGCCTGACATCAGTAGTGAGTAGGTTATTAGAAGGTACGCTAAGGGACCAGATATATAAGTATTTGGATAGACAGGATTGTGCTGTCCTCAAGAAGTGCAGTTCATTTTGTATGAACATCACTTCCTGTGCATGAGCTGTTTTTTAAATATATCTTTTCCTGTATGGGTTCGTTTTGATTCCTTTTGAAGTGCACAATGGAAACCCACTCAGCTCCATACTCTATTTACCCTTCAAACAGTAATATCTTTTCTTAAGTAAGAGAACTCTTTAAAAAGCCTGAAGAAAGCTTCCATATCAGGTGACCTTTGAAAAGTTGTTTAACTCGCTGAATAGTTCTGTAGCCACACACTACTAGAACAGTAGAGTGTAAAGATGACTCATCCTCAAAGGCATCGCACACAGACTGGAGATGCGTCTGAACGCCATAGACGGTAATGTTGGCTTCTGACCCAAGCAATGTTGATCTCCAAGACCTGGAAGTCAGGTTAGAATGTGGCTCATCGATCATGTCTTTGCGACCCTCAGATGAAACCAAAATTAGCAGAGCTGCAGCAAAAGCCCGCGCCAGAGCTGAAGCAGCAAGACACAAATGGAGAAAGCTCATATAGACATGGAGACAGCACGTTTAAAGGCCATATTGAATGAATTGAATTGAATTGACTTCATTTCCTGCATCCTTCACAGACATAAGGAGTAAAAATCTTTATGTTATGTCTCCATCTAAATGTGCAATGTGCAATCATAGTAATTTATAATAAATAGAACAGACAATGTAACATAGAAATACACTCAAATCAGTGCGAGTTAATCAGTCTGATGGCCTGGTGGCAGAAGCTGTCCCGAAGCCTGTTGGTCCTGGCTTTTATGCTGCGGTACCATTTCCCGGATGGTAGCAGCTGGAATAGATTGTGACTGGGGTGATTCGGGTACCCAATGATCCTTCGGGCCCTTTTTACACACCTGTCTTTGTAAATGTCCGGAATCATGGGAAGTTCACAACTGCAGATGCGCTGGGCTGTCCATACCACTCTCTGCATAATCCTGCGATTAAGGGAGGTACAGTTCCCATACCAGGCAGTGATGCAGCCAGTCAGGATGCTCTCATTTGTGGTCAAGAATGCGCTCAAGAAGGAATCTGAAGCAGAGGCTGCCTCAACAGAGGCAAAGGTGGATGAAGCAGCAGCTGACTTAGGCAGTGGTGAGTCTATAACCAGAATCAGTCATGTTTTGCTGACACAACAGCCAATGCATCTTACTAAATATGCCGCAACACATTTTGGATATAAAAAGACAGGGTCCAGCTCTACAAGAAGCTGTCCACACCACAGGGAGCCAACATGCCTTTCACATTGTCCAGGTATTGACAGTCAAGTTCAACAGCAGCAAAGACCCACAACCTCCCACCCCCCCCCGCCACAGTCCCACCACAACAACGACCTCAGTCAAGAGTTGCTAGTGATGCCAATCCCACTGCCCAGACATGGACAGACTGAACTTACATCCATCCCAGGACACACATTTGGCAAGCCAGTCTCCACAATGATCTCATTCAGGAGCTACAGGTGCATTACATTTGTCTTGGTATCTTGCTCATCGAGATCCAGTCACAATATGACTAAAGGTGTTCAAGAACCAGTCTGCCAGTTATCTGTCCCGAAAGTCAAGCTTTTGCAATGTTGTGGAAGGACAAAGTCTCAAATCTAACTAAGAGTTCAACCTTCTTTGTAAGTAGCTTGATGGGGAGTCACTGCAACATGCAAGAAGGGTTAGAGGCATTCACATTAATAATCCAGCTAAGGGTTTACAAATGCTAAGGCAGAGGCTGAACAAATGCTATGTCTTTCCAGAGGCAATCAAAGAATCTCTCTTCCCATTTGAAGATCTGGCCAAAGCTCTACAGAATCTTGATCTTGGCCAGGACGTCCCGCCATGCAGCAAAGTGTGGGCCTTGGATAGGATCATTACCCACACCCTTACTTTCCAGCTCACTGATACCAAAAGACCCTCTGTATGCAGTGGCAAGCTACTGACCATCAGCAGCTTATATGACCCTCCTGACGAAGGGTCTCGGCCTGAAACATCGACGGTACCTCTTCCTAGAGATGCTGCCTGGCCTGCTGCGTTCACCAGCAACTTTTATGTGTGTTGCTTGAAATTCCAGCATCTGCAGATTTCTTCGCGTTTACATCATCAAGGCTGGTATTTTTGAACTGAGGGCGGTTAAAGACACTATTTTCAAGACCATTCCCTGAGACTATCCTTCTTTTGCTAAAGACTTAGTGATCACTTGACTTTTAGGTTTAATAGTTAAGTTTGACTATTGGATGCCAGGCAGAGAGTGTTCTGGCCTCAAGAGGGACAGTTTATTCTGTATGAACATCACTGCCTGTATGTAAACTGTATTTTACATCTTTTCCTGTGTGGGTTAGTTTTGTTTTGATTTGATTTGAAGCACAA